>NW_015092429.1:2684-14388 GCF_001431845.1 Calidris pugnax
TTCCTCTCGTCCTGTCGCCTGTGACTTGAGAGAAGAGACCGACCCCCACCTCTCTACACCCTCCTTTCAGGGAGTTGTAGAGAGCAATAAGGTCTCCCCTCAGCCTCCTCTTCTCCAGGCTGAACAACCCCAGCTCCCTCAGCCTCTCCTCATGACTTATTCTCCAGACCCCTCACCATCTTTGTCGCTATTCTCTGGACCCACTCCAGCAACTCGATGGCTTTTTTAGGGTAGGGGGCCCAAAACTGGACACAGTTCTCAAGGTGAGGCCTCACCAGTGCCGAGTACAGGGGGACAATCACCTCTCGGGTCCTACTCGCCACGCTGTTCCTGACACAGGCCAGGATGCTGCTGGCTTTCTTGGCACCTGGGCACACTGCTGGCTCATGTTCAGCTGACAGCCGACCAACACCACCAGGTCCTTTTCTGCCAGGCAGCTCCAGCCACTCTGCCCCCAGCCTGTAGCGCTGCAGGGGGTTGGTGTGACCCAAGGGCAGGACCTGGCACTTGGCCTTGTTGAACCTTATCCCGTTGGTCTCGGCCCATTGATCCAGCCTGTCCAGATCTCTCTGAAGAACCTCTCTACCCTCCATCAGGTCGACACACCCACCCAGCTTGGTGTCGTCTGCGAACTTACTGAGGGTGCACTCGATCCCCTCGTCCAGATCATTGACAAAGATGTTAAAGAGAATTGGCCCCAGTACTGAGCCCTGTGGGACACCACTCGTGACTGGACGCCAACTGGATTTTACTCCTTTCGCCACCACTCTCTGGGCCCGGCCTCCAGCCATTTTTTAACCCAGCGGAGGGTATTCCCATCCAAGCCATGAGCAGCCAGTTTCTCCAGGAGGATACTGTGGGAGACTGTATCGAAGGCCTTGCTAAAGTCCAGGGAAACAACATCCACAGCCTTTCCTTCATCCAGCAAGCAGGTCACTTTGTCATAGAAGGAGATCAGGTTTGTCAAGCAGGACCTTCCCCTCATGAACCCGTGCTGGCTGGGCCAGATCGCATGGGTGTCCTTCATGCGTTGCATGATGGCTCCCAGGATGATCTGTTCCATGATCTTCCCAGGCACCGAGGTCAGGCTGACAGGCCTGGAGTTCTCCGGATCATCCTTCCGGCCTTTATTGTGGATGGGCGTCACATTTGCTAGACGCCAGTCGGCCGGGACCTCCCCAGTTTCCCAGGACTGCTGGTAAATGATGGAGAGTGGCTCCGCAAGCACTTCCACCAGCTCCCTCAGTACCCTCGGGTGGATCTCATCTGGTCCCATAGACTTGTTTGCATCTAGGTGTTGGAGCAGGTCCCTCACCACCTCCCTTTGAATTACAGGGGCTTCAATCTGTTCCCTGCCCCTGCCTGCTAGTTCAGGGGTCTGGATATTTAGGGAACCCCCTATCCTACTACTAAAGACTGAGGCAAAGAAGGCATTCAGGACTTCAGCCTTCTCCTCATCCTTTGACACTATGTTACCTCCCTTATCCAGTAGAGGATGCTATTAATATATTTCTAGAAGTTCTTTTTATTGTTTTTGACTTCCAAAGCCAGGTTGAGTTCTAGTTGGGCTTTGGCCTTCCTAATCTTTTCCCTACATAACTTTGCTATACCCTTGTAATCTTCCTGCGTGGCCTGCCCCTTTTTCCAAAGGTCATAAATTCTCCTTTTTTCTCTAAGCTCTATCTCTTTGCTCAGCCAGGCTGGCCTTTTCCCCCGACGGCTCGCTTTACAGCGTGTAGGGATGGCCTGCGCCTGGGCTTTTAAGACTTCTTCCTTGAAAAACACCCAGCCTTCCTGAACACCTTTGCCCTTCAGGGATTCCTCCCATGGGACTTTTCCAACCAGTGATCTGAAAAGGCTGAAGTCTGCCCGCCGGAAGTCCAAGGTTGAGGTTTTGCTAGTCCCCTTCCTTACCTCTCTAATAATTGAAAACTTGACCATTTCATGGTCGCTAAGCCCAAGACGGCTCTGACCACCACATCTCCCACTAGTCCTTCTCTATTTGTGAGCAGCAGGTCAAGTGAGGCACCTCCCCTGGTTGGCTCACCTACCAGTTGTGTCAGGAAGTTATCTTCCATACACTCAAGGAACCTCCTAGCCTGCCTGCTCTCTGCTGTGTTGTATTCCCAGCAGATGTCCGGTAGGTTGAAGTCCCCAACCAGAACAAGGGCTGGCGATCGAGAGACTTCAGCCATCTGCTTATAGAATACCTCGTCTGCCTCCTCATCCTGGTTGGGTGGTCTATAGCAGACTCCCAGCACCAGATCTCCCTTGCTAGCCTTGCCCTTCATCTTAACCCATAAACACTCAACTGTATCATTGCTGCAATCTATTTCCATACATGTCTCCAGAGATGGAAACCCCACCACCTTGAATTTTCTTGAAGAAGTCAAAGTGAGCCTTCTTGAAGTCCAAGGCTGCAATGCTTGTTTTGCTCGTACCACCCATGCACCTGAAGTCTATCTGCACCCTGCCTATCATGCCGTGCCCCGTTCACCCGCCCAGGGAGCCCGTCCTTGCCATGGTGCTCCCAGGGGACACCCTGGGTGATTCCCACTATTTGCTTCCTTGTTCAGCCCTCCCAAAGGACTTCTTTTATGAGGGGGAAGTGATCTCGCCGTTTATGCCTCATTTTGATCTGCCAGCTGTGGTATTGGCTCTGTCCACACCACCTCGGCAGTCGCCCACAAGATGCTGGTTCCTGGCACAGGCCATGTTTCCCGCCTTCAAGAAGCCCCCAAAAGAGCCCCTTGCCATCTCTTTTCGCTGCAATTCCGTTCCCCAGTGGGGACTTAACCTGCACTGGAGCTGGGCTCCTCAGCAAGAGGAGACCAGTCTTTCCCCGGTCACAAACAGCAGGTCCAGCTCCTTCCCTCCTTGGCTCCCTCACCAGTGACACACCCCACCCCACGAGTGTCAAGCACAGGCTGGGGATCCCCAGTGACATCCTGGGTCCCCAGCGACGGGACCCCAACACTGCTGTATGGCAGAGGCTGCAGTTTTCCCAGTGATCTCGCCGTTTATGCCTCATTTTGATCTGCCAGCTGTGGTATTGGCTCTGTCCACACCACCTCGGCAGTCGCCCACAAGATGCTGGTTCCTGGCACAGGCCATGTTTCCCGCCTTCAAGAAGCCCCCAAAAGAGCCCCTTGCCATCTCTTTTCGCTGCAATTCCGTTCCCCAGTGGGGACTTAACCTGCACTGGAGCTGGGCTCCTCAGCAAGAGGAGACCAGTCTTTCCCCGGTCACAAACAGCAGGTCCAGCTCCTTCCCTCCTTGGCTCCCTCACCAGTGACACACCCCACCCCACGAGTGTCAAGCACAGGCTGGGGATCCCCAGTGACATCCTGGGTCCCCAGCGACGGGACCCCAACACTGCTGTATGGCAGAGGCTGCAGTTTTCCCAGACGATGCCAGACTGTGGTGCCCAACACATCTGTGCTCCCCTTTTATAGTAGGGCAGGGAGACATGCCCCCCTTTGTGACATCACAGAGCTGTCAGAGCCCCCCTTTGTGACATCATGGGGCCTCATGAGAGGCTGGGACATTGTCACGTCCCACTCAGGAAAGAGGGGGGTGAGTGACTCAGATTTGCAAATCGCCAGCGGTGCGGACTCAGGTGAGACAAAGCTCACGATCCAAATACAAACATTTATTAGGTCAGTGACCAGGTCTTAATGAGGTCCACCATAATTGGTTCAGTAAAGAACAAATTATGGGCAAAGGAAAAATATGTATTGTGTTAATTAGCAAGAGGTATACAACAAATTATGGCAAGTGATACTTAATAACAACATAGAATGAGTCATGGGAAGTGGTACGGTGTGAGTTGCGTTACGTCTTTGAACTGAACATCGTTCAGGCATTCAGACACATCAGGAGGTCTCTGCTCATACCTCCTGCTCACCACAGGCTCAGTGATGGGATCAGGTTCATAGAATCATAGAATCATAGAATCATATGGGGTTGGAAGGGACCTCTGGAGATCATCTAGAACAACACCCCTGCCGGAGTGCGTCTACCTACAGCATGTTGCATAGGAACTTGTCCAGGCGGGTTTTGAATGTCTCCAGAGAAGGAGATTCCACCACTTCTCTGGGCAGCCTGTTCCAGTGCTCTACCACTCTCAAAGTAAAGAAGTTCCTCCTCATATTTAGGTGGAACTTCTTATACTCAAGTTTGTGCCCATTTCCTCTTGTCCTGTCACTGGGCATAACTGAGAAAAGACCACCCTCTCTTTAAGTATTTGTATGCATTAATTAGATGGCCCCTAAGCCTTCTCTTCTCAAGACTAAAAAGACCCAAGTCCCTCAGCCTCTCCTCATAGGAGCGATGCTCCAGGCCCTTAATCATCTTTGTGGCCCTTTGCTGTACCCTCTCCAGCAGTTCCCTGTCCTTCTCGAACTGGGGAGCCCAGAACTGGACCCAATACTCCAGATAGGGCCTCACCAGGGCAGAGTAGAGGGGCAGGATGACCTCCCTCGACCTGCTGGCCACGCTCTTCTTGATGCACCCCAGGATGCCATTGGCCTTCTTGGTCTCAAGGGCACATTGCTGGCTCATTGTCATCCTGTTGTCCACAAGAACTCCCAGGTCTTTCTCCTCAGAGCTGCTGTCCAGCAGGTCAGCCCCCAACCTGTACTGGTGCAGGGGGTTATTTCTCCCCAGGTGCAGTACCCTACACTTGCCCTTGTTAAATTTCATTAGGTTTCTCTCAGCCCAACTCTCCAGTCTGTCCAGGTCTCGCTCTATGGCCGCACAGCCTTCCAGGGTGTCAGCCACTCCTCCTAGTTTTGTGTCATCAGCAAACTTGCTGAGGCGACATTCCATCCCTTCATCCAAGTCATTGATGAATATATTGAAGAGGACTGGACCCCCAGTACCCTGGGGAACACCACTTGTTACAGACTTCCAGCTGGATTCTGTACCCCTGATCACAACCTTCTGGGTTCTGTCTTTTAGCCAGTTTTCAATCCACTTAACTGTCCATTCATCTAACCCACACTTCCTAAGCTTAGCTATGAGGATGCTGTGGGAGACGGTGTCAAAAGCCTTGATGAAGTCAAGGTAGACAACATCCACCGCCCTCTTCTCATCTATCCGACCAGTCATGGCATCATAGAAAGCTATCAGGTTAGTCTGACATGACTTCCCCCATGATGACTACTTCTGATAGCTTTCTTTTCTTCCATGTGCTCTAAGATGACATCCAGGATAAGCCCTTCCATGACCTTTCCAGGGATGGAGGTGAGGCTGACCAGTCTGTAATTTCCCGGGTCCTCCTTCTGGCCCTTTTTGAAAACTGGGATGATATTGGCTTTTCTCCAGTCCTTGGGCACCTCGCCTGTTCTCCAGGACCTCTCAAAGATGATGGAGAGTGGCCCTGCAATGACTTCTGCCAGCTCCCTCAGCACTCTTGGGTGTATCCCATCCGGAACTATGGACTTGTGGATGTCCGGCCTTCTTAACTGATCTCTAACTTGGTCCTCCTCCACCGAGGGAAGATCTTCCTTAGTCCAGACTTTCTCTGATTAATCCAAAGTCCATGGCTCCCGGGGCTTGGCCCGAGCAGTAAAGACTGAGGCAAAGAAGGCATTCAGCAACTCAGCCTTCCCTGCATCCTCTGTTACCATGGCGCCTGACTCATTCAACAGCAGGCCCACATTTTCTTTAGTTTTCTTTTTGCCTCCAATATAATTGAAGAACCCCTTCTTGTTGTCTTTGACATCTCTTGCCAATTTTAGTTCCAAGGAGGCCTTGGCTTTCCTTGTTTCTTCCCTCCATAGTCTAGCAGCATCTCTGTAATCCTGTCAAGTGGTCAGTCCCTTCTTCCACTCGGTGTAAACTTCCTTATTCCACTTTAGTTTTTTCAGAAGGTCCCTGCTCAACCACCCAGGTCTCCTGCTTCCCTTGCTCAGTTTCTTGCTCTTGGGAAGGCACTGGTTCTGAGCTTGGAGAAGGCAATGTTTGAATATTGCCCAGCTCCCTTGAGCCCCCTTGCCTTCCAGGGCCCTGGGATTTCACCTAGCAGTTTCCTGAAAAGGACAAAGTTAGCCCTCTTGAAATCCAGGGTTTCAGTCCTACTTGTTGTTTTTTGAATGTTACCCACAATCCTGAACTCTATCTTCCCATGGTCACTGCAGCCGAGGTTGCCCTCAACCTTGATGTCATCCACTAGTCCCTCTTTGTTCATCAGTACTAGGTCCAGTAGTACCTCTCCCCTTGTTGGCTCTTCCACCAGCTGGATTAAGAAGTTACCATCAATACTCTGGAGGAACCTCTTTCTGGCTGTGTGGCCTTTCCAGCAGATATCTGGGTGATTGAAGTCCCCCACAAGAACCAAGACCTGCGATTGTGAGGCTACTTGGAGCTGGTTGTAAAAGGCCTCATCAACTTCTCTATCCTGATCAGGCGGTCTGTAATAAACACCCACAATAGTCCCTCATATTGACCTGCCCCTTAATCCTCACCCACAGGCTCTCAACTCTCTCATCTGACACCATGGAGGGTTTTAGGGGCATTTCCTCGCTCTCTATCCATTCCTTGACGTAAAGGGCAACACCTCCACCTTCCTCGTCTGTCTCTTCTGAACAATCTGTAGCCCTCAATAGCCAGACTCCAGTCATGGGATTCGTCCCACCAGGTTTCAGTGATGGCCACTATATCATAGCTTTCCAGCAGCACAGTAGCTTCCAGCTCCTCCTGTTTGTTGCCCATGCTGCGTGCATTGGTGTAGAGGCACTTCAGCTCGGCTGTTGGCTGCTCTGCCTTCTTAGGGGAATACCCCCTGGAGTGTCTGTCAGGTGTTTCTCTGTGCATTGCTTCTACCACAGGAGCTGCTGGCACATCACCATAAGACTTTGACTGTAGTTGCTCAGGACTTGATCCAGGAAGGAATTAAAAATACTGAAAGGTGAAGACAGCACAGCCCCTCTGGGCAACCTGCTCCAGTGATGATCTGCCCCAATGGGGAAAAAGGCTTCCCTTATCTCTATCCTGGAGCTTTCTTACTTCAACGTCATCTAGACTTCTGTCTGTTCCTGTCCTGCAAAGCACCACAGGGATCTGTTTAGGTCAAAACCTCTCCGTAGAGACTGGCAGGCTGCTCTGAGGGTCCAAAGCCCTCCCATTCTAGAGAGTGACAATGCCCTGTCCTGCAGCTTCTCCTGGTTGGGAAGTACTCCAGGTCCCGAGCACCTTTGTGGGTCTCTGCTGATCTTGCTCCCACTTCTTAACATCTGCCTTGTCCTGGGAGACCAAAAGTTGACCCTGTGTTATGATGTGCTCTAATGAGTGACGAGTCAGGGGAGATAATCACTTCTCTCCATCTTTGGGCGACGCTCCTGCTCATACAGCCGTGGACATTTCTTCCATAACCAGTGCATGCTGCTGGAAGGTGTTTGGCCTTTTGTTCCCCTAGGAACATCAGGGCACGTTCCAGAGAACTGCACCCCAGTCAGATGATCCCCATCCCCTATCACTGGACAGGGTTGGTCTATCCCAGGTTCAGGACCCGGTACTAGTTCTTGTTGAATTTCATGCAGTTTGTGGCAAAGTGTCCCTCCCACCTGCCAGGATTCAGCTGAATGTCATCTTGAAGGCATGGGAACATGCCTGAACATGGCCCTGTCCCCCTCAGGAAGGTGACCAACAGCCTGGGCAGGATGGTGGAGCTGCAGCAGGCCTCCAGGCAGGATGAGTTTCTCCTGAAGAGGTACATGGGGGTGAGGAGGTGCCAGTCAGCCATCATCAACACAACAGTGGAGATGTTTGATGCCATGGTCAGGGGGAGAGGAACAGAAATAGCAGGAACAGAGGAATCCACAGCTCAGGGTGACTGCTGAGTCCCGGGATGGTGACCTCCATGATGGATGAGAGATTCATGCAGGCTGAAGTCTCCATGGAGGGCTCTAAAGGAACGGAAAAGACAGACTGAGAACCACTGAAAGAGTAATCCTATAAACATAAGAAAATAAAATACTAAAAGACAAAAAAGCTCTCATGATCATGATTCTGGCAGCAGCAGTGAGAAAGACCTTGACAGAGTGGGGAGTTTCCAGCAGTGGCCAGAAGGGTGGTCAAATTTGTTGAGACAAGTCCCTGAGCCCCTGATCTATGGGGAGTTGCCTGAGGAAGGCTTTGGGTTAGAGACCAGTTTTGGCAAGAGCTATGGGACATGGGGTGTCCGTGGGTGCCAGCATGAAACTGCTCTGACTTTACTGACAGCAGTGGTGAATTGGGTGTCAGAGCCCTGTCTGTGTGCACCCCCACTGCACTGGAATCATTAGAGACCAATAAATGGTTTTTCTTTATTAAAACAGTGTTTCTGTGTGTGAGACTTTGTGCAACACTCACAGGTCCCACCCAGCTCCAGTTACTTTGGAATACGATGGTTCCCCTTCCATACCACTAAGAATCTCAGTGTGAGGACATCCCCCAGGGCTCACATGTGCACCCAGCCCAGCGTGAGGCACTCGTTCCCTGGGAAGCTTTCTGTGCTGGTGCTCAGTTCCTGCTGTGGGTGAGAACCATCACAGCCCATCTCCAAGCACAGCCTGGCCAGGATCTCCCGGGACTGGGCAGTCAGGCCACAGTGACCAGCTCCAAGCAGAGACACACACTGCAGGTCCCTGCATGGGATCCCAGCAGGACCCATGGAGACGCCCAACACCCAGCACACAGGGACTGTGCCAACACCTGTCAGCTGAAACTGTGCTGGGAAGCGTGGGATGAGAGGAGGAGACCTCCTCACTGGGGTTGGCCAAGCCCCACTGCCCGACATGGCTCCACAGCCTTGCAGTGAAGGCACCACGTAGATCAGGATGTGTTCATGAGGTGGGGAAAGGACCCCACCAGCACAGTCCCCTGTCCCCACCCCCAGCAGCCCCCCAGTATGAAGCTCCCCTCCCCATTGCCCTGGGGCAGCTTCCCCAGGATGGCCAGGGAACATGGCCCAGACCAGCTCCTCTCTCGACACCTCTCATGACTGGTTTCCTTCTCCAGGAGACCTGGCTCTGCCCCACATGCCCACTGGAGCAGGTCCTTAGCCAGTATGGTCCCACAGCTCCACTGCCATTGGGGCTTTCCTCTGCTGGGCACTTCCCAGCCCAGTCCAGCCCCTCTCTGCCTCTCCCCCACCTCCCCTGCCCTCTCCCAGCCCAGCCCAGCAGAGCCCCCCCAGGCTGGGCTGGCCCCACAGCTGTGCTCCCCACAGGGTGCTGCAGAGCTCGGGGCACTCCCCCCACAGCCCCAACCCCTCTGAAGGGCACAGCAGCTGCTGGGGGCAGAGAGGGCTCTCAGCCTCCCCATCCCACCAGGGCTGGAGCTGGCCCCAAGAGCCAGCAGAGGCCACTCACTCTCTGCCTCTCCTGCCTTCAGCTGCAGGGCATCCCCTGCCCAAAATTCTCTTTGCCCCACTCTGCCTACCTGCCTGCCCTGCTCCCCAGGACAGCAGGAGAGTCCTGGTCCTGGGGCTCCTCAGGCAGCTCCTGCATCTCTCCACTCTCCCTTCCCTCTGCCTGCTGCACCTTCACTGCCTCCCACGGCCCTGCACACTCCTGCTCTGGGGGTTCCTGCCTCTAGTGCTTTATCCTGGGGGGAGTAATCTCTGAGAGTGTTTCAGCTTCTGAGTCTTCATTCACTTCCCACACCAGAGTACATGGAGTGTCCCCATCCTCTCCTGACCACTCCAGATTCCTTTCCATGTGGACTGACACCTGCCATCAGCCCCATCATACCTGGGACAGCCTGAGGAAGGGGACTGGGAACTCATGTACTGATTCTAATGCTCCTGGACACCAAGAAGCGAGCCTTCATCTAAGTGCCTGGTGTCTAAAGGATCCCAGTGCTATTGTGAGATTAATTCCCCAAACACTAACTAAAAACAAGGTGGAAAGGCACTTAGAAAATCCAATTCCTTCAAAATGTTCTTAGTCAAAACTGTATCAAGGAGAGTCCAGCCTTCAGACACCACATTGGAAAGAACTCCTTTTATTGCGGCAATGCTATTGGGGAGGCAAGAGGTGTCACCTGGTTCTTCAGGAATCAGACACAACAGGTTAGAACTTCAAGAGAAGTGCTATGACCCCAAGCAATCACCTCTAAGTAGTATTATCAGTGAAAGAAAAGCTGAGACCTTGTCTCTAATAAATTCTGGGCACTCTGCAGAGAAGGAGAAAAAAAATTACTGGTTATAGTGGAAGATCTATTGCATCAGTTTTCTCAGCGCATCCCTGAGCTCCTGGTTCCTCATGCTGTAGATAAGGGGGTTCACTGCTGGAGGCACCATCAAGTACAGAACTGCCATCACGAGATCAAGGGATGGGGAAGACATGGAGGGGGGTTTCATGTAGGCAAACATGGCAGTGCTGATGAACAGGGAGACCACAGCCAGGTGAGGGAGGCATGTGGAAAAGGCTTTGTGCCGTCCCTGCTCCGAGGGAATCCTCAGCACGGCCCTGAAGATCTGCACATAGGAGAACACAATGAACACAAAATGCACAAATATTAAAAGGGAACTAAGTACAATTAGCCCAACTTCCCTGAGATAGTCCGTGTCTGAGCAGGAGAGCTTGAGGATCTGGGGGATTTCACAGAAGAACTGGTCCAGGACATTGCCCTGGCAGAGGGGTAGTGAAAAAGTATTGGCCGTGTGCAGGAGAGCTTGGAGAAACCCAGTGCCCCAGGCAGCTGCTGCCATGTGGACACAAGCTCTGCTGCCCAGGAGGGACCTGTAGTGCAGAGGTTTGCAGATGGCAATGTAGCGGTCATAGGACATGACGGTGAGAAGACAAAACTCTGCTATAATCAAGGTGGCAAGCACAAAGACTTGTGCAGCACATCCCGCATAGGAGATGTGCCTTGTGTTCCAGAGGGAATTGGCCATGGATTTGGGGAGAGTTGTGGAGATGGAGCCCAGGTCAAGAACAGCGAGGTTGAGGAGGAAGAAATACATGGGGGTGTGGAGGCGGTGGTCACAGGCTATGGTGGTGATGATGAGGCCATTGCCCAGGAGGGCAGCCAGGTAGATGCCCAGGAAAAGCCAGAAGTGCAAGAGCTGCAGCTCCCGTGTGTCTGCGAATGCCAGGAGGAGGAACTCAGTGATGGAGCTGCTGTTGGACATTTGTTCCCTCAGCACACAGGGGTCTGTTCAAAAAGGAAAAGACAGCGAGGAGTCAGGACAGACACCTCTTAGAAGAACCTCTTCCATTAGTCAGACCGTAGTCCCTCAAATGACCTCTGTCCTTCCAGGGAGACCTTTATGCAGATCCTGGCGTGATCCTGGGTCGGTGCTGGCTGAGGGTGCAATGGGGAGCAGGGGACTCTGCTGTGGGCTCCAGAGGAGTCACTTGTGCTGTGCAGCAACAGGCAGAGAGGAACCAGGAGTGATCGCAGATTACATCTACCTCTGAGAGGAAACAGCTTCTGACCATCATCACTCCCAGGTCCCCCAGATGCACAACAGAGCTCGAAGGGAGGGGGTGTAGGTTTGTGTGTGTTTATTTTTCTGCTGTTCCCCCTGTCCCACCTGAGGAGTCATTTCTGCAGCAACAGGCAGAGAGGAACCAGGAGTGATCGCAGATTACATCTACCTCTGAGAGGAAACAGCTTCTGACCATCATCACTCCCAGGTCCCCCAGATGCACAACAGAGCTCGAAGGGAGGGGGTGTAGGTTTGTGTGTGTTTATTTTTCTGCTGTTCCCC
>NW_015092430.1:0-2616 GCF_001431845.1 Calidris pugnax
TGAGGCCTCATTAAGGCTCCGCCCACTCGCTGAGGCCCCGCCCCTTCCTTAATTAACCCTAATTACTCCTAATTACCATGAATTAACACCAAATTCCCCCAAATTACCTCAAATTACCCCAAAATAGCCCCTTTCCCGCCCTTAATTAGCCCTAATTAAGCTTAAGGAGGCCTCATTAAGGCCCCGCCCACACGGAGAGGCCACGCCCCCTCCCTAATTAACCCTAATTAGCCCTTAATTAGACCCAAATGGCCCCAAATTCCCCCAAATTCCCCCGAATTACCTCAATTTACCCCAAAATACCCCCTTTCCCGCCCTTAATTAGCCCTAATTAAGCTTAATGAGGCCTCATTAAGGCCACGCCCACCGGGTGAGGCACCGCCCCCTCCCTAATTAACCCTAATTAGCCCTTAATTAGACCCAAATGGCCCCAAATTCCCCCAAATTCCCCCGAATTACCTCAATTTACCCCAAAATACCCCCTTTCCCGCCCTTAATTAGCCCTAATTAAGCTTAATGAGGCCTCATTAAGGCCACGCCCACCGGGTGAGGCACCGCCCCCTCCCTAATTAACCCTAATTAGCCCTTAATTAGACCCAAATGGCCCCAAATTCCCCCAAATTCCCCCGAATTACCTCAATTTACCCCAAAATACCCCCTTTCCCGCCCTTAATTAGCCCTAATTAAGCTTAATGAGGCCTCATTAAGGCCACGCCCACCGGGTGAGGCACCGCCCCCTCCCTAATTAACCCCAATTAACCCTTAATTAGCCCTCATTACCCTTAATTAACCCCAAATTACCCCAAAATACCCCCTTTCCCGCCCTTAATTAGCACTAATTAAGCTTAATGAGGCCTAATTAAGGCCCCCACGTGCCCTGCCCCCTCCTCATCAGCCTTAATTAACCTTAATTAACCCCTAATTAACCTCAAATAAGCCCCAACCCCCTCTCTAACCCCATGTTCCCGCCCCTCGTTAGCTCTAATTATTCCCAATTAGAGCTAATTTGGACTAATTAAGGTGCTAATTAACTAATTAGTGCTAATTAACGCTAATTAATTAGGGCGGCGGAAGCCCCTGGTGGCGGTGACGGGCGCCGACGGGCTGACCCACCTCTGGGAGCCCCTGCAGGTTAATTAGCGGCCGCTAATTAGGGGTGGGGGTTAATGAGGGGGGTAATTAGAAGGCGGGGGCGGTAATGAGGGGGGGTGTGATTAATGGGGGCGCTAATTAGGGGCGGGGCCTTAATTAGAGGGGTTGATTAGCGGTGGAGTGGGGCGGGGGCGTTGATCGGTGCGGTAATTAGCGGGCAGGGGATTAATTAGGGGGGTTAATTAGGGGATGGGGCTAATTAAGGGGGTTAATTAGGGGTGAGGAGGTTAATTAGTGGGTTTATTTAAGGGGGGAGGTTAATTAGGGCGGGTAACGAGGGGTATTTGGGCTGGGTTAATTAGAGGGGGGGTAATTAGGGGCGGAGTTGATTAGTGGAGTGGTCATAAATCAGAGTTAATTAAGGCTAGAAATGACTTAATTAGCGGTAATTAGGGGTGAGGGATCAGAAATTAGGACTAATTAGGGTTGGAAAAGGACCAATGAGGGTTAATTAGCGCGGGGAACAGGTTAATTAACGTTAAGAGTTGCTGATTAAGGGTTAATAATGGTAATTAAGGGTTAATAATGGCTAATTAAGGGACAATAAGGGTTAATTAAGGGTTAATGATGGTAAGTAAGGGCTAATAGGGTTAATTAAAGGTTAATAATGGGCAATTAAGGGTTACTAAGGGTTAATTAAGTGTTAATAATAGGTAATTAGGGTTAATAAGAGCTAATTCGGGGTAATAATGGTAATTAAGGGTTACAAAGGGCTAATTAAGGGTTAATAATGGGTAAATAAGGGCTAATTAAAGGTTAATATTGGCTATTTAAGGGTTAATAAGGGCTAATTAGGGGTAAATAAGGCTAATTAAGGGTTAATAAGGGCTAATAAAGGCTTAATAATGGGTAATTGAGGGTTAATAATGGGTAATTAAGAGTTAATAAGGGCTAATCAAGGGTTAATAATGGGTAATTAAGGGTTACTTAGGGCTAATTAAGGGCTAATAATGGTAATTAAGGGTTAATAATAGGTAATTAAGGGCTAATTAAGGGCTAATAATGGTAATTAAGGGTTAATACGGGCTAATTAAGGGTTAGTAAGGGCTACTAAAGGGCTAATAAGGGTTAATTAAGGGCTAATAATGAGTAATTAAGAGTTAATAATGGCTAATTATGGGTTAATAATGGGTAATTAAGGGTTAATAATGATAATTAAGGGCTAATAATGGCTAATTAGGGGTTGATAAGGGCCAATTAAAGGCCAATAAGGGCTACTTAAGGGTTAATAATGGCTAATTAAGGGTTAATAATCGTAATTATGGATTAATAATGGCTAAGTAGGGGTTAATAATGGGCAATTAAGTGGTAATAAGGGCTAATTAAGGCTTAATAATGGCAATTAAGGCTTAATAATGGCTAATTAGGGGTTAATAATGGCTAATACGAGTTAATATGTGCTAATTAAAGGTTAATAAATGCTAATTAACTCTCCCCCCTCCCCCAGGTGGCTCCGCCCCTCCC
>NW_015092431.1:0-360 GCF_001431845.1 Calidris pugnax
AAAAAATTTCTAACCTTGGTGAGATATTTAACTGTGTTCTTATATTTCACTTTTACAGCTAGAAAATGAGAGGATGCTTTCCTCCAGAGGTCAGGAGATTGTATTCACCTACACACGTGGAGATTTAACATTGTACCAAGTTTCTGCTTCCTGACCCACTGTGACAGTAACGGCAGCCCCGTGCTCTGCCAGGGCTAACGGTCCTGCTGGCATCACGTCTGCACATGGATGGTTTGGGTTGGAAGGGACCTTAAAGAACATCAAATTTCAACTCCCTGCCCTAAGCCGAGACACCTCCCACCACACCACGTTGCTCCAAGCCTCCTCCAACCTGCCCTTCAACCCCTCCAGGGATGTGGA
>NW_015092431.1:4687-5771 GCF_001431845.1 Calidris pugnax
CCCTCCGCGGCCACCGTCCCGGGGGGCGGGTGTGTGTCTCTGTCTGCTTCTCTGTGTCCCTATCTGTCTGTGTCCGTGTGTGTGTGTGCGCGCCTCTGTCTCTGTGTGCCTGTGTCTCTGTCTCTTTGTGTCTGTCTGTGTGTGCCCCTCTGTCTGTCTCTGTGCCTCTGTTTGTCTGTGCGTGTCTGTCTGTCTCTGTGCCTGTTTGTGCCTCTGTGTGTCTGTCTGTCTCTGTGTCTGTCTGTCTGTGCCTGTGTCTCTGTCTCTGTGTGTCTGTGTGTGTCTCTCTGTCTGTGTGTGTCTCTTGTCTGTGTGTCTGTCTGTGCCTGTCTGTGTGTGTCTCTCTGTCTCTGTGTGTCTGTCTCTGTGTGTGTGTCTGTCTGTGTTTGTCTGTCTCTCTGTGTGTCTCTCTGTCTGTGTGTGTCTGTCTGTGCGTGTCTGTCCTGTATGTCTCTGTGTGTCTGTCTGTGTCTCTCTGTGCATGTGTCTCTGTGCCTGTGTGTGCCTCTGTCTGTCTCTGTGTTTGTGTCTCTGTCTGTCTCTGTGTTTGTGTGTGTCTGTGCGTGTCTGTCTGTGCCTGTGTGTGTGTCTGTGTGTGTGTGTGTCTCTGTGTGCCTCTGTCTCTTGAGTGTGTCTGTGTGCCTGTGTGTGTGTGTCTCTGTGTGTCTGTCTGTGCCTGTGCGTGTCTGCTTGTGTCTGTGTGTCTGTCTCTGTGCCTGTGTGTGCCTCTGTCTGTCTCTTGAGTGTGTCTGTGTGCTTGTGTGTGTGTCTCTGTCTCTCTGTGTCTCTCTGTGTGTCTGTCTGTGCCTGTGTGTGTCTCTGTGTCTGTGCGTGTCTGTTAGTGTCTGTGTGTCTGTCTCTGTGCCTGTGTGTGTGTCTGTGTCTCTGTGTGTCTGTCTGTGCCTGTGTGTGCCTCTGTCTGTCTGCGTGTCTCTCTGTCTGTGTGTCTGTGTGTGTGTCTTCCCGGGGGGGTGTTCCACCACTCCTGGTGGGTTGGGCCGGCGATGGGGATAGAAGTGGAGACGAGCCCTCGGTGGGAGCGGGGAGGTTTATGTGTAAGGGGGTTTGGGGGTGGGGAGGGGTC
>NW_015092431.1:24775-25686 GCF_001431845.1 Calidris pugnax
CGTCCCGGGGGGCGGGTGTGTGTCTCTGTCTGCTTCTCTGTGTCCCTATCTGTCTGTGTCCGTGTGTGTGTGTGCGCGCCTCTGTCTCTGTGTGCCTGTGTCTCTGTCTCTTTGTGTCTGTCTGTGTGTGCCCCTCTGTCTGTCTCTGTGCCTCTGTTTGTCTGTGCGTGTCTGTCTGTCTCTGTGCCTGTTTGTGCCTCTGTGTGTCTGTCTGTCTCTGTGTCTGTCTGTCTGTGCCTGTGTCTCTGTCTCTGTGTGTCTGTGTGTGTCTCTCTGTCTGTGTGTGTCTCTCTGTCTGTGTGTGTCTCTTGTCTGTGTGTCTGTCTGTGCCTGTCTGTGTGTGTCTCTCTGTCTCTGTGTGTCTGTCTCTGTGTGTGTGTCTGTCTGTGTTTGTCTGTCTCTCTGTGTGTCTCTCTGTCTGTGTGTGTCTGTCTGTGCGTGTCTGTCCTGTATGTCTCTGTGTGTCTGTCTGTGTCTCTCTGTGCATGTGTCTCTGTGCCTGTGTGTGCCTCTGTCTGTCTCTGTGTTTGTGTCTCTGTCTGTCTCTGTGTTTGTGTGTGTCTGTGCGTGTCTGTCTGTGCCTGTGTGTGTGTCTGTGTGTGTGTGTGTCTCTGTGTGCCTCTGTCTCTTGAGTGTGTCTGTGTGCCTGTGTGTGTGTGTCTCTGTGTGTCTGTCTGTGCCTGTGCGTGTCTGCTTGTGTCTGTGTGTCTGTCTCTGTGCCTGTGTGTGCCTCTGTCTGTCTCTTGAGTGTGTCTGTGTGCTTGTGTGTGTGTCTCTGTCTCTCTGTGTCTCTCTGTGTGTCTGTCTGTGCCTGTGTGTGTCTCTGTGTCTGTGCGTGTCTGTTAGTGTCTGTGTGTCTGTCTCTGTGCCTGTGTGTGTGTCTGTGTCTCTGTGTGTCTGTCTGTGCCTGT
>NW_015092432.1:0-1618 GCF_001431845.1 Calidris pugnax
AGTGCTCTATTGGGAGAGGCATGTTTATAAAAGATTACTTTTGGCTGATGATGCTGGCTTTAAAATGCATTACATCCTAAAATATTAAATAATGTAAGAGAACATACCAAATTGAGCGCCTTTGTAGGGACAGCCCTTCTGCTGCTTAGAGCCTCTTAAAGATGATAAAAGAAACACAACAACCGTAACAGCATTTACCAAAAAAAAAAAGCTGACACATTATTTCCTCTGGATAATTCTATCGCATCATTATACTGCAATAGAAAACGGCGATATTGGCATAAAAGGACCACTGGAAAAAAAGATCCTTGTTATCCGCTGAAAAAGCCTGTGATGTGAAGCAGTGGTTCTGCAGCTCATCAGGCAGCTGGCAAGATACAGATGAGAAACATGAAAAGAAGCTTTTTAATTACACATCACCAAGATAAAAGCTGAAATGCCTCCACCTGAGGGCACGTACGACAACCTCCGTTCCCGACACCCAGAGTTTTGTGCTGGGCAGCCTTGTCCTAGGCCACGTGCTTGTTAAACACCGAGACTGGGCAATACGCAGCCTGCAGGGATTTATTTCTGAGCTCAAGGGCAAAAAGCTTCCAACCAAGGTGTGAGGGACCATCTGCCTCTCCTTCTCAGGCCTCCGGCTGCTACAGGCAGCATCTGTGACCACCATGTCAGGCAGAACCATAGAATTGTCCAGGTTGGAAGGGACCTTTCAGATCATCTAGTCCAACTGTCAACCTAACTCTTGACAAAAACCATCACTAAACCATATCTCTAAGCACTATGTCTACTGGGCTTTTAAACACCTCCAAGAATGAGATCTGCGGCAGTGGATTGTTGCAAAAGTGTGGTGAGTAGGAATAAGGAGGTGATCAGGACTCAGGAGGTGATTGTCCCCCTGTACTGGGCACTGGTGAGGCCCCACCTCGAGGGCTGAGTCCAGTTTTGGGCCTCTTCCCACAAAAAAAGACATTGAGGGGCTGGAGCGGGTCCAGAGAAGAACAACGGAGCTGGTGAGGGGTCTGGAGCACAAGTCTGGTGAGGAGCGGCTGAGGGAGCTGGGGGTGTTCAGCCTGGAGAAAAGGAGGCTGAGGGGAGACCTTCTTGCTCTCTCCAACTCCCCAAAAGGAGGGTGTAGCCAGGGGGGTCGGTCTCTTCTCCCAAGTCCCAGGTGATAGGACAAGAGGAAACAGCCTCAAGTTGCTCCAGGGGAGGTTCAGATTGGATATTAGGAGAAATTTTTACACTGAAAGGGTTATTAAGGATTGGAATGGGCTGCCCAGGGAAGTGGCTGAGGCACCATCCCTGGAGGTATTTAAAAGACGGGCAGACGTGGTGCTTGGACATATGGTTTAGTGATGTGTTTTTTATCAGAGTTAGGTTGATGGTTGGACTAGATGATCTTAAAGGTCCCTTCCAACCTAGACAATTCTATGATTCTACCACAGAGCACCTGTACATTTTTCTAGATGAAAACCTTTTCTGGACTTCAACTGGAGATCTTGCTGCAGACTATGAGGTAATTCCTGCTGAGGAATTCCAAGTCACGATGATGCCTACACCTACCACTGAGAACCAGAGAGAATGAAGCACAGACCAGGCTGCTTTCTGTATCACA
>NW_015092433.1:0-1079 GCF_001431845.1 Calidris pugnax
TGTGTGTGTGAGAGCATGTGTGAGTGTGTCAGAGTGTGTGAGAGCATAAGAGCGTGTGTGTGTGTGAAAGTGTGTGAGAGTGTGATTGTATGAGTGTGTGTGAGTGTGATTGTGTATGTGAGAGTGTGTAAGCATGTGTGTGGGGGTGAGTGTGTGTGTGAGAGTGTGTAAGTGTGTGATTGTGCGTGAGAGTGTGTGAGAGAGAGTGTGATTGTGAGTGTGAGAGTGAGTGTGAGTGTGTGTGATTGTGTGTGAGTGTATGAGAGTGTGTGGGGGGTTGTGTGTGTTTTTGTGAGAGTGTGTGAGAGAATGCGAGTGTGTGTGTGAGTGTGAGAGAGAGTGTGTGTGATTGTGTGTGAGAGTGTGAGAGAGTGTGGGGGGGTGCGTGTGAGAGAGTGTGAGTGTGATTGTGAGTGTGTGAGTTTGTGAGTGTATGAGTGTGTGTGAGTGTGATTATAAGTGTGTGAGAGTGTGTGAGTGAGTGTGAGTGTGTGTGTGCATATGCATGTGTGTGAGTGTGTGCATGTGTGTGTGCTTACACGTGAGTGTGTGCACAGGTGTGTCTGAGTCTGCACACACATGTATGTGCACGCATGTGCACACATGTGCATAAGCCTGTTTGTGTATCTCTGTGTGTCTTGTGTGCACACGCATGTCTGAGTGTGTGCACACGTGTGTGTGCTGTGCACGTCTACATGTCTCTGTGTGTGAGCATGTGCACATGCATGTCTGAGTGTGTGTGTGCACACGTGTGCACGCATCTGTGTATGAGTGTGTGCACACATGTGTGTGTGCATCTGTGCATGTGTGTGTCTGTGTGTGCACACGTGTGTGTGCATGAAAATATGTAGGCAGAAACGTGTGCACACGTGTGTGCACACACGTGTGTCCCTGCGTGTGAGCAGGGGTGCGTTTGCACACGTGGCAGTGTCTGTGCACGTCGGTGTGCACGTGTGTGTGTGCACCTGTACACGTCTGTTTGCACACTCGTGTGAGCACACGCCTGCCCCACATGTGTGTGTGTTCCCAGAGCTCCCCCCCGTGCCCCATAGATTGTCCGTCCCCCCAGACCCCCCCAG
>NW_015092434.1:0-1576 GCF_001431845.1 Calidris pugnax
CTCACCCTGCTCTGATCTGCTTGCCCGAACAGGGATGTCTGGGGACAAGAGGAGGATTTGATGGACCTTCTCCTGAACCCCTGGGTCTCATCTCCCCGTGCAGTGGGTTTTGGAGAGGGACCAGGATGACTTTTCCTTCCTCCAGTTCTCTTAAGCAACTTCCAAGGAAAACCCCACAGGAAATAATAAACCCGAGATAAACTGCACACACACACAAGGGACAAATGGTTTAGAATTGAACTTTTACTTTTAACTCCCCAACAGGGCAAGTTTGCAGCAACCATGTAACAGCCATGTAGTGATTAAACAGCGATTGAAAGATCAAAATAGAGTTGAAGGCACAGAAATGCTCCCAGTTTGCACTAAAGGGAAGGAATCTGAACACTGCTCCCCTTTCCTGTCCCTTTGGTGGGATTGGGACAAAACCCAGCCCCTGCTTTCTCGAGGGCTTTGGGGGTTGGGTTTTTTTCTTGTTCTGTGCCTTAGGGAAGAAGTTTGAGTTGAGCATCCCCCGTCACCATGAACCACGGGAAGACTCTCTCCCCTTGGAAAGACGCCGGTGGAAAAGCAAAGATCCGTTCTTTGCTCTCAGCATCAAAAAACACCACCCTCCCTTCCTCATAGTCCAAGTAGATTCGTATCTGCTTGGGGACACGGTGTAGAGTCAAGGGGGTGTCATCAGGAGAGGTCATAGCCTTGTACTCTTTTCGGAGATGACAGAGAGCCCATAACCCCTCATTGGGCCTCAGGAAAAACGAACTGTTCCTTGGAACTGACTCTTTGGCCACCCCGATGGCCCATGTGCCTTCTCTGTGGACCTCCACGTCCCAGCGGTGCCACCCCAATGTGAAGCCCCTCGAGCCCAGCACACACGGATTGAATATGAACCTTTTTGGGTTGGAGGGCAGGTCCTGCTCACGGCGTTCCCACCGCACGAGCTTGCAGTCTTTCGACAGATAAAGCCTGGCGTTGGCCGTCTCTGGGTCCAGCGTCATCTGAGCTGGAGGTGAAGAGAGAGTCAGGCTCATGGCAGCAGATTTGGGGGAAAACAGGGCTTTTTCTCTCCCTTCCCACCACTCTGACCCAGTTGGGACCCCTCCAGGCAACGCCTGGTGGTAGGACCAGGATGGGAGAAGGGGGAAAGGAGGCACTTTAGGTCAATCTAATGGTTGGGCACGTGTTGGGTACTTTAGGTCAATCTAATGGTTGGGCATGTGTTGGGATCACTTACTTGTCAAGGGAAGCTCGAATTCCAGGAAATCTAGATGGAAAAGAGAAATGTGAGAGGCAGAAAGATCAGTTGGTCTGATTGTGGGTTTCTGCAAAAGTCCCGAGAGTCGGAACAGGCTTGGGGGAAGGTCAAGAAACTTGAGGAGGCAGAGGAGAAGAGGAGGAGGACAGGCAGGGAACATCAGACCAACGCTCGCTGCTCGTTCTCTGTCTCCTTGTGGGAGCTTGAAAGAAATAACCCCTCATTCAGCACCCAGGATGCCTTTCTTTCCCCTGGCTTCACTCCATCCCTCCCCACCAACAAACATGATGACATAGCCCTTTCTGGACCTGCCCTTGGTACCTT
>NW_015092435.1:0-1381 GCF_001431845.1 Calidris pugnax
GGGAGGGGACTGGGAGGGGACTGGGAGGGGACTGGGAGGGACTGGGAGGGGACTGGGAGGGGGTAAGAGGGAACTGGGAGAGGACTGGGATGGAACTGGGACCAACTGGGAGAGAGTAAGAGAGAACTGGGAGAGACTGGGATGGACTGGGAGGGGACTGGGAGGGACTGGGACCAAATGGGATGGAACTGGGAGGGGGTAAAAGGGGACTGGAACTGGGACCAACTGGGATGGAACTGGGATGGACTGGGATGGACTGGGATGGACTGGGATGGACTGGGAGGGGGTAAGAGCGGACTGGGAGGGAACTGGGAGGGAACTGGGAGAGGTGGAGAACATCACTGGGACCTTCTCAGGCTCCGTACTGGGAGCACTGGGAGCACTGGGAGGTGGCTCTGGGGGCACTGGGGGGGTCATAGTGTCCATGTGACGTCACACCCCGTGTCCCCCGGTGTCCCTGTCCCCATGGAGATGACCCCAAGGTTGAGGGCCTCACTTGGACCTTCTCCAGTTCCATACTGGGAGCACTGGGAGCACTGGGAGGTGGCTCTGGGGGCACTGGGAGGGCCGTAGTGTCCATGGGACGTCACAGTCAGTGTCTCCTGGTCTCCTTGTCCCCAGGAAGGTGACCCCAAAGTTGAGGGTATCATCAGCAGGGTTGAGGGCCTCACTTGGACCTTCTCAGGCTCCGTACTGGGAGCACTGGGAGCACTGGGAGGTGGCTCTGGTGGCACTGGGGGGGTCGTAGTGTCCATGGGACGTCACAGCTGGTGTCTCCTGGTGTCCTTGTCCCAACGGCGGTGACCCCAAAGTTGAGGGCATCATGAGCAGGGTTGAGGGCCTCACTTGGACCTTCTCCAGTTCCGTACTGGGAGCACTGGGAGCACTGGGAGGGGGTGCTGGGGGCACTGGGGGGGTCGTAGTGTCCATGTGACGTCACACCCCGTGTCCCCCGGTGTCCTTGTCCCAATGGTGGTCACACCAAGGTTGAGGATATCGTGAGCAGGGTTGAGGGCCTCACTTGGACCTTCTCAGGCTCCGTACTGGGAGCACTGGGAGCACTGGGAGGTGGCTCTGGTGGTACTGGGGGGGTCGTAGTTTCCATGTGACGTCACACCCCGTGTCCCCCGATGTCCCTGTCCCCAGGAAGGTGACACCAAGGTGGAGTATCGCGCCTGGAACCCTTTCCGCTCCAAACTGGCGGCCGCCATCTTGGGGGGCATCGACCAGATCCACATCCGGCCGGGGGCCAAGGTCCTTTACCTGGGGGCGGCCTCGGGGACAACCGTGTCCCACGTGGCCGACATCGTGGGGCCGGTGAGGACACGGGGCCACCAGGCCCTTGGGGACATTGCGGGGGGAGGGGGAGGGGGACGGGGGG
>NW_015092435.1:3532-3839 GCF_001431845.1 Calidris pugnax
CGTAGTTATGGGTCCCGGGGACCATTTTGGGGGGGTGTGGTGCCTTTGGAGAAGACCTTGATGGTTTTGAGAAGATCTGGAGAAGGTTTTGAGGTTCCTCAAGGTGGTTTGGAGCTTTGGGAGAAGGTCTGGAGACCCCTGGAGGTGTCTCAGGGTGGGGGGTGACGTAGTTATGGGTCCCGGGGACCATTTTGGGGGGGTTTGGTGCCTTTGGAGAAGACCTTGATGGTTTTGAGAAGATCTGGAGAAGGTTTTGAGGTTCCTCAAGGTGGCTTGAAGGTTTGGGAGAAGGTCTGGAGGCCCCTGG
>NW_015092436.1:0-1601 GCF_001431845.1 Calidris pugnax
AGAAGGAAACTTTACAGATCTTGTGTTTACGAAGAATCTAACAAAGGGGAGGCAAAAGTTTTTTTTTAAGACTGGCCTTGGAGATGGCTGATAAAATGATAAATGTTTGTCACCTAAATAGTCCTCTGTTGTGCTTTGGTGTAGCAAACAATACAGGATTTTGAGAACTACAGGAGTTTTACACTCTTTATTTTATTTTCTTCTAGTCATTATTTGCTGTTCAATCTGTATTAGTAGAAGAAAAAATAATTTGGCCGCTAACTTGCTCGTTTAGGGTTTCAAAGGGCCTTATTAGAAACTGGTGTAATTTCATCCCCTGGCCCTTTTATATAACAGCGTGCATATTTAGATTACTTCATTTTAACCTAGAATTAAACAATAGATTGCAGTGCCCTGGGACAGGACACTGGCAGATGTGAGGCTAAACCTGAATGAACAGGTTTTCATTTTTTGTGCCGTTCGGACAATCGCCCCCATTGTGCCCCGGGTAAGTCATTCATTCATTTATTTATTTATTTCCCCCATCAGATTATACAGACTATCATACCTGTTCCTTGCATTTATGCCCTGCCTGCAGCCAGGCAACCTGGAAAACTTTTGGGACAGTGTTATTTCCCCCGTTTTTTGTGTTGTTTTAAGGTGTGAAGGTGTGGGATGTGAGCCCCTCGCAGATTTTTTTGGTTGTCGCTGGAGCCTCGGCCAAACCTCCTTTCAGTGAAATGAAAAAAACAGTTTAAACTCTTTTTACCCAGGTTTTCTATGCCAGTCATCCTTTAGAAGACCATTCACTACTGCAGTGTAGCATGTTTTGGGTTCTTATCTCTGCAACACCAGTATCTGTAGGGCTCGGAATATTACAGGCAATTCATCTTGTTAAATTAACGATGTTGGTTGAAAAGAGACCTCTGGAAGTTACCTGGTGTGGTTTCTGGTCATGAAATGCTTCAATATTTCACAAATATGAACTATATTAATCAGTAAGCGAATACCTCCTGAAGAAATAAGAGGTTTAGCAAGTGAAAAAATGGTTGCCTTAATGAGTGATTATTTGCTTGCAATCATTGAAGAAAAATGCCGTAACTTGAAGTCAGTTAAAGAAAATCAGTATATCTTTTCCAAGGTGTATTTCAGAGCATTTTTGAGAGTCGCTTAGGTATTTTTTTAGCCCCTTTCTATCGACACACAAATTGGCACAGAGATAGCTTGCCTCAGGTGATGCAAATTTATCACTCGCTTTGAATTACAGTGGATCAAGAATAAAGAGTAACACCGTAATCCATTGTCTGGAATCTAATAGGAAAGCACAGAAAATTGGCAGGGCTGAATCTTTCACATTCTTACAAATTGGAGGTAGAAACATCCCTGTTGTTCTCTCCTTTTATATATGGCAAAACACATAAATTCTGTTTTACTTTGCCCTCTACCACTTCAACATTCTGTCAATTCTGTACCGTAATCCACCAGTGATAAAATTGAAGGTGTTTTTTCCAAACTACATTAGTAGTTGATTTGGAAGCACTTTTCTTTAAAAGCTAAATAGATGATATCTTAAAAAAAATATACAAGAGAGCGTCACAGAATAATGTTCATGGTTTGTAACT
>NW_015092437.1:0-1453 GCF_001431845.1 Calidris pugnax
CTTTATACACAAAAGTTCATTGAGTTCTTATAGTCCATCATTGCAGGTTTCCATCACAGCAGACTCTCAGGGTTGAAAAAGATGATAAGAAATTCATTGTGGTCCATATCCACAGGTAGCATGTTCATCCTGAAGAGTTGTCTGGACATCACTTGATGAAGCTAGCTCAGGTTCATCCCCATCTTTATCCTGAAAAACACTTTTGGATAATGTTAGTATCATATAACAATTAACATCACGCAGCTCAGAACTAAGTATTCTCACCTAAGGCTAAATTTCCTTGAGGTACACATTGCATTTCTCCATTTTCCAGCATCACACACCAATTACATCCAGGTCCTTGGGCAAAAACAGTCCCACGAATGGGTCTGCCTGTGCCTGAAGTAGGAAAAACCCAAACAGTTTTCCCCAACATATTCCTTTCATGCACCATGGGGACTCTATCCCCTTCTACATTATGTAAAAGATCTGATTGAGCAGGACCAGCTCGATTGATGGATCCCCTGGTGTTAACTAACCAGGTAGCTTGTGCCAAATGCTTGTCCCAATTTTTAAAGGTTCCGCCCCCCATTGCTTTCAGGGTAGTTTTCAATAATCCATTGTATCGCTCAATTTTGCCAGAAGCTGGTGCGTGATAGGGGATATGATATACCGACTCAATACCATGTTCTTTTGCCCAAGTACTTATAAGGTTGTTTTTGAAATGAGTTCCATTGTCCGACTCAATTCTTTCTGGAGTGCCAGGTCTCCACAAAACCTGCTTTTCAAGGCCCAAGATGGTGTTTCGGGCAGTGGCATGGGGTACAGCATAGGTTTCCAACCATCCAGTGCTTCCTTCCACCATTGTAAGCACGTACCGCTTACCCTGGCGTGTTTGAGGGAGTGTGATGTAGTCTATTTGCCAAGCCTCCCCATACTTGTATTTTAACCATCGTCCCCCATACCACAAAGGTTTTAACCTTTTTGCTTGTTTGATTTCGGCGCATGTTTCACAATCGTCAATAACCTGTGCAATAGCGTCCGTGGTTAAATCCACCCCTCGGTCACGAGCCCATTTGTACGTTGCATCCCTTCCTTGATGACCCGAAGTGTCATGGGCCCACCGAGCTAAAAATAGTTCACCTTTATGTTCCCAGTCCAAATCTGTCTGGAAAATCTTAGCAGCCTGGTCCACTCGCTGATTGTTTTGATGTTCTTCAGTGGCTCGACTCATGGGTATATGAGCATCTACATGACGCACCTTTACGACTAGTTTCTCTAGCCGTTCGGCAATATTTTGCCACAAATCAGCAGCCCAAATGGGTTTACCTCTACGCTGCCAGTTTTTCTGCTTCCACTCTTTTAACCATCCCCACAGAGCATTTGCCACCATCCATGAGTCAGTACAGAGATAGAGCATTGGCCACTTTTCTCGCTCAGCAGTGTTTGAGGGAGTGTGATGTAGTCTATTTGC
>NW_015092438.1:0-1202 GCF_001431845.1 Calidris pugnax
CTGTGAAACACCTGGGGCACCCAGGCACCAAAACTAGTCCTTTTTCACCCCAAAACGAAGCTCTGGCAGGGATGTGGGGTGCCCCATTCCTGGGTAAGGGGGGCAGGGTGGGCACCTCCCTGACAGGGATTAGTTTCGCGCGCCTGGCACAGCCCCTTCCCTTCATCCCAGGATACCAGGGGTGGGCACAGCACCCAAACTCCTCCTTTTTCCCCAAAAACCTCCTTTTCTCCCCAAAACCAAGCTCTGCTGTGGAAATGGGGTGTCTGTGGGTCAGGATGGGGGGGCAGGGTGGGCACCTCCCTGGTGGGGCTGACTTTCCCACGCCTGGCACGGCCCCTTCCCTTCCCCCCACGAAACCAGGGGTGGGCGCAACACCCCAAATTCTCCTTTTTCCCCAAAAAACCTCCTTTTTCCCCCAAAAACCAAACTCTGCCATGGATGTGGGGTGCCCCCATCCTTGGGTAAGGGGGGGCAAGGTGGGCACCTCCCTGGCAGGGCTGACTTTCCCACGCCTGGCACAGCCCCTTCCCTTTGTCCTGTGAAACCAGGGGTGGGCACAACACCCAAACTCCTCCTTTTTCCCCCAAAAACTCCTTTTTCTCCCCAAAACGAAGCTCTACTGGGGAAATTAGGTGTCTGTGGGGGCAGGGTGGGCACCTCCCTGGCAGATCTGACTTCCCCACGACTGGCACGGCCCCTCTGTCCTGTGAAACCAGGGGTGGGCACAGCACCCAAACTCCTCCCTTTTCCCCCAAAAACCTCCTTTTTCCCCCCAAAACCAAGCTCTGCCAGGGATGTGGGGTGCCCCCCTCCCC
The DNA here is from genome assembly GCF_001431845.1 of Calidris pugnax. Classification (NCBI taxonomy): domain Eukaryota; kingdom Metazoa; phylum Chordata; class Aves; order Charadriiformes; family Scolopacidae; genus Calidris; species Calidris pugnax. Next base: position 819 of record NW_015092438.1, read on the forward strand.
TGGGGGTGTTGTTGGGGGGGGGTTGTTGTGGGCACGGTGGGCACCTCCCTGGTGGGACTGACTTCCCCACGCCTGGCACGGCCCCCTCCCTTCGTCCTGTGAAACCAGGGTGGGCGCAACACCCCAAATTCTCCTTTTTTCCCCCCAAAACCGATCTCTGCCGGGGATGTGGGGTGCCCCCCTCCCCTGGGGGTGTTGTTGGGGGGGGGTTGTTGTGGGCAGGGTGGGCACCTCCCTGGTGGGACTGACTTCCCCACGCCTGGCACAGCCCCTTCCCTTCCCCCCACGACACCCAGGGTGGGCGCAACACCCCAAATTCTCCTTTTTTCCCTCCCCCCAAAACCGATCTCTGCCGGGGATGTGGGGTGCCCCCCTCCCCTGGGG
>NW_015092439.1:0-2427 GCF_001431845.1 Calidris pugnax
GAATTTCAAACGGGCTTAACTTCTCCTTTGATCTATGTTTGACTCTCAGTCTAAGCAGAGCGATAGGCAAAGCTTGATACCACTGTAAATTAGTTTCTTGGCATATTTTAGCAATTTGTTGTTTGATAAGATGATTCATCTTTTCCACTTGCCCACTAGCCTGTGGCCAGTAAGGCGTATGTGATTGCCACTTGATTTGTAATGCTTTGCTTATTGTTCTCACCACTTTTGCACAGAAATGTGAACCCCTGTCTGAAGAAATGCTTCTTGGTACCCCAAACCGTGGTATAATCTCATTCAATAGTATTTTAGTTATTTCTCTTTCCTTATTCGTCCTGCAAGGGAATGCTTCAGGCCACCCAGAAAATGTGTCAGTCAACACTAGCAAGTACCGAAACCCCCCTTTTCTTGGGAATTCGGAGAAATCAATTTGCCATACCTCACCTGGGAATTTGCCTCGATTTATTGCTCCTTGGTGTATCTTGGTTCCTGTATTTGGGTTGTTCTTCAGGCATCGCTCGCATCGGGATGTAACGTTTTTGACGGTAGTAAATAATTTTGGTCCTGCTATTGTAGTTTGCAAATACTGGTAAAGTAGATCTAAGCCCCAGTGGGCTTTTTCATGTTCTGTCTTTACAAACTGCCACATTAATTTTCCTGGTATTATTAGTTGTCCTGTTTCTAATTGACCCCATCCACTGTCTAACAATTTGCCTTTATTCTTTTGAATCCACCTATGATCTGATTCCTGATAATTTGGTTGGAAGTTTGTATTAGTTCTCCTGGTATTAGAGCTGTTATATTTACTTCTTCAGCTCTTGCGGCAGCTAGTTTAGCTTCTGCATCCACTTTTCTATTCCTTATTTCTGGAATAGTGTTACCTTTGCAATGCAATGCATTATGGCCACTTGTGTCGGGAGTTGGACTGCTTCTAACAACCGTAGAATTTCCTCTGCGTGTTTGACTGCTTTCCCTTGGGTAGTCAGCAGTCCTCTTTCTTTCCAGATTGCTCCATGAGCATGTACGACAGAGAAGGCATACTTAGAGTCTGTCCAAATATTAATTCACATGTTTCCTACTAATTCCAGAGCTCGAATAAGAGCTATTAGTTCTGCCTTTTGGGCTGAGGTCCCTGCAGGTAAAGGATTTGACTCGATTACCTCTTACGTTGTAGTCACCGCATAGCCAGCCATCCTTACTCCTTGCTTTATGAAGCTGCTGCCATCCGAGAACCAGTTGTCCACATCTTCGAATGGCTCTTCTTTGAGATCCGGGTGACTGGAGTAGACTGCTTCAATTGTTTCCAGGCAGTCATGTTCGATGGGTTCTGCCAGAGTTCTTCCTTCTAGGAATGAAGCTGGGTTTACAATATTAGTTACTTGAATAGTTATATCATCTGATTCAGCTAGGATTGCTTGGTGTTTTAGGAATCTGGAAGGCGATAGCCAGTGGTTACCTTTCTGTTCTAATACAGCTGATACAGTATGAGACATTAACACAGTCATTTTCTGGCCCAGTGTAAGCTTCCTGGCCTTTTCTATATTTATAATCACTGTGGCCACTGCTCTCAGACAGCTAGGCCATCCTTTGCTTACTTCATCCAACTGTTTGGAGAAATAAGCCACAGCTCTTTTGTGCGGTCCCAACTGTTGTGCTAAGACTCCTAAAGCCATCCCTTGTCGTTCATGAGAGATCAGTCAGAATGGTTTTGTTACATGCCGGTGCATTCCTTTTATATTGTTTTTAAGATAAAGCGCTTTGTTAAGAAGCGGGGGTAAGACGTTACCGCCCGAAGGGAAGCCGAGGGGACGCCCTGGCATTAATCCCAGCTGGGTTAGAGGCCCAAACATAAAGAGAAGCAGGTTAGAGTCCTGCCGGAATAAAGTCTTGCTGGGTTAGAGGCCCAAACATAGAGAGAAGCAGGTTAGAGTCCTGCCAGAATAAAATCCTACTGGGTTAGAGGCCCAGACATAAAGAGAAGCAGGTTAGAGTCCTGCCAGAATAAAATCTTGCTGGGTTAGAGGCCCAAACATAGAGAGAAGCAGGTTAGAGTCCTGCCGGAATGAAATCTTGTGTATTTTCCTTTTACCTTGATGTTCTTGGTCTATTTTTTATTGTGTGAAATACTGTTCGATAATGTGTTTAAAATTGTAAGGTTGTGATTTAAGGGTTAAAGGTACGGACAGTTTATAACTAAGAATGGTCTTTAAAAATCCAGGATTGCTTTCCAAGTCCGGGAGTGTTTCCAAGCTAGGTCCGGAAGTGTTTCTAAGAAAAAGGTTTTGGAATGTGGAGAATTTCTTATTAGCTCGTAACTTGAAATTTAAGGGTATAAGAGAAAGTTCCGCTTGTTTTGTCCGCTTTCTGTGTTGCTTGTCTGCTTTCTGTTTTGCTTGTCTAAAGTATTGTGAAGAAGTGCACTCTATA
>NW_015092440.1:0-1905 GCF_001431845.1 Calidris pugnax
AGGAGGAGGAAAGAACAAGGGTCCCTTTAAGGCCGGCCACGCCCCCTCTGCGTTGGCCACGCCCCCTCTCGCTTATAAAGCCGCGCTGGCCCCGCCCCCTCCGCCTTCCCACCCTTTCCAGCTCCTCTCCCTTTTTCCCCTCAGGTTTCCCGCCTTTTTTAACAGCGTCTCCCCCTCTGTCTCCTGCCAGAGCGAGGCGTGAAGGAGGCTGTGGGGTTCTCCTCCACACACAGACCCACACAGCCATGGACTGGTTCCACTGCAACCGCTGCTTCCGCCAAGAAGGGGCCGCCTTCGCCGTCACCAGCTGCGGCCACGTCCTCTGCGAGGCCTGCGGGGGCACAGGTAGGAGAGCCCCCCACACCTTAAATCCCTAAAACTGTGGTAAAGAGGGGTCATCCTCGACTTAAAGCCCTAAAACTGTGGAAAAGTGGGTTCCCCTTTGCCTTAAAGCCCTAAAGCTGTGGTAAAGAGGGATCTAGATCACCTTAAATCCCTAAAACTGTGGTAAAGAGGGGTCATCCTCGACTTAAAGCCCTAAAACTGTGGAAAAGTGGGTTCCCCTTTGCCTTAAAGCCCTAAAGCTGTGGTAAAGAGGGATCTAGATCACCTTAAATCCCTAAAACTGTGGTAAAGAGGGGTCATCCTCGACTTAAAGCCCTAAAACTGTGGAAAAGTGGGTTCCCCTTTGCCTTAAAGCCCTAAAGCTGTGGTAAAGAGGGATCTAGATCACCTTAAATCCCTAAAACTGTGGTAAAGTGGGGTCCTCCTTGCTTTAAATCCATAAAACTGTGATAAAGAGGGGTCCTCCTTGCCTTAAATCCATAAAATTGTGGTAAAGAGGGATCTAGATCACCTGAAATCTATAAAACTGTGGAAAAGTGGGACCCTCCTCGCTTTAAATCCATAAAGCTGTGGTAAAGTGGGGTCCTCCTCGCCTTAAATCCCTAAAACTGTGGTAAAGTGGGGTCCTCCTTGCTTTAAAGCCCTAAAGCTGTGGTAAAAAGAGGTCTCCCTCGCTTTAAATCACTAAAACTGTGGTAAAAGAGGGGTTCACCTCACCTTAAATACTTAAAATTGTGGAAAAGAGGGATCTAGGTCATCTGAAATCTGTAAAACTGTGGAAAAGAGTGATCTAGGTCACCTTAAATCCATAAAACTGTGGTAAAGTGGGGTCCACCTCACTTTAAATACTTAAAATTGTGGAATCTAGATCACCTGAAATCTGTAAAACTGTGGAAAAGTGGGACCCTCCTCACTTTAAATCCCTAAAACTGTGGAAAAGTGGGATCTAGATCACGGTAAATCCATAAAAACGTGGTAAAGAGGGATCTAGATCACCTTAAATCCATAAAACTGTGGAAAAGTGGGAACCTCCTCACTTTATATCCATAAAACTGTGGTAAAGAGGGATCTAGATCACCTTAAATCCATAAAACTGTGGAAAAGTGGGAACCTCCTCACTTTATATCCATAAAACTGTGGTAAAGAGGGATCTAGATCACCTTAAATCCCTAAAACTGTGGAAAAGATGGATCCTCCTCACCTTAAATTTGTAAAAATGTGGAAAAAAGGGATCCCCCTCAATTTGTAACCATAAAACTGTGGAAAAGAGGGATCCCCATTATCTTAAATCCGTAAAAAAAGATGGATCCTCCTCACCTTAAATTTGTAAAAATGTGGAAAAAAGGGATCCCCCTCAATTTGTAACCATAAAACTGTGGAAAAGAGGGATCCCCATTATCTTAAATCCGTAAAACTATGGAAAAGAGGAGTCCCCTTTGCCTTAAATCCCTAAAACTGTGGCAAAGCGGGACCCTCCTCACTTTAAATCCATAAAACTGTTGAAAAGAGGGATTCCTCCCCATTTTCCATCCTCAAAAAAGTAGAAAAGAGATTTTTTTT
>NW_015092441.1:0-285 GCF_001431845.1 Calidris pugnax
CCAGCCCCACAGATCCCAGGGGATCCCAGTTCCATCCCAGTTAGATCCAGCCCCACAGAATCCAGCTCCAGCCCCACAGATCCTGGGGCCATCCCAGCTCCAGCCCCACAGATCCCAGCTCCATCCCAGTTGGATCCAGCCCCACAGATCCCAGCTCCATCCCAGTTGGATCCAGCCCCACAGATCCTGGGCCCATCCCAGCTCCAGCCCCACAGATCCCAGGGGATCCCAGCTCCATCCCAGTTGGATCCAGCCCCACAGATCCCATCCCCAGCCCCACAGAAT
>NW_015092441.1:760-1651 GCF_001431845.1 Calidris pugnax
TAGATCCCCCAGATCCAGCCACCGTGACCCATAGAACCCCCAGATCCAGCCCCTCTGCCCCATAGATCCCTGGGATCCAGCCCCTGTGCCCCATAGAACCCCCAGATCCCAAAGCTCTGCCCCATAGCACCCCCAGATCCCAAAGCTCTGCCCCATAGAACCCAGGGATCCAGCTCCTCTGCCCCACAGAACCCCTGGATCCCAAAGCTCTGCCCCATAGAGCCCCCGGATCCCAAAGCTCTGCCCCATAGAACCCCCAGATCCCAAAGCTCTGCCCCATAGCACCCAGGGATCCAGCTCCTCTGCCCCATAGAACCCCAGGATCCAGCTCCTCTGCCCCATAGGAACTCTGGGATTCAGCTCCTCTGCCCCATAGAACCCCAGGAGCCAGCCACTCTGCCCCATAGAAACCCCGGATCCCAAAACTCTGCCCCATAGCACCCAGGGATCCAGCTCCTCTGCCCCATAGAACCTCCAGATGCCAAAGCTCTGCCCCATAGCACCCAGGGATCCAGCTCTTCTGCCCTATATAATCACCCCACGGCGCTGTGGGGCAGGACCTGGCCCCATAGAATCACCCCACAGCGCCATGGGGCAGGATCCTGACCCACAGCATCACCCCACAGCATCATAGGGCAGGTTCCAGCCCCACAGCATCACCCCACAGCGCCGTGGGGCAGGATCCTGACCCACAGCATCACCCCACAGCATCATAGGGCAGGTTCCAGCCCCACAGCATCACCCCACAGCGCTGTGGGGCAGGATCCTCCGACCTCATAGTGTCTCCCCACGGCGCTATGGGGCAGGATCCAGCCCCACAGCCCTACCTGTGAGCGGAGGCCTCATGGACCAGGCGTGGCTGCTCCGTGGGTCCGCCGTGGGGGGTCAGAG
>NW_015092441.1:1661-2613 GCF_001431845.1 Calidris pugnax
ATATAATCACCCCACGGCGCTGTGGGGCAGGACCTGGCCCCATAGAATCACCCCACAGCGCCATGGGGCAGGATCCTGACCCACAGCATCACCCCACAGCATCATAGGGCAGGTTCCAGCCCCACAGCATCACCCCACAGCGCCGTGGGGCAGGATCCTGACCCACAGCATCACCCCACAGCATCATAGGGCAGGTTCCAGCCCCACAGCATCACCCCACAGCGCCGTGGGGCAGGATCCTGACCCACAGCATCACCCCACAGCATCATAGGGCAGGTTCCAGCCCCACAGCATCACCCCACAGCGCCGTGGGGCAGGATCCTGACCCACAGCATCACCCCACAGCATCATAGGGCAGGTTCCAGCCCCACAGCATCACCCCACAGCGCCGTGGGGCAGGATCCTGACCCACAGCATCACCCCACAGCATCATAGGGCAGGTTCCAGCCCCACAGCATCACCCCACAGCGCCGTGGGGCAGGATCCTGACCCACAGCATCACCCCACAGCATCATAGGGCAGGTTCCAGCCCCACAGCATCACCCCACAGCGCCGTGGGGCAGGATCCTGACCCACAGCATCACCCCACAGCATCATAGGGCAGGTTCCAGCCCCACAGCATCACCCCACAGCGCCGTGGGGCAGGATCCTGACCCACAGCATCACCCCACAGCATCATAGGGCAGGTTCCAGCCCCACAGCATCACCCCACAGCGCCGTGGGGCAGGATCCTGACCCACAGCATCACCCCACAGCATCATAGGGCAGGTTCCAGCCCCACAGCATCACCCCACAGCGCTGTGGGGCAGGATCCTCCGACCTCATAGTGTCTCCCCACGGCGCTATGGGGCAGGATCCAGCCCCACAGCCCTACCTGTGAGCGGAGGCCTCATGGACCAGGCGTGGCTGCTCCGTGGGTCCGCCGTGGGGGGTCAGAGACGGCTGGGCCTCC
>NW_015092442.1:0-9014 GCF_001431845.1 Calidris pugnax
CTTCCCAGGAGCCCCTTCTTCTGTTCCTGAAGGTGCTGGTATTTCTCGGAAAGGGCTGCGGATGCAAAGGGGATGGTTCGGTGCAAAGGTCGGAGTTTCTTTGTTTAATCTCGATGTTTTCCTCTATTTATTCTAGATGGTTTCCTCCAGTTGTGTCTGTCCACCCCCCACCTCTTCCTCTTTCTCCTCCAGACCCAGATGAGTTCCTTTTAATGTGCTGCTGCCCAGGTTTCACCAGCCGAGCCGTGCCACGCTCTGCCGTCCCATTCTGTGCCGTGCCACGCTACGCTGTACCATGTAATGTCATGCTGTGGTGTCCCATGCCATGCCATGCCGTAACATGCCAAGCTGTCTTGTGCCATGCTGTGCTGTGCCCTGATGCCCCCCACCACGCCATACCATGCCATGCTGTGCCATGCTCTTCCTGCCCCGTGACACGCTGTGCCGTGCCACCAAGGGCCCCCAGTGCAAACCCTGGGGAGAACGGGTGGGAGATGTGCAAGGACGCCCAGCTGAAGATAAGCTCCCCCCGTCCCCCTCCCCACAATTGAGGTCCCCCTCTCCCAGCAGAGCTGGTGGGATGGGGCAACTCCCTTCCTCTGTCCCCTGCAGCTGGTGGTGGGAAGGGACCGTTCCAGGGGATGGATGGACTGACCCAAGGAATGGAGTGACCATCCACAGGGATGGAGGGTCCATCCCCTTTGTTTAATCTCGATGTTTTCCTCCATTTAATCTCGATGGTTTCCTCCAGTTGTGTCCATCCACCCCCCACCTCTTCTTCCTCCTCCAGCCCCAGGTGAGTTCCTTTTAATCTGCTGCTGCCCAGGTTTCACCAGCCGAGCCGTGCCACGCTCTGCCGTCCCATTCTGTGCCGTGCCACGCTACGCTGTACCATGTAATGTCATGCTGTGGTGTCCCATGCCATGCCATGCCGTAACATGCCAAGCTGTCTTGTGCCATGCTGTGCTGTGCCCTGATGCCCCCCACCACGCCATACCATGCCATGCTGTGCCATGCTCTTCCTGCCCCGTGACACGCTGTGCCGTGCCACCAAGGGCCCCCAGTGCAAACCCTGGGGAGAACGGGTGGGAGATGTGCAAGGACGCCCAGCTGAAGACAAGCTCCCCCTGTCCCCCTCCCCACAACTGACGTCCCCCTCTCCCAGCAGAGCTGGTGGGATGGGGCAACCCCCTTCCCCTGTCCCCTGCACCTGGTGGCGGGAAGGGACCGTTCCAGGGGATGGATGGATCGACCCAGGGAATGGAGTGATGGAGGGACCATCCCAAGGATGGAGAGACTGTCCTGAGGGATGGTGGGTCCATCCTGAGGATGAAGGGAATGTCCCAGGGAACAGAGGAACCATTCCAAGGAATGGAGTGACTGACTCAGAGGATGGAGGGACTGTCCCAGGCAATGGAGAGACCATCCCAGGGGTTGGAGAGACCATCTTGGAGGATGGAGCAACCATCCCAAGGATGGAGGGACCGTTCCTGGGGATGGAGGGACCGTCCTGGGGCATGAGTGAACCATTCTGGGCGATGGAGGCACCATCCAGAGGATGGAGTGATGTTCTGAGGATGGAGAGACCATTCCAGAATGATGGAGGGACCGTCCCAGGGGATGGAGGGACCATTTCAGAGGATGGAAGGACCATTCTGGGGGAGGAGGGACCATCCCAGGGGATGGAGGAATCATCCCAGGGGATGTAGGCAATGTACTGGGAGTTAGAGGGACCATCCTGAAGATCGAGGGACCCTCCCAGGGGATGGAGGGACCATCACGGGGGATGTCACCTTTCAGCCATTCACAGTTGTAGGTGCTGAATGTGTCCTGGGAGTGGAGCTGGATGCAGGCTCTGTCCCCGTGTTGGTGATGTTGGTGACCTTGAATCTCTCAAAGGGTGGGATGAGGACCTCATCCTCGTCAGAGTAGAAGGAGAAGTCCCTGATGGGGACGCCGTAGCAGGTGTAGACCGAGAAGAAGGTGTCCTGCCCAAAGTCCAGGGCACTCTTGTTCCGGAGGGAGGTGGAGGTGAATTGGCCGAAGCGGACGAGATCTTGGCGCCGGGCGGTGAAGCGGATGCCCTGGACACCCCGGTAGACCTGGTGGCAGCGGCGGGACTGGGCGTTCTGCAGGATGTTCAGGGCCTGGGTCATGAGGAAATGCAGCACCTTGAACTGGAATTTGTCCAGGTATTCCCTGCGGGAGCGCCCGGCCTCACACACGGCCCCGTTGAAGGTCTGGTAAAATCCTCCATGCAGGGTGTACACCAGGAGGGCCACCGCATGCTCCGTCCGCAGTGCCGGTGGCTGGGGGACACGAGCCCCCCGGTTCCGCCATTCGGCAGCAGCCTTGGTCCAGGACTCGGCGTAGACACTGTTGTTGGCTGCCCCATCCCTGGAGGGGTTCAAGGGCAGGTTGGATGGGGCTTGGAGCAACCTGCTCTGGTGGGAAGTGTCCCTGCCCAGGGTAGGGGGTGGCACTGGGGGGGCTGTAGGGTCCCTTCCCACCCAAGCTGTTCCACGATGATTCCATGATGATGCTGACACAGTGCCGTGCAGGGGAGCAGAGCGAGGAACCACCCCTCACCTTACCTGCGAGGATCCGGGACCTGGCTTCTTAACTGTTTCTGCCGCCAGCAGGGGACCTGGATGAAAACAAAGCTCTTTTGTGATCAGCGTGTTTGTTCTGGTGTGAAACTTCACATAAAGACAGGGCCCCGGCTACTCCTTGTTATTTAACTCCCAGAGTTGGCACTGCCGCTCCTCCCACCCCATGGGCAGGTGCTGCCCATATCTGGGCCTACTGTGGCATCCCTGCCCCCTTTCTGTGGGACTGACCCCCTCCTTTCCAGCCCCCCTGCCCCAGGGCTCAGCCTGTTGGCCGTCCTACGCTGGGATGGAGACAACGGGTTGATCCCTGTGTCCTCCTTGGTGTCCGGCCACCATTTGGGGTTCCCTGGCCATGAGGCTCCCTGCTTCCCCCAGGGCTTGTGGCTGTTTCTTTGTGATGCTCAGGGTGATGGGAAGGGGCTGGAGCTGGTACCCACCACAGCTCTTGGCAGGGGGGACACTGCTTCGAGGGGTGCTGGGAAGGTGTAAAAGCAAAAGCTGCGTCAGCTCGGGGAGGGCGGTGGGGCCTGGGAAGGTCTGCAGAGAGGAACAGTGGGGGCAGGATGGGGGAAATCACCCCCAGGTGGTTCCTCGGCAATGGACACCGTGCTGGGAACACCTCCAGGCACCGGTCAACCCTGTTACTCCCCTGAAACCCTGCCAACACCTCCCCATGGAGGAGCCCCTCTTTTCTGAGGATGGGGAAGGTTGTGACACAGATGACACAGAGGTGTTGACAGTGATGGCAGCTGGTGTCCCTCCCCGCTCCCCAGGAGCTGCTTGGAGGACTCACAGTGGGGGTGTGTGGGGGGCAGCACCCTGGTCCCCGCACGGCTGCAGCCCCCTCATGTTCCCCCACGGTTTCTGGGGCTCCTTGGACAAACCCTGGTTACCCACCTGCCGGGAGGAAGGAGCCCAAATCCCTGGAACCTGCTGTGAATTCCCGAGGAGCTTCCCTGCAGCCGCTGCCCCGTCTGGGTCTCACCCTGCCCCGGGGGGAGACGGGCACCCTCGGGGAAGGGTTTATATCTCAGCGGTGGTCGGTGTGATGGTCACAGCCCTTGTGGTCCGTCCTACTGTGCTGACAGCCCCTTCCTCTCTTCCTGGAAGGGACCAGACCTTCTCAGAATCGGCTGGGGTGGTGTGAAGGGGATGGTTCACACTGAGAGATTTTGTTTAACCCCCAGTTACCCTTTTGTTTCCGCCAATGTTTTGTCCCCCCCACATCCTCCTCCTCCTCCTCCACCCCAGGTGGCTTCCCTTTAATGTGCTGCTGCCCAGGTTTCACCAGCCGAGCCGTGCCACGCTCTGCCACCCCATGCTGTGCCATGTAATGTCATGCTGTGCCATGCCATGTCCTGCCATGCCATAACATGCTAAGCTGTCCTGTGCCCTGCTGTCCCCCACCACGCCATACCATGCCCTGCTGTGCCATGCTGTCCCCCCCATGCCACGCTGTGCCATGCCCATGCCAACAAGGACCCCCAGTGCAGACCCCGGGGGGAGCGGGTGAGAGACGTGCAAGGACACCCACCTGAAGGCAAGCTCCCCTGTTTCCCTCCCCACGATCAAGGTCCCCCTCTCCCAGCAGAGCTGGTGGGATGGGACCACCCCCTGCCCCCTGTCCCCTGCACCCGGCGATGGAGAGGGACCATCCGAGTAGATGGAGGGACCATCCCAGGGGTGGAGGAACCGTCCCAAGGATGGAGGGACTGTGCCAAGGATGGAGGGACCATACTGGGGTATGGAGGGATCATCCTGGTTATGGAGGGACAGTCCCAGAGGATGCAGGGACCATCTCTGGCGATGAAGAGACCATGGAGATGCCGGGAGGGCTGGAGCCCCTCTGCTGGGAGGCAGGGATGAGAGAGTTGGGGGGGTTCATCCTGGAGAAGAGAAGGCTCCAGCGACCCTTGGAGCCCCTTCCATTCCCTCAAGAGGAGGGCTTCAGGAAAGCTGGGGAGGGACTCTTGTTGAGGGAGGGGAGCCCTAGGAGGAGGGGGAAGGGACACCTCCAGGCACCGGTCAACCCCCTTACTCCCCTGAAACCCTGCCAACAGAGGGGACACATCTGTTGTGTCTGGAAGAACACCCCCGAGAAACCCAGTGAGAAGCATTACCTGCTCTCTGCAGTGGGCGCACAGTCGGGGGGCTGCTCCCTGTCCCACCCCCCTCCAGCACCCAGACTCCCTGCACCCCTCCCTCTGTGGCCGGAGGGGTGAGAAGTGTCACTTTTTCTTTTTCTAGCAGCCCCAGCCAGGATTGCTCGGGCACAGACCCAGCCCCCACCTCCTCCCCCCACCTTGTCTTTACCATTTCCATCCCGGTGCAGCCGGTGTCCCTCCTGCCTTAAAGGGCGGCTTCGGGGGACAATGAGGACACCCCCGAGGGATAAATTGCTGTTGCTTTAATCTGGGTGTTTTAATGCCACCGGGGGCTCTGCCTTTTCCTGCTGAGCCACGACGTGGTGCTCACACTGACACCCCCAGACACTCACATCACCCCTGCTGAGGATGGGGAAGGTTGTGACATGAGTGGCATGGAGGCATTGATGGAGCTGGTGGTGGGGGCATCCATCCCTCCCCTCTCCCCAGACACTGCTTGAAGGACTCACAGTGGGGCTTTAGAGGGGGGGAAGGAGCCTGTTCCCACAGCACTGGGGGCCAGGAGGTTCCCACTGGGGTGCTCCAGCATTCCTGGCTCTTCTCATCTGGAGGTTGAGGATGGAGCTTGGGAACAATTTCATCCTGGAAAGGGTTGTGAAGCCTTGGCAGAGGCTGCCCCGGGCAGTGGTGGAGTCGCCAGCCCTGGAGGGATTTCTAATCCAGCTAGACGTGGTGCTGAGGGACGTGGGTCAGTGGTGGGTCTTCTCTAAGCAGAGATAACTCGCAGGGAGCTACAAAAAACAGCTCAGCCCGTGGTTGTCTCAAGATTGTGTCACAATAAGACCGGAAACTTCCCAGGGACTGAGCGACCACACCTGAGAGAGAGGGGAAGTGATGAAGAAGCACACATATGGTAAAGGGCATGCTATTGAGATGGTGATTGGTTCCCTCTTTTATGATATCTAGCGCGCTTGTGGTTTGTGGTGTTACTTTTGGGGCTGACTTGTGGTTTGTAATACTGTATTCCGCGAACTGCTGTGAAATTGCGATGGTGCATTGGCCATTGTACCCACAGAACCTGCAACAGTGGTGCATTGAGAGTGAGCTCCAAAGACATTGTTCATTGGGACCTCTCAGGGAAGCCCTTTTCCCTTTCCATCACAGTTTGTCAGCGTTGGGTTGACGGTTGGACTCGATGACCCGAGAGGTCCCTTCCAACCTCCACCCTTCCACGATTCTGTGCTTTTTAGATATTGACAATTCCCCACTGACCCATCTGTCTTTAGTGAATATTTTACATCCCTGCCTTTCCTGTTCAGCCCTCAATAAAATAGAATCCTAGAATCATAGAATGGTTGGAGTTGGAAGGGACCTTAAAGATCGTCAGTCTTTCTCTTTCTCCTTCCTTCGCTTTCTCCTCCTCCTCCTGACACCCACCCTTTAAGTCTTTATAAGCATCGATGAGACCCCCTCTCAGTGTTCTTTTCTCCAGGCTAAAAAGACCCAAGTCCCTCACCCTCTCCAAGAGGAGATGCTCCAGGCCCCTCATCATCTTTGTAGCCCTCCTGGTCCACCCTCCTGCCCCAGGAGCTCCTTCCTCCCTGGAGCTTCTCAAAAAGGGCTGGGACAGAGCAGAGGGGCAGGATGACCTCCCTCCACCTGCTCGTCATGCTCTTCCTGATGCCCCCCAGGACACAATTGGCCTTCTTGGCCACAAGGGCACCTTGCTGGCTCATGGGCATCCTGTTGTCCACCAGGGCTCCTAGGTCTTTCTCCTCAGAGCTGATCTCCAGCAGGGCATCCTCAAACTCTCCTGGTGCAGGGAGTTATTCCTCCCCAGGTGCAGCACCCTGCACTTGCCCTTCTTGAAGTTCATCAGGTTCCTCCCTGCCCAGCTCTCCAGCCCCTTCCCTTCTCCCCTGGGTTCTGGGGGGGCTGTGACCCCCAGGGCCGGCCATGGGAAAGGCAGGGGCCAGACCCCAGCAGGAGACACCTCCCCCGGACCCTTTGAGCAGGATCTGGGGAACGGGCATCTCTCTGTGGGATGCTGTGGATATGGGAGGAGTGGGGATGTGGGGAGGGGGCTGCAGCCCTGCACGAACTTCCTCCATCCCAGGGAGCTGCAAGGATCCCCTGGAGACACCCCCGTTGCACAGCAAGCCTTTATTTTTCTGGGAGCCAGGGGGGAAGGGAAGGTGGGAACAGCCGGCTGGGCAGGGACACCCCCAAAGGCAGCCCTGCTGCATCCCCCCAAAATCCACGGCCACCCCCATCCCTGGGGGGACACCCCACGCTCAGCTGCATCCAAAAGCCCCATCCCCAGCTCTGCTGAAGGTCCCCGATGTGTCCCCAGGGCTGGGGGCACATCCCAGGATGGGTGGCACCGTGGCAGGGCTTCAGCTGGGCACGGGGGCTGCAGCGGGGCTGTCCCCATGCCCCGAGCCCCAAATGCTGCCCCCTCCCATCCCACCATCCCTGTGACGATGGTGGTTTCCATCCCGGACCTGTTTCCCTCGCCGTGGTGCGGTGGCATCAGTGGCCTTGGGGCTCAGGTTCCCCCCGCGGCTGCCAGGGCTGTATCTTCCAGGAGCAGGGAGGTCCCCGATGATGGTCCTGCCTGGGGGGGTGAAAAATTGGGGGTGGGTGAGGGGCAGCCAGAGGGGGGTCAGCTGGGGGTCCCCCTCCCCATTGGCAGTGGGGGCTCTGGTCTCACCTGCATTGAAGTTGCACTTCTGGTTCTGGCGTTGCTTCCCTGCCAAAGACACCAACAGACACAGGGGATGGATGGACCATTTTGGGGGATAGAGGGACCATTTCAGGGATGGAGGGACCAACCCAGGGGATGGAGGGACCATCACGGGGGAATGGAGCGACCGTCACGGGGGATGTTACCTGTCACCCATTCGCAGTTGTTGTAGCTGCATGTGCCCATGGACTCGAGCTGGATGTGGTTACTCCTCCCATGTTTGGTGATGCTGGTGACCTCAAATATCTCGAAGGGTGGAATTAGGACCTCCTCCTCGATGGGGTACATGGAAAAGTGCCTGATGGGGACACCATAGCAGGTGGACACCGAGAAGAAGGTGGCCTCAGTGAAGTCCTCGGCAACCGACTTCAAGAAGGAGGTGGATGTGAATTGGCCAAAGCGGACGAGATCTCGGTGCTGGGCGGTGAAGCGGATGCCACGGACGCCCCGGTAGACCTGGTAGCACTGCGGGATCTGGACTTCCCACAGGATTTTCACGGCCTGGGTCAGGAGGAAATGCAGTGTCTTGAAGTGAAATTTGTTCAGGTATTCCCTGTAGGAGCGCCCGGCCTCGCGCATGGCTGCATTGAAATCCTCATACAAGCCTTGATTCATGGTGTATGCCATGAGGGCCACTGCATGATCCGTCCGCAGTGCTGCCGGTGGCTTGGGGACATGACCCTCCCGCTTCCGCCATTCAGCAGCAGCCAGTGTCCAGTTCTTGGCATAGACGCTGTTTTTGGTGAACTCGGTACGCTGGAGCTCCCTCAGCTTCTCCTCCATCTTGTGGCTGCAGTCCCGGTACTGGTCATCAAAGGAGGTGTTGGCCATGTCCAGCCAGATCTCCTTGATGAGCCCCAGATCCTGCAGGGGGTTGCCAGCAGCCAGGGTCCCAGCAAACAGCACCAATGCCAGCACCAGGTGCTCCATGGACATGGACCTGTTGGAAAGGGTGCGTTGGAGGGCCATGGAGATGCTCCAATGGCTGGAGCCCCTCTGCTCTGAAAATGGCAAAGGTTGTGACAAGGAGGCATTGATGGTGATGGCAGCTGGTGTCCCTCCCCACTCCCCAGGCACTGCTTGGAGGACTCACCGTGGGGTGTGTGGGGGGCAGCACCCTGGTCCCCGCACGGCTGCAGCCCCCTCATGTTCCCCCACGGTTTCTGGGGCTCCTTGGACAAACCCTGGTTACCCACCTGCCGGGAGGAAGGAGCCCAAATCCCTGGAACCTGCTGTGAATTGCCCGGGAGCCGTGTGTGACGCCCGCAGTGGGGTTTGCAGAGCTCTCCTGGGCTGGACAAACCCTCCCGCTGCTCCAAGCCCCGACGTTTCACCCCCAGACGCGTCCCGCAGGGTTCTCTGCTGCCGCTTCTCGCCCGGGGATGGAGGAGCTTCCCTGCAGCCGCTGCCCCGTCTGGGTCTCACCCTGCCCCGGGGGGAGACGGGCACCCTCGGGGAAGGGGTTATATCTCAGCGGTGGTCGGTGCGATGGTCACAGACCTCACGTTCTGTCCTACCGCGCGACAGCCCCTTCCTCTCTTCCTGGAAGGG
>NW_015092443.1:0-6198 GCF_001431845.1 Calidris pugnax
TGGGCCATACTGGGATGTACTGGGCCATATGGGGCCATACGTGGCCATACTGGGCCCTACTGGGTTGTACTGGACTGTACTGGACCCTACTGGGCCATACTGGGATGTACTGGGCCATACTGGGCTGTACTGGGCTGTACTGGGATGTACTGGGCCATATGGGACCATACTGGGCTGTACTGGGATGTACTGGGTCATATGGGACCATACTGGGCCATACTGGGGTGTACTGGGCCATACTGGTCTGTAGGGGGCTCTATGTGGCTGTACTGGGCCCTACTGGGTTGTACTGGGCTGTACTGGCCTGTAGGGGGCTCTGTGGGGCTGTACTGGGCTGTACTGGGCCATACTGGCCTGTAGGGGGCCACATGGGGCTACGTGGGGTTGTATGGGATCACCAGGGACCTATGGGGTTGGGCAAGGCCCATATAGGGCCACCAGGGAACCTATGGGGCCACCATGTCCATATGGGGCCACCAGAGGACCTATGGGGCTGCTAAGGTCCCTATGGGGCCACCAGGAACCTATGGGGCCACCAGGTCCATATGGGGCCACCAGGGGACCTATGGGGTCACCACATCCATATGGGGCCACCAAGGACTTATGGGGTCACCACATCCATATGGGGCCACCAAGGACTTATGGGGCCACCAGGGGACCTATGGGGTCACCACACCCATATGGGGCCACCAAGGACTTATGGGGCCACCAGGGGACCTATGGGGTCACCACACCCATATGGGGCCACCAAGGACTTATGGGGCCACCAGGGGACCTATGGGGTCACCACACCCATATGGGGCCACCAAGTCCATATGGGGTCACCAGGAACCTATGGGGCCACCATGTCCATATGGGACCACCATGTCCATATGGGGCCACCAGGTCCATATGGGGTCACCAAGTCCATATGGGGTCACCAAGTCCATATGGGGCCACCAGGGGACCTATGGGGCCACCAGAGGACCTATGGGGCCACCATGTCCATATGGGGCCACCATGTCCATATGGGGCCACCAGAGGACCTATGGGGCCACCAGGAACCTATGGAGCCACCAGGGGACCTATGGGGCCACAAGGAACCTATGGGGCCGCTAAGGTCCATATGGGGCCACCAAGTCCATATGGGGCCACCAGGAACCTAGGGGGCCACCAGGAACCTAGGGGGCCACCATGTCCCTCTGGTGCCACCAAGTCCATATGGGGCCACCAGGGACTTACGGGGCCACCAGGGGACCTATGGGGTCACCAGAGGACCTATGGGGCCACCAGGAACCTAGGAGGCCACCATGTCCCTCTGGTGTCACCAAGTCCATATGGGGCCGCCAGAGGACCTAGGGGGTCACCAAGTCCATATGGGGCCACAGGGGACCTATGGGGCCACCAGGTCCATATGGGGCCACCAGGAACCTATGGGGCCACCATGTCCATCTGGTGCCACCATGTCCATATGGGACCACCAGGCCCATATGGGACCACCAGGGACTTATGGGGCCACCAGGACCCTAGGTGGCCCCACACCTCGAGGTGCCACCACCACCTCCTCCTTCTTCTCCTGCCCCACAGGTGATGGCCCCTGGAAGCCCCCCAAGGCCACCGTCACCTCTGTCCCCCCGGGGGCCACCGGTGGGGGGTGGCTCCTCTTCTGCCACGTCACCGACTTCACCCCCCGGGACCTCCTCATCCATTGGACGGGGGGGCGGGACCTCCAAGGCCGGGCCCAGGCTGGACCAATCAGAGGCCAGAAGGTCTTCTCCACCTTCAGCCTCCTCCAATTGGAGGAGGAGGAAGGGGAGGGGCGGGACTACTCCTGCGTGGTCAGACACCCCGCCCTGAAGGGACCACTGGTGGCCACCCGAAACACCAGTAAGGACCAGTTTGGGGGCTGGGGGGGGTGGTGAAGTGGGGTGGGGGAGGAGCTTCTCACCATGAGACGCCCCATTGATGGACAACTTGGGGGGCGGGGGCTTGGTTTTGGGGGGGCCGATGTGGGGCGGTATCTCCAAGGGGTTGAGGTTCCACCATGGTTGAGGTCCCACCCTCACGACTTCTACTTGGGGGGCAGCAGAAACCCCCCCCAGATGACCTTTTGGGTGGTGGCATCTCCAGGGGGTTGAGGTTCTACCATGGTTGAGGTCCCACCCCCATGATTTCTACTTGGGGGGCACCAAGAACCCCCTTGAGATACCTTTTTGGGGTCCTTCTCCTGCCCCCCAACTGGTGGCATCTCCAGGGGGTTGAGGTGGAGCCCCCCAAGACCACGATTTCTACTTGGGGGGCACCAAGAACACCCTTTTGATGGGGTTTTGGGGTCCTCCGTGGGGCAGCATCTCCAAGGGGTTGAGGTGGTGCCCCCCAAGACCCCGATTTCTACTTGGGGGGCACCAAGAACCCCCCCCTTGATGGTGTTTTGGGGTCCTCCATGGGGCAGCATCTCCAGAGGGTTGAGGTGGAGCCCCCCAAGACCACGATTTCTACTTGGGGGGCACCAAGAACCCCCCCCAGATGCTCTTTTGGGGTCCTTCTCCTGCCCCCCAAGTGGTGGCATCTCCAGGGGGTTGAGGTGGAGCCCCCCAAGACCACGATTTCTACTTGGGGGGCACCAATAACCCCCCCTTGATGGTGTTTTGGGGTCCTCCATGGGGCAGCATCTCCAGGGGGTTGAGATTCCACCACGGTAGAGGTCCCACCCCCATGAATTCTACTTGGGGGGCACCAAGAACCCACTCGAGATACCTTTTTGGGGTCCTTCTCCTGCCCCCCAAGTGGTGGCATCTCCAGGGGGTTGAGGTGGAGCCCCCCAAGACCACGATTTCTACTTGGGGGGCACCAATAACCCCCCCTTGATGGTGTTTTGGGGTCCTCCATGGGGCAGCATCTCCAGGGGGTTGAGATTCCACCACGGTAGAGGTCCCACCCCCATGAATTCTACTTGGGGGGCACCAAGAACCCACTCGAGATACCTTTTTGGGGTCCTTCTCCTGCCCCCCAAGTGGTGGCATCTCCAGGGGGTTGAGGTGGAGCCCCCCAAGACCACGATTTCTACTTGGGGGGCACCAATAACCCCCCCTTGATGGTGTTTTGGGGTCCTCCATGGGGCAGCATCTCCAGGGGGTTGAGATTCCACCACGGTAGAGGTCCCACCCCCATGAATTCTACTTGGGGGGCACCAAGAACCCACTCGAGATACCTTTTTGGGGTCCTTCTCCTGCCCCCCAAGTGGTGGCATCTCCAGGGGGTTGAGGTGGAGCCCCCCAAGACCACGATTTCTACTTGGGGGGCACCAATAACCCCCCCTTGATGGTGTTTTGGGGTCCTCCATGGGGCAGCATCTCCAGGGGGTTGAGATTCCACCACGGTAGAGGTCCCACCCCCATGAATTCTACTTGGGGGGCACCAAGAACCCACTCGAGATACCTTTTTGGGGTCCTTCTCCTGCCCCCCAAGTGGTGGCATCTCCAGGGGGTTGAGGTGGAGCCCCCCAAGACCACGATTTCTACTTGGGGGGCACCAATAACCCCCCCTTGATGGTGTTTTGGGGTCCTCCATGGGGCAGCATCTCCAGGGGGTTGAGATTCCACCACGGTAGAGGTCCCACCCCCATGAATTCTACTTGGGGGGCACCAAGAACCCACTCGAGATACCTTTTTGGGGTCCTTCTCCTGCCCCCCAAGTGGTGGCATCTCCAGGGGGTTGAGGTGGAGCCCCCCAAGACCACGATTTCTACTTGGGGGGCACCAATAACCCCCCCTTGATGGTGTTTTGGGGTCCTCCATGGGGCAGCATCTCCAGGGGGTTGAGATTCCACCACGGTAGAGGTCCCACCCCCATGAATTCTACTTGGGGGGCACCAAGAACCCACTCGAGATACCTTTTTGGGGTCCTTCTCCTGCCCCCCAAGTGGTGGCATCTCCAGGGGGTTGAGGTGGAGCCCCCCAAGACCACGATTTCTACTTGGGGGGCACCAATAACCCCCCCTTGATGGTGTTTTGGGGTCCTCCATGGGGCAGCAGGCAAGCGTGGTGGCCCCACACAAGCTTAATAGCCCCATGGTGAGCTTGGTAGCCCCACACGAGCTTGGTAGCCCCACATGAGCTTGGTGGCCCCACACGAGCTTGGTAGCCCCATGGCAAACTTGGTAGCCCCACATGAGCTTGGTGGCCCCATACAAGCTTAGTAGCCCCATGGAGAGCTTGGTGGCCCCACATGAGCTTGGTAGCCCCATGAGAGTTTAGTAGCCCCACATGAGCTCAGTAGCCCCATGGCAAGCTTGGTAGCCCCACATGAGCTTAGTAGCCCCGTGGTGAACTTAGTAGCCCCCACGGCAAGCTTGGTAGCCCCACATGAGCTTAATAGCCCCATGAGAGTTTAGTAGCCCCATGGCGAGCTTGGTAGCCCCACACGAGCTTGGTAGCCCCACATGAGCTTGGTAGCCCCACATGAGCTTAGTAGCCCCGTGGTGAACTTAGTAGCCCCCACGGCAAGCTTGGTAGCCCCACATGAGCTTAATAGCCCCATGAGAGTTTAGTAGCCCCATGGCGAGCTTGGTAGCCCCACACGAGCTTGGTAGCCCCACATGAGCTTGGTAGCCCCATGCTGAGTTTAGTAGCCCCATGGCGAGTTTGGTAGCCCCACACGAGCTTAGTAGCCCCACATGAGCTTGGTAGCCCCATGGTGAGTTTAGTAGCCCCATGGCAATCTTGATGGCCCTACACGAGCTCAATAGCCCCAGGAGAGTTTAGTAGCCCCCCAGCGAGCTTGGTAGCCCCATGGCAAGCTCTGACCCCCTCCTCCCTCCCCCCACAGGTCCCCTGAAGCCCCCCAGCCTCCACCTCCTCCCCACTAGCCCCGAGGAGGCCTGCGGTGGCCACGACTTCACCCTCCTCTGCCTGGTGAAGGACTTCTACCCTTCGGCCATCACCGTCCGGTGGCAACGTGGCCACCGAGCCCCGGAACCGGCTACCGAAGGGCCCACCTGCGACCACCTGGCCCGAAGCTGCTCCTTGGTGGCCACCTTGAGGGTGCCGTGGGGCGAGTGGGTGGGGGGCACCCCCTACGCCTGCGTGGTTGCCCACAGCTCCACCGAGGAGCCCACGGAGAAGAGAGTGGCCATCGAGGCCGGTAAGGTGGCCACCGAAGGGTGGGGTGGGCTAGGGGGGAGTGCTAATTAGAGGGGGCGGGGTTAATTAGTTGCCATCCCCCTCCCCCCCCCCCCCCCAAATCCCTGGGGTTGCACCGGGCTACGCCCCCCCCCCCCCCCCCCCCACAGATCCCTGGGGTTGCACCGGGCTACGGTTGGTGCCCTGTGGCTTGTTGGGGGAGGGGGAGGACCTGGAGGCCGAAGAGGACGGTAGCCCCTGGACCACCATCTCCACCTTCATGGTCCTCTTCCTCCTCCTCCTCTTCTACAGCGGCGTCGTCACCTTCATCAAGGTAGCCCCGGGGGGAAGGGCGGGGTTGCCCAGTTTGGGGGTTGGGTGGCCCAGTTTTGGGGTCAGGTTGCCCAGTTTTGGGGTTTGGTTGCCCATTTGGGGGTCAGGTTGCCCGTTCCTAGGGTCAGGTTGCCCATTTTGGGGTTGGGTTGCCCATTTTGGGGTTGGGTTGCCCATTTGGGGGTTTGGTTGCCCAGTTTGGGGTAAAGTTGCCCAGTTTGGGGGTTGGGTTGCCCATTCCTAGGGTTGGGTTGCCCATTCTTGGTGTCAGGTTGCCCATTCTTGGGGTCAGGTTGCCCAATTTGGGGTCAGGTTGCCCATTCTGGGGTTGGGTTGCCCATTCCTGTCTTTGGTTGCCCATTTTGGGGTTTTGGGGTCAGGTGGCCCAGTTTTGGGGTTGAGTTGCCCATTCCTGTCTTTGGTTGCCCATTCCTGGGGTTGGGTGGCCCAGTTTTGGGGTTGGTTGCCCAATTTGGGGTCAGGTTGCCCATTCTGGGGTTGGGTTGCCCATTCCTGTCTTTGGTTGCCCATTTTGGGGTTGAGTTGACCATTTTGGGGTTTGGTTGCCCAGTTTGGGGGTTTGGTTGCCCATTCTGGGGTCGGGTTGCCCAGTTTGGGGTCAGGTTGCCTATTTTGGGGTTTGGTTGCCCATTCTTGGGGTCAGGTTGCCCAGTTTGGGGGTTGGGTTGCCCATTCCTGGGGTTGGGTTGCCCATTCTTGGGGTTGGTTGCCCATTCTTGGGGTAAAGTTGCCCATTTTGGGGTCA
>NW_015092444.1:0-1316 GCF_001431845.1 Calidris pugnax
GTCTGGCTTTTCAGGTGGTGCTTGAGGTCGAGGCAGAATCACACCGTCTTTTAAGCATTTAGGACAGTGGCAAGGCCCTTATATCTCATAATTTCTATCTGTATAATTGGGAGTTCTTGCTCAGAGTACTTATTTTCTACTTCTGTAGATGATGAAAGACAGTATCGTGTTCTGAGGGGGAAAAAATGTTCCTCAGACCTGCCTGCTGTCTGCCTTTGTTTTAAGGGAGTGCAAAGTTGGCTTTTGCATCTCCATGTGCGAGCTGTTGCTCCTGGACAACTCTGTTCTACAGGACAGTCTTGCTTCAAGTGGAATCTGATGTGAAGAGGAGATTATTTTTTTTCCTACCGTGCTGCAGGTTTGCTCACCAGTGCTAATGAAAGAAGGCATTAGTTTATTAGCATTGGATTTGTAATAGACAGTAAAATACAGGTTGTCCTGTTTGCGGCTTTATTGAAGTCCATTTTTATGTTCTGTGTTCTATTCACAGTTTGTATGTGCTTTATTTGATGCAGTTTAATTTTAAGGTCATTTATAGAGTCATAGAATGGGTTTGGTTGGAAGTGACCTCTAAAGGTCTTGTAGTCCAACCCCTTTACTGTGAGGAGGAACACCTTCCACCAGACCAGGTTGCTCCAAGCCCCATCCAGCCGGGCCTTGAACACCTCCAGGGATGGGGCAGCCACAGCTTCTCTGGGTAACCTGGGCCAGTGTCTCACCACCCTCACAGGAAAGAATTTCTTCCTAATATCTAATCTACATCTCCCCTCTTTCATTTAAAAATCATTCCCCCTCATCCTGTCTCTCCACTCCCTGATCAAGAGTCCCTCCCCAGCTTTCCTGGAGCCCCTTGAGGGACTGGAAGAGGCTCTGAGGTTTCCCCAGATCCTTCTCTTCTCCAGGCTGAACCCCCCCAACTCTCTCAGCCTGTCCTCACAGCAGAGGGGTTCCAGCCCTCCCACTATCTCCATGGCCTCCTCTGGCCCCGCTCCAACAGGTCCATGTCTTTCCTGTGCTGAGGCCCCAGAGCTGGAGGCAGCACTAGGTTGGGGGGGGGTCTCCCCAGAGCGGAGCAGAGGGGCAGAATCCCCCCCCTCATCCTGCTGGCCACGGTGCTGGGGATGCAGCCCAGGGGGTGGTTGGATTTCTGGGCTGCCAGCGCACATTTGGCAGCTCGTGTTGAGTTTCTCATCTACCAACACCCCCAAGCCCTTCTCCTCGGGGCTGCTCTCAATCCTTTCATCCCCCAGCCTGTATTGATACTGGGGGTTGTCCTGACCCCAGTGGAGGACCCTGCTCTTGGCCATGTTGAACCT
>NW_015092445.1:0-1483 GCF_001431845.1 Calidris pugnax
TGTTATTTGATACTTTTAGTTTTTTATGTGACCCTGTGTCTTGATTCTTGATGTCTTGTTCTTATGAGGTGAGTTTTGTGCTTTGTACTTTTGCTGTTCAGTTATAGTTTCTTTTTATTGTTATTTTGTTAGATAGTGATTTGTTATCTTTTTGCTTTTTTAATGTTTTGTTGGGGGAAAAAAAATTTTGGGGGCTAATTTGCATATTTAATTGGTTTTGCTGTGTTTCTTTTTGGGGTTCTCTTTTTTTGTGGAGTAGTGCACCTGCTGTGGGGGGGGTAGTAGTATAGTAAAAAATGAAAAATAATAAGTTTCGTGCAGCAGTAGGGGTTGGCTTGCTGGCTGGGCAGCACTAATGGGTATAAAATTGATTTATATGTAAAATAGATCATTTAAAACTTAGTGCTGCCCAGCCAGCAGGCCAAATTTCAGGCTGCTATTCAAAACTCCCACTCAATAACATATTCATTCACACAGAATTATATTATAAAAGAGAGAGAGGTCGACAGCAATACAAAGACATAGAAGGGGAAAAGAGATTAACAACAAGAGAGAGAAAACCCGAAAGACACCAAAGAACAGAGAGAGAGACAAAAGACAAAAGACAGAGAGAGAGAGAGAGAGAGAGACAAAAGACAGAGAGAGAGAGAGAGAGAGAGACACAAAAGACAGAGAGAGAGAGAGAGACAAAAGACAGAGAGAGAGAGAGAGACAAAAGACAGAGAGAGAGAGAGACAAAAGACAGAGAGAGAGAGAGAGAGACAGACAAAAGACAGAGAGAGAGAGAGACAAACAGAAAAAGAGACAAACACACTCTCACACATTCATAGAAGACACCCAATCTGACACAGAGAAAGACACACAGACAAAACCCACTGCAAACATGCTCTCACCATCACATGCGCTCACATTCCAAGTCTACCGCAGGCATACCCGCTGCAACAGCCAGAAGCATGCAATCCAAAAAACACACAGGACACCAACAAGAGCACAGCAGCTTTTATTAAAGCATTATTCCCCGATTGCGCTGACAAAACCATTCAACTCCACCAAGTGTAATTTTACCACCCCCAGGCCCTCTCCTGCCCATCCCAAACAGTTCCACACTGCTGCCGCGTGTTGCCTTCCATCCTCCTTATGCAGATGTTTTCCTCTGGATGCTCTTCAAACTGCAGACGCATCCCTTAGTCTTGCTCTTCAATCGCTACACCTCTGCCTTCATCTTGATGATAGTCTCCAAAATTTGCACCCTTGGACAGAAAGCAGATGAACGTTTCTCTTCTTGATGGGACCTTGAACTCCATGTCTGGGCAAAGAAGAAAAATTCAGTTATTGTCATGCTTTACTGGTTGCAAAATCCCAGCAAAATACGTTACTACCGCTACAAAACACATATCTAACACCCCGACAACCCACTCCTCCTCAACACTGACTGTCCCATCCAATCTTCCCTGTTTCCTAACCTTAACACCATTAAACAGCT
>NW_015092446.1:0-1800 GCF_001431845.1 Calidris pugnax
CCTTCTCAGAGAGGTGATATGGAGAAACCGTGACCGGTCATGGTGCCTCTGCCTGGCTTCACCTGCCAGAGCTCTTCCAGAAAGTCTCTGTCCTCAGGTGTCCCCATGCCACGTCTCTCCCTGAAAGCACACCATTGGCTTCATGTATAGAATCATGGCAGGTTCCAAAGTCAGTTTTATGTTATAAAGAAATAATAATTTTTGAAGATTATAATTTCTCAGTTCTCTCAGGAACCATACAGCTCAGAAGATGGTCTGAATCTCTGTGGCAATGTGTCTTGAGCTACCCCAGACAAGAGGGAGGGAAGTGTTCATTTGTAATTAAAAAAAAAATTACCACAAAGTTTATTTCACATTTTAGTGGGATCTGCTACAGGCCACCCGAGCAGGAAGACCATGGGGATCAGGCCCTCTATAGTCAGATAAGAGTTCACAAGCCCTGGTCCTCATGGGGGACTTCAACAACCCTGGTATCTGTTGGAGGGAAAGCACAGCAGGGCATTAGCAATCCAGGAGGTTCCTGGAATGGATTGTAACTTCCTTCTCCAGGTGATCGAGCAGCCAACGAGGAGAGGTGCCATGCTGGACCTTGGTCTCACCAACAAGGAGGGGGGAAAGTGAAGTGCAGGGGCAGCCGTGGCTGCAGTGACCATGAGATGGTGGAGTTCAAGATCCTTAGGGTGACAAGGAGGGTGCACAGCAAGATCTCTACCTTGGACTTCAGGAGAGCAGACTTTGGCCTCTTGAGGGATCTTCTTGACAAAGTTCCATGGGATGAAGCCCTGGAGGGAAGAGGAGCCCAAAAAAGCTGGTTAATATTTAAGGACCACGTACTCCACACTCAGGAGCAATGCATCCCAACAAAGAGGGAGTCTGGCAAAAATGCCAGGAGGCCCGCATGGATGAACAAGGAGCTCCTGGAACAACTCAAACTCAAAAAGGAAGCCTACAGAACGTTGGAAGCATGGACAGGGAGCCTGGGAGGAATACAGAGAAATTGTCTGAGCAGCCAGGGGTCAGTTTAGAGAAGCTAAAGCCCTGGGGGAATTCAATCTGGCCAGGGACATGAAGGGCAACAAGAAAAGCTTCTATAGGTAAATCAGTGATACAAGGGAAAATGTGGTCCCTCTCCAGAAGGAAACAGGAGACCTTGTTACCTGGGATATGGAGAAGGCTGAGGTACTCAACGATGGTTTTGCGTCAGTCTTCACCAGCGAGGGCTCCAACCACACCTCTACGTCACAGAAGGCAAGGGCAGGGCCACGGTTTAGCCCCAGCCAGCACCTAGGAGCACGCAGCCGCTCACTCACTCCCCCCTCGGTGGGATGGGGGAGGGAATCAGAAAAGTGAGAAAACTCATTGGTTGAGAAAAAGATAGATTAATAAGTAGAGCAAAAGCCGTGCACACAAGCAAAGCAACCCAAGGAATTAATTCCCTGCTTCCCATCGGCAGGCGGGCGTTCAGCCATCTCCAGGAAAGCCGAGCTCCATCACACATAACAGTGACTTGGGAAGACAAATGCCATCACTCCAAACATCCCCCTGCTTCCTTCTTCTTTCTCCAGGTTTACATACTGAGCATGACGTCCCATGGTATGGAATATCCCTTTGCTCAGTTGGGATCAGCTGCCCTGGTTGTGTCTCCTCCCAGCCTTTTGTGAACCCCAAGCCCACCCGCTGGCGGGGCAATGCAAGGAGGAAAAAAGGCCTTCGCTGTTTAGCAACAAGCAAAACCATTAGTGCACTATCAACTATTCCCATCCCAAACCCAAAACACAGCTGCTAGTAAGAAAGTCAACT
>NW_015092447.1:0-1301 GCF_001431845.1 Calidris pugnax
CTTGTGGCCCACTAGAGCAAAGAGAAGATAGTGTTCCAGGTGTTATTTAATGACACGCATTACTTCCAGTTGATGCCTTCAGAAACACAGATAGTGATAAACCAGAGTTGTGTGGTACAGAAAGAGCCTCAAGCCATTGCTGTAGCTAAGATGCTTTAAAGGAGAGTACCTGCGTTGAAATAGTGCTGCTACCAAATCAGTGAACTTGCTTCTGAGGCTCAAGTTAATCACTAATACTGCAGCAATATTTTTTTTCTTACATGGTAGGATACCTAAAGTCAATACTGTAATTCATAGGCTCATACACAAGCTTGTGTTGCAGTATCCTTTTAAAAAATTCAGTGTTAGATGCTTTGTCCTGTTTCTAAGGTTACTTTGACAAGAGCTGTCACAATACCTGAAGTCAGCTGCCTGTCCTTGCTTCCAACCTGCAAAATGTATAGAAATATGACCAGTAGAATGAGCAGATACAGATAAAAGCATGTACATGCAAGTATTTCTGCAAGAATACTTAAAAAAATAAGTGGCAGTGTAGTTAGGTGATGACACAAAGGAATTATGTTACTGCTACTTTACATTACTAATAAAAAGTTGCAGACATAATTGCCATGGAACAAACCGTATTGTGTTGGCTGCACTGAAAGAACAGTGCACTTGAGTAAGAAATGGTTTGGTTGTGCACTGAAAAGATAAGCCTTTTGAAACCTGAAAAGAGTGCCAATTTGTTTGGGGGTTAAATTTGTCCCTTTCTCTGTCAGATCTTGTCCATCTTGAGGTACAGCATTATGTCTGTTCAGTCTTAGTCTTTCACACTGGGACAACGTAGGAACGTAGTGCATGAACTACTTTTCTTATGAATCAGTATCTATTTGAATAAGTTCTATTTGTGTACATACCACTGCAAAGATCCAACGGTTTTGTTCTAGTACCTTGGGGAATGAATTGGTGTGTAGTAGACTGTATCGAGGGTGGGAAAGGGGTAAGCAAAGGAAAACTTCAAATCTATCTGCTGAAGGTACATTTTGCTAGCATTAAAACAGGATTAATTACTTTGGATAAACTTGACAGCTCTTTTGGATTTCTTTTCGATTTCTTTTCTTGACCTGTATGAATATTTTTTTTTCTGATTATGAAAAACTCAGTTATCCCTTTATCTTGTTTGCCTTTTTTTCCCAGAGTTAATCTTTAAACAGCTAAGTGAAACTTGAATGTTTGCCTAGTATCTATGAGAAATCAAAAGCTGATCCTAATGCATGTTTAAAAAAAAATAATAATCCTCTAAATCTGAGTAAGTCCTGACT
>NW_015092448.1:0-1545 GCF_001431845.1 Calidris pugnax
CTGGAGGTGATGGGAGCCATCCTGGGCTGTTTGGGAGCCCCATCCCCAAGGTGTTGGGAGCCCAGGGAGTTGGGAGCCAGGTCCCTGAGGCTGTTGGGAGCCTGAGAAGCTGGGAGCCCTGTCCCCAAGGTGTTGGGAGCCTGGTGCCCAGGAACCCTTCCCCAGGGGTGGAGGACAGAGCCTGTCTTGGGGCTTTAGGAGCTGGTCCCAGGGCTCTTGGAAGCCTGGTCCCTGGGGAGTGTTTGGATCCTGGTCCCCAGGGAGCATTGGGAGCCTGGTCCCTGAAGCTGTTGGGAGCCTGGTCCCTGAAGCTGTTGGGAGCCCATCCTGGGGCTTTGGGAGCCCCATCTCTAGGGCTGTTGGGAGCCCTGCTCCTAGATGTTGGGAGCCCAAAGAAGTGGGAGCCAGTTCCAGAGCTGTTGGGAGCCTGTCCTAGATCTTTGGGAGCCCCATCTCTAGGGCTGTTGGGAGCCCAAGGAGTTGGGAGCTGGTCCTTGGGGTGTTGGGACCCCAGTTCTTGGGGCTGTTGAGAGCACAAGGAGTTGGGAGCCCTGCCCCTAGATGTTGGGGGTCCAAGGAATTGGGAGCCAGTTCCAGAGCTGTTGGGAGCCCGTCCTGGGTCTTTGGGAGCCCCGTCTCTGGGGCTGTTGGGAGCCCAAGGAGTTGGGAGCCTGGTCCCTGAAGCTGTTGGGAGTCCATCCTGGGGCTGTTGGGAGCCTGAGGAGTTGGGAGCCAGTCCTTGGGGTCTTTGGGAGCCCAGTCCCTGGGGCTTTTGGGAGCGCAAGGAGTTGGGAGCCCGTCCTGGGTCTTTGGGAGCCCCATCTCTGGGGCTGTTGGGAGCCCAAGGAGTTGGGAGCCCGTCCTGGGTCTTTGGGAGCCCAATCCCTGGGGCAGTTGGGAGCCCATCCGGGGTCTTTGGGAGCCCAATCCCTGGGGCTGTTGGGAGCACAAGGAGTTGGGAGCCCTGCCTCTAGATGTTGGGAGTCCAAGGAATTGGGAGCCCGTCCTGGGTCTTTGGGAGCCCAGGCCCTGGGCCTGTTGGGAGCCCAAGGAGTTGGGAGCCGGTTCTTGGGGTGTTGGGAGCCCATCCTGGGGCTTTGGGAGCCCAGTCCCTGAGGCTGTTGGGAGCCCAAGGAGTTGGGAGCCAGTTCTTGGGGTGTTGGGAGCCCATCCTGGGTCTTTGGGAGCCCAATCCCTGGGGCTGTTGGGAGCTGGTCCTTGGGGTGTTGGGAGCCTGAGGAGTTGGGAGCCAGTTCTTGGGGTGTTGGGAGCCCATCCTGGGTCTTTGGGAGCCCCGTCTCTAGGGCTGTTGGGAGCCCAGTCCCTGGGGGCATTGGGAGCCTGGTCCCTGGGGCTGTTGGGAGCCTGAGGAGTTGGAAGCTAGTCCTTGGGGTGTTGGGAGCCCATCCTGGGTCTTTGGGAGCCCATCCCAAGACATTGGGAGCCCACAACTTGATGCAGAAGCGCATCCTGGAAAGCCCGTGGTCCTCACGGCGAGGAAAACCTCAGAGGGACGGGACAACCTCCTCCTCTAAGAGGTTCCTC
>NW_015092449.1:0-1298 GCF_001431845.1 Calidris pugnax
CGGAGCAAAGGGGTGTGGAGGACCCCTAGAGATTCAGAGAAGGGAGCAATGGAGTGATGGGAGAGCAACAGGGTGATGGAGGAGCAATAGGGATGGAGGACCCCCAGGGATGGAGCAGTGGGATACTAGAGACTGACCCCCAGGGATGCAAGGGATGGAGTAATAGGGTGAGACCCCCAGGGACGGAGCAAAGGGGTGTGGAGGACCCCTAGAGATTCAGAGAAGGGAGCAATGGAGTGATGGGAGAGCAACAGGGTGATGGAGGAGCAATAGGGATGGAGGACCCCCAGGGATGGAGCAGTGGGATACTAGAGACTGACCCCCAGGGATGCAAGGGATGGAGTAATAGGGTGAGACCCCCAGGGACGGAGCAAAGGGGTGTGGAGGACCCCTAGAGATTCAGAGAAGGGAGCAATGGAGTGATGGGAGAGCAACAGGGTGATGGAGGAGCAATAGGGATGGAGGACCCCCAGGGATGGAGCAGTGGGATACTAGAGACTGACCCCCAGGGATGCAAGGGATGGAGTAATAGGGTGAGACCCCCAGGGATGAAGCAAAGGGGTGTGGAGGACCCCTAGGGATTCAGAGGAGGGAGCAATGCGGGGCAGAGGACCCCCAGGGATGGAGCAGTGGGATACTGGGGACCGACCCCCAGTGATGTGAGGGATGGAGTAATAATAGGGTGAGACCCCCAGGGATGGAGCAAAGGGGTGTGGAGGATCCCTAGGGATTCAGAGAAGGGAGCAATGGGGTGATGGGGGAGCAATAGGGCGATGGGGGACCCCCAGGGATGGAGCAGTGGGATACTGGGGACCAACCCCCAGGGATGTGAGGGATGGAGTAATGGGGTGAGACCCCCAGGGACAGAGCAAAGGGGTGTGGAAGACCCCTAGGGATTCAGAGAAGGGAGCAATAGGGTGATGCAGGACCCCCAGGGACGGAGGACCCCCAGGGATGGAGCAATGGGATACTGACGACTGACCCCCAGGGATGCAAGGGATGAAGTAATAGGGTGAGACCCCCAGGGATGGAGCAAAGGGGTGTGGAGGATCCCTAGGGATTCAGAGAAGGGAGCAATGGGGTGATGGGGGAGCAATAGGGCGATGGGGGACCCCCAGGGATGGAGCAGTGGGATACTGGGGACCAACCCCCAGGGATGTGAGGGATGGAGTAATGGGGTGAGACCCCCAGGGACAGAGCAAAGGGGTGTGGAAGACCCCTAGGGATTCAGAGAAGGGAGCAATAGGGTGATGCAGGACCCCCAGGGACGGAGGACCCCCAGGGATGGAGCAATGGGA
>NW_015092450.1:0-2936 GCF_001431845.1 Calidris pugnax
CACCAACACCACTCCTAGAGATCTATAGGTGCCGACCCCGCCCCTATGGATCTATATAGGCACCGACACCGCCCTATAGGCACTGACACAACCCCTAGAGATCTATAGGCACCGACACCACCCTATGGATCTATAGGCACCGACACAGCCCTATAGACACCAACACCACTCCTAGAGATCTATAGGTGCCGACCCCGCCCCTATGGATCTATATAGGCACCGACACCGCCCTATAGGCACTGACACAACCCCTAGAGATCTATAGGCACCGACACCACCCTATGGATCTATAGGCACCGACACAGCCCTATAGACACCAACACCACTCCTAGAGATCTATAGGTGCCGACCCCGCCCCTATGGATCTATATAGGCACCGACACCGCCCTATAGGCACTGACACAACCCCTAGAGATCTATAGGCACCGACACCACCCTATGGATCTATAGGCACCGACACAGCCCTATAGACACCAACACCACTCCTAGAGATCTATAGGTGCCGACCCCGCCCCTATGGATCTATATAGGCACCGACACCGCCCTATAGGCACTGACACAACCCCTAGAGATCTATAGGCACCGACACCACCCTATGGATCTATAGGCACCGACACAGCCCTATAGGCACTGACATAGCCCCTATGGATCTATAGGCACCGACACAGCCCTATAGGCACTGACATAGCCCCTATGGATCTATAGGCACCGACACAGCCCTATAGGCACTGACATAGCCCCTATGGATCTATAGGCACCGACACAGCTCTATAGGCACTGACACGGCCCTATAGGCACCGACACAGCCCCTATAGATCTATAGGCACTGACACAGCCCTATAGGCACTGACATAGCCCCTATGGATCTATGGGCACCGACACAGCTCTATAGGCACTGACACTGTCCCTATGGATCTATAGGCACCAACACAGCTCTATAGGCACCGACACTGCCCCTATGGATCTATAGGCACCGACACAGCTCTATAGGCACTGACACGGCCCCTATGGATCTATAGGTGCCGACCCCGCCCCTAGAGATCTATAGGCACCGACACCGCCCCTATGGATCTATAGGCACCGACACAGTCCCTATGGATCTATAGGCACCGACACAGCTCTATAGGCACTGACACTGCCCCTATGGATCTGTAGGCACTGACACAGCTCTATAGGCACCGACACCACTGCTAGAGATCTATAGGCACCGACACAGCCCCCATAGATCTATAGGCACCAACACAGCCCTATAGGCACTGACACAGCCCTATAGGCACCGACACAGCCCCTAGAGATCTGTAGGCACCGACACAGCCCTATAGGCACCAACAATGCCCCTATGGATCTATAGGCACCGACACCACCCCTGTGGATCTATAGGCACTGACACACCCATATAGATCTATAGGCACCGACACAGCCCTATAGGCACCAACAATGCCCCTATGGATCTATAGGCACCGACACCACCCCTGTGGATCTATAGGCACTGACACCGCCCCTATGGATCTATAGGCACCAACACAGCCCTATAGACACCAACACCACTCCTAGAGATCTATAGGCACCGACACGGCCCCTATGGATCTATAGGCACCGACACGGCCCCTATGGATCTATAGGCACCGGCGCAGCTCTATAGGCCCCGACACAGCCCCTATAGATCTATAGGCACTGACACAGCCCTATAGGCACTGACATAGCCCCTATGGATCTATGGGCACCGACACAGCTCTATAGGCACTGACACGGCCCTATAGGCATCGACACAGCCCCTAGAGATCTATAGGCACCGACACAACTCCTATGGATCTATAGGCACTGACAGCGCCCTATAGGCACCAACACGGCCCCATAGATCTATAGGCATCAACACCACTCCTGTAGATCTATAGGCACCGACACATCTCTATAGGCACTGACACAGCCCTATAGGCACCGACACAGCCCCTATAGATCTATAGGCACCGACACAGCTCTATAGGCACCGACACCACCCCCATAGATCTATAGGCACTGATACTGCTCTATAGGCACTGACAAAGCCCCTATAGATCTACAGGCACTGACACCACTCTATAGGCACCGACAAAGCCCCTATGGATCTATAGGCACCGACACAGCTCTATAGGCACCGACACCACCCCTATAGATCTATAGGCACCGACACAGCTCTATAGGCACTGACACTGCCCCTATGGATCTGTAGGCACTGACACAGCTCTATAGGCACCGACACCACTGCTAGAGATCTATAGGCACCGACACAGCCCCCATAGATCTATAGGCACCGACACAGCCCTATAGGCACTGACACGGCCCTATAGGCATCGACACAGCCCCTAGAGATCTATAGGCACCGACACAACTCCTATGGATCTATAGGCACTGACAGCGCCCTATAGGCACCAACACGGCC
This sequence comes from Calidris pugnax, assembly GCF_001431845.1. Classification (NCBI taxonomy): domain Eukaryota; kingdom Metazoa; phylum Chordata; class Aves; order Charadriiformes; family Scolopacidae; genus Calidris; species Calidris pugnax. The sequence continues at coordinate 2,420 of NW_015092450.1, forward strand.
CCATAGATCTATAGGCATCAACACCACTCCTGTAGATCTATAGGCACCAACACATCTCTATAGGCACTGACACAGCCCTATAGGCACCGACACAGCCCCTATAGATCTATAGGCACCGACACAGCTCTATAGGCACCGACACCACCCCCATAGATCTATAGGCACTGACACTGCTCTATAGGCACTGACAAAGCCCCTATAGATCTACAGGCACTGACACCACTCTATAGGCACCGACAAAGCCCCTATGGATCTATAGGCACCGACACAGCTCTATAGACACCAACACCACCCCTATAGATCCATAGGTACTGACAAAGCTCTATAGGCACCGACACCACCCCTAGAGATCTATAGGCACCGACACAGCCCTATAGGCACTGACACCGCCCCTATGGATCCATAGGCACCAACACCGCTCCTATGGATCTATAGGCACCAACACAACTCTTATGGATCTATAGGCACCGACATAGCTCTATAGGCACCGACACTGTCCCTATGGATCTATAGGCAC
>NW_015092450.1:12496-12732 GCF_001431845.1 Calidris pugnax
CTGCCAAAGCTCTATAGGCACCGACACCGCCCCTAGAGATCTATAGGCACCGACACAGCCCTATAGGCACTGACACCGCCCCTATGGATCCATAGGCACCAACACCGCTCCTATGGATCTATAGGCACCAACACAACTCTTATGGATCTATAGGCACCGACATAGCTCTATAGGCACCGACACTGTCCCTATGGATCTATAGGCACTGACACAGCCCCTATGGATCTATAGGCACC
>NW_015092451.1:0-1272 GCF_001431845.1 Calidris pugnax
GGGGCAGATACCCCACTCTATGGGGCAGAAGGAGACCCCTATAGGGCAAATACCCAATTCTATGGGGCAGATAACAAACCCTATGGGGCAGGAGAAGACCCCGTGGGGCAGATACCCCACTCTATGGGGCAGATAACGAATCCTATGGGGCAGGAGAAGACCCTATGGGGCAGGAGAAGACCCTATGGGGCAGATACCCCGCCCTATGGGGCAGGAGAAGACCTTGTGGGGCAGATACCTCACCTTATGGGGCAGGAGAACACCTTATGGGGCAGGAGAACCCCTCATGGGGGCAGATATCCCATTCTATGGGGCAGGAGAAGACCCTATGGGGCAGGAGAAGACCCTATGGGGCAGGAGAAGACCCTATGGGGCAGAAACTCCATCCTATAGGGCAGATACCCAACCCTATGGGGCAAATACCCAACCCTATGGGGCAGGAGAACACCCCATGGGGCAGATAACCCACCCTATGGGGCAGGAGAAGACCCTATGGGCCAAATATCCCATTCTATGGGGCAGATACCCTACCCCATGGGGCAGATACCCCACCCTATGGGGCAGGAGAAGACCCTATGGGGCAAATACCCCACTCTATGGGGCAGGAGGAGACCCTATGGGGCAGATACGTGACTCTATGGGGCAGGAGAAGACCCTATGGGGCAAATACCCCACTCTATGGGGCAAATACCCCACTCTATGGGGCAGGAGAAGACCCTATGGGGCAGATACGTGACTCTATGGGGCAGGAGAAGACCCTATGGGGCAAATACCCCACTCTATGGGGCAAATACCCCACTCTATGGGGCAGGAGAAGACCCTATGGGGCAGCAGAACCCCCCATGGTGGTGTGTGTGTGGGTCCCGCCGTGGGTCCTGCCCCCCAAGTCCTACCTGAGCACCTTGTGGGGCCCCATCCCCCCGACGTCCCAGCGCAGCCCCCCCAGGGCCGCCGTCACCCTCACTTGCCCCACGGCGTCCCGGGGGTCCCTTTTGGCTAGCGACAGGCTCAGGTGGGCCACCACCTCCTGCCCCACATCCTCCCCCCGCGACCCACGGCGACGGGGGGCAGGTGGGGGCTCCCACCAGGGGGCGCTCTGCAGGGGAGAGATTGAGTTTTTTGGGGGAAAAAGGGGAGAGATTGATTTTTTGGGGTGAACCAGCCCCCCGAAAAACTCCTCCGTCTCCAGCGCCGTCCCGTCCTCCGCCAGCACCAGCGTCACGAGCGGGCCCAGCCTCAGCGCCTCCCCCGCCTGGGGGGTCCCAGGGGGCA
>NW_015092452.1:0-2708 GCF_001431845.1 Calidris pugnax
CCTACATTTTTGTAGTTAACAGGCATACATCAATGTATAATCATATTTGCTAAACCCAGCATTTTAGAGAAAAGTGATGTTAAATTTATGGAAGTAGTGCATTTTTTGCCATCAGCTGAATAAAACAGATTGGTAAGCAATATTTAAAAACTAAAAAATTATAAATAATTTAATTGGTATTTATGTTATGATTAACAACTGATGTTATATAATGCATAAAAACCAGTCTGTAATAAACGCAGCCATTACTGTTGTAGGGAATTCGCAGAATAAAGACACAAATTTGTTGAGAGGAAGAAAAGCTGAAGAGGTACAGAGGGTGTATGCAGGTAAAAAAAATATCGTAAGAAGAACAGAAGCCAAGGGAAACACCTGCACAGAGAGTTTTCAGTTGTGAGCATTAACTGTAAAGATTAATACAGACACGCTACTAAGAAACAACTTCCCATTTTCATTCTCATCCCCCTTCACAGGAATGCTTCCATACGTTTGAAAACACATTCGGCAGTGAAAAGAGTTATCATCACTTGAACACTGTTCTGTTATTTTGAAGAACTTATTTCAACAATAAAGGACATGCAGACTGGAAACCAGAACTATAAGGAGCTTAGACAGTATGCCAGGAAAGACAGGGACAGAAGGTCCTGTCCACACCAATACCTTCTGATCCCTGGTAGCTGTAGCTAGTCATGTTTTATTCCTGTCTCTATCCTCATGTATTTAACTACATGGAAGTAGTATTTATTTTAAGTTCTACTTCTGACATACGACAGCAGTTTTGGCATTGATGTGGAGAAAGGCATGGGTATGAATCTTGCCATATTTTCAGCCTAGCAGTCAGTTTTCATGTCCCCATGAGCCATTCGCTTGGTAGGACTGACTACCAGAAAACAAGTACTTGTTACTTTAGGGAACCAAAAGGAGGGAAGCTGGAGGAGCAGTTCACATGCAGGAATTTCACTGAATTTTTAGAGTTGGAAGGGACCATACAGATCATCTAGTCCAACTCCCCTGCTAAGGCAGGATTGCCTAGAGCTTGTCAGAGCATGTTACTCAGGAGCATCCAGGCGAGTCTTGAAAACCTCCAAAGAAGGGGACTCCACGACCTCCCTGGGCAGCCTCTGCCAGGGCCCCATCACCCTCACTGTGAAGAAGTTTTTTCTCAGATTTGAGTGGAACCTCTTATGTTCCAACTTGTGCCCGTTGCCCCTCGTCCTCTCACTGGGAACCACTGAAAAGAGTCCGGCTCCTTCAACCCACCCTTGAGATACTTAAAAGCATTGATAAGGTTTCCCCTCAGCCTTCTCTTCTCCAGACTAAAGAGTCCCAGCTCTCTCAGCCTTTCCTCATCAGGGAGATGCTCCAATCCTTGAATCATCTTTGTTGTCCTTCGCTGGACTCTTTCCAGTAGTTCCCTGTCCCTCTTGAATTGGGGAGCCCAGAACTGGATGCAGTATTCCAGTGTGGCCTCGCCAGTGCAGAGTAGAGATGAGCTCAGCTTGAGCATTGCCCTTCTGATTTTCCCCCTGCATATCTTCACCGCTTCCTGGTATTTCTCCTTGCCTACCAGGCCCCTTTTCCAAAGATCATAAACCTTCTTTTTGTTCCTGAGCTCCAGCCAAAGCTCTCTATTTAGCCAGGCTGGTCTTCTTCCCTTTCTGCTTGTTTTTGGGGACTTGGGTATGGCTCTTTCCTGCGCTTTTAAGAGTGCCTCCTTGAAGTACAACCAGCCTTCCTGGGCGCCCTTGCCCTTAAGGACTGTCTCCCAAGGGACACTTTCAATCATACTCCTGAAGTGGCCAAAGTCTGCCCTTCAGAAGTCCAAGGTGGCAGTTTTGTTTCCCCCCCGCCTTGCTTCAGCAAGAATTGAAAATTGTATCATTTCGTGATCACTCTGTCCAAGATGACCTCCAACGTTTACAAGTCCCCTCTCTGCCTGGTGACAGGGTGGGAGGGGATCATCTACTTTTATTAGAGCCTCTTCTTGCTCGCCCGGCCCGCCCGCCTCTCGGCTCCCTCATGAGATTCCCGACTCCTTTCGGGTCTCTCCACTCTCCCTCAGCTTCTCCGTCTCCAGGCAGCCCCCAGAGTAAGAGCAAGTCCCCGAGCAGCTGCCGTTCCCCCACAGGAGGTGATGGGGCTGAGCTGCAGGTGAGAGACAGCAGGAGCTTTTTTTCTTCAAAGGTACCTACCCGTTTTTGTGAGCTCATATGCTAATACAGGCACTCACCTCAGATATGATGAGATTCCCGACTCCTTTCGGGTCTCTCCACTCTCCCTCAGCTTCTCCGTCTCCAGGCAGCCCCCAGAGTAAGAGCAAGTCCCCGAGCAGCTGCCGTTCCCCCACAGGAGGTGATGGGGCTGAGCTGCAGGTGAGAGACAGCAGGAGCTTTTTTTCTTCAAAGGTACCTACCCGTTTTTGTGAGCTCATATGCTAATACAGGCACTCACCTCAGATATGAAGAGTATTGGGCAATATGAATTTACCCTGTCCTGTTTCTACATGAAAGAGCACTGAGATTTGTACTAAGGAAACAGCCTGCCCACTCTTGCGTTTCCTCCAACTTCCCACCTCTTTTTTCAAGGGTCCAGGGAGCAGGAAGATGCCCATTGCCTCACTTCCTGTATTTGGTGTACAGCTTTGGAAGTATAGTTCCTTGGCTACACTTATTATTGTGATTTTAATTACACTGGAGTGCTCCATAATT
>NW_015092453.1:0-2082 GCF_001431845.1 Calidris pugnax
TGGAGAGCACAGTATGCACCAACTGCACAATAGTTCAAGACAAAAAAATACCATCAGCCCTGAACAATGAGAGGGACTCTATCTAGTCATAGAATCATAGAATAACAGAATGGTTTGGGTTGGAAGGCACCTTCAAGATCATGGAGTTCCAACCCCCTGCCCTGGGCAGGGACACCTCCCACCACACCAGGTTGCTCCATCCAGCCTGGCCTTGAACCCCTCCAGGGATGGGGCAGCCACAGCTTCTCTGGGCAACCTGGGCCAGGCTCTCACCACCCTCACAGCAAAGAATTTCTTCCTGAGATCTCATCTCAATCTCCCCTCTTTCAGTTTTAAACCCTTCCCCCTCATCCTATAGCTCCCCTCCCTGATCCAGAGTCCCTCCCCATCTCTCCTGGAGCCCCTTTAGGGACTGGAAGGGGCTTTGAGGTCTCCCCGGAGCCTTCTCTTCTCCAGGCTGAACAACCCCAACTCTCTCAGCCTGTCACATGCATTTTGACCTAGACATTCTTTTGAATTGCTCCTCAGTTTTTTTCACTACTGTAAGACCAAGAACCTGCACACTTGCATCAGTTGACCCATTGTCCCTCCAGTAGTCACAGGAATGCCTTCATAAGCAACAAAACTGTTGCTCTGTTTATGCATTTGCACCTGAATAAAAAAGGGCTCAGACCATGTGGGACAGTTATAAACAACAGTAACAGAAATCATGGCTTATCCCTGGCAAGGTTTGCACTACCAGAAAACTCAAAGTAATCTCAAGAAAGTCTGCTCTCACATCCCTCGTGTAAGGAGGGTATGAAAAGACTCAACAGGAACTTGACAGCTTTTTCATGAAAACACCTCTGGATTAGAGTGCCCAAGAAAGACCTCACCTAGAGAAGGTGCTGTCAGCAGCAGCACGGAAACATTGAGTGCTGGTCATAGCTATTGAAGGATGAACAGTCTGCTGGTCATTCTTGTAGACAAGCCCACACAACCCATATACCTTTCATCATTTCACCTGTACCAAGATTTGCCATTTCCTGGCTTCACACTGCTTACACAGCCACATAGAATCACAGAATCACAGAATGGTCGGGGTTGGAAGGGAAGGGACCTCTGGAGATCATCCAGTCCTACCCCCTGCCAGAGCAGGGTCACCCAGAGCAGGTCCCACAGGAACGTGTCCAGGCGGGTTTGGAATGTCTCCAAAGATGGAGACTCCACCACCTCTCTGGGCAGCCTCTTCCAGGGCTCTGCTCTGTTTGCAAAAGAACTGCAGCATGGCCAGAGGGAAAAGCCCCCAGTTAATGCCCCCTCCCTCAGAGGAGCACCCAGCAGCTCCTCACCAGGCAAAGACACTGTCCTTGTCCAACAGGCACTGACTCGGTGCAGCAACAACGTGGAGAGGGACACTAGTGGATGAGGGAGATCAGAACACCCAGGTCACCCCTCAATTGCAAAGCAAGCTTAGCGTTATTTATAAAACCTCACTATCCCTAGAGACACTGTCCTTTTTGCCTTCGACTAACACAATTTACACATTTTTATTGGTTTCTCGCATTTTGCTTTCCTTATCTTGACATCCAGCACCTCAAATCTACTTTACTGGGTTTTATCTCCTAGTGCAATAAAACTCTATTAAATTTACCAAAATCATGAAAGTTAAGTTCACCTAAAATGTCTCAACTCCAACTTTCTTACTAGTTTGAGTTTGATTTGTACCTTTATATATATATATACACACATATATATGTATGTATAATGAGGTAACGAGGTAACCAGCCACCCTAACCCAGCCATGTATGACTCACTGGTAATACTGGAGTTTTTTCAGGGCTTTGAAAGACAAAGATAACATTTTGTATTCAGCACAGATGACTCATTAAAGACTAATTGCTGTTAGATTCTGGTCAGAATCTCCATACAGGGGTGTAGCTGAAAGGATACTTGTTAACTGATAATACATGGACTATCATACTATAAAATATTCAGGACAAAAAAAACATATGCAAGAAAAAAAAGTCATTAAAGTTCAAGCAGTTTTCTGTAAAGCTGAGACAATATTGCGACTTTGGCAATTATAAGGTGAAATCTTCA
>NW_015092454.1:0-726 GCF_001431845.1 Calidris pugnax
GTGCCAGCCCCCCCGTGCCAGGCCCCTCGTGCGAGGCCCTCGTGCTCACCATCCGTCCACGTGCCCCTTGAGCAGCTCGGCCACCCCGAAGCTCATGGCGCCCATGAAGTCGTTGCGGGAGGTTCGGTCCCAGTCCCAGACCTCCACCGACAGGCGCCGCTCCCCGTCCCCCGGGCGCAGCGTGCTGCGGGGGGGGCCCTCGTGAAACGCTCGTGAAACACGCGTGGGACACGTCCCCCCCCATCCCCAGGGTGCTGCAGGGACAGCCTTGTGAAACGCTCGTGGAACACTCGCCAAACAACGCTTCCCCTGTCCCCCGGGCGCAGCGTGCTGCGGGGGGGCCCTCGTGAAACACTTGTGAAACACTCGTGAAACACGCGTGTGACACATCCCTCCCCATCCCCAGGGTGCTGCAGGGACAGCCTTGTGAAACACTCATGGAACACTCGTGAAACGACACTTCCCCCATCCCCCAGTTGCAGCGTGCTGCAGGGGGGCCCTCGTGAAATGCTCGTGAAACGCTCGTGAAACACGAGTGCGACACATCCCCCCCTACCCCGGGATGCTGCAGGGACACCCTCGTGAAACACTCATGGAACACTCGTGAAACGACACTTCCCCCATCCCCCAGGCACAGCGTGCTGCAGGGGGGGCCTCGTGAAACGCTCGTGAAACACACGTGTGACACATCCCCCATCCCCCCAGGCACAGGCTGCTGTGGAGACA
>NW_015092454.1:6417-7624 GCF_001431845.1 Calidris pugnax
CATCCTTGTGACAGGTCCCTCGTGCAAGGTCCCCCATGATGATGTCCCCATGACGATATCCCCGTGCAAGGTCCCCGTGCGATCTGCCAGCCCCCACCCTATCCCCTGTGCCAGGTCCCTCGTGCAAGGCCCTCGTGCAAGGTCCCCATGCAAGGTCCCCCATGACGATGTCCCCACGGCGACATCCCTGTGCAAGGTCCCCGTGCAAGATCTCCACGTGATGTCCCCGGTGCAGTGTCCCTTGTGCCAGCCCCCCCGTGCCAGGCCCCTCGTGCGAGGCCCTCGTGCAAGAACCCTGGTGCAATGTCCCCATAGCGACATCCCCGTGCAAGGTCCCCGTGCGATCTCCACGTGATGTCCCCAGCACAATGTCCCTCGTGCCAGCCCCCCCGTGCCAGGCCCCTCGTGCGAGGCCCTCGTGCTCACCATCCGTCCACGTGCCCCTTGAGCAGCTCGGCCACCCCGAAGCTCATGGCGCCCATGAAGTCGTTGCGGGAGGTTCGGTCCCAGTCCCAGACCTCCACCGACAGGCGCCGCTCCCCGTCCCCCGGGCGCAGCGTGCTGCGGGGGGGGCCCTCGTGAAACGCTCGTGAAACACGCGTGGGACACGTCCCCCCCCATCCCCAGGGTGCTGCAGGGACAGCCTTGTGAAACGCTCGTGGAACACTCGCCAAACAACGCTTCCCCTGTCCCCCGGGCGCAGCGTGCTGCGGGGGGGCCCTCGTGAAACACTTGTGAAACACTCGTGAAACACGCGTGTGACACATCCCTCCCCATCCCCAGGGTGCTGCAGGGACAGCCTTGTGAAACACTCGTGGAACACTCGTGAAACGACACTTCCCCCATCCCCCAGTTGCAGCGTGCTGCAGGGGGGCCCTCGTGAAATGCTCGTGAAACGCTCGTGAAACACGAGTGCGACACATCCCCCCCTACCCCGGGATGCTGCAGGGACACCCTCGTGAAACACTCATGGAACACTCGTGAAACGACACTTCCCCCATCCCCCAGGCACAGCGTGCTGCAGGGGGGGCCTCGTGAAACGCTCGTGAAACACACGTGTGACACATCCCCCATCCCCCCAGGCACAGGCTGCTGTGGAGACAACCTTGTGAAACACTTGTGAAACACTCCTGTGACACGTCCCCCCGAGGGGAGGGTGCTGTGGGGGATACCCCTTGTGAAACACTAGTGAAACACTAGTGAAACA
>NW_015092454.1:11115-12272 GCF_001431845.1 Calidris pugnax
GCTCTGCACGCAGCGCTTGTGCACGTTCATCTCGCAGCCTTGCACGAGGAGTGCACCAGGGTCACGGGGGGACTTGCACAGGGGTCACAGGGGGGCTCACACCCACCTCACACCAACAGGAGCATCACACAAGGGCTCACACCCACCTCACACCCACCAGAGCATCACACGAGGGCTCACACCCACCCTGCACGCAGCACTTGGGCATGTTTGTCTCACAGCCTTGCACGAGGAGTGCACCAGGGTCACGGGGAGGGGTCACAGGGGGGCTCACACCCACCTCACACCAACAGGAGCATCACACAAGGGCTCACACCCACCTCACACCCACCAGAGCATCACACGAGGGCTCACACCCACCCTGCACGCAGCACTTGGGCATGTTTGTCTCACAGCCTTGCACGAGGAGTGCACCAGGGTCACGGGGAGGGGTCACAGGGGGGTCGCACGGGGTCTCACACCCACCTCACGCCCGCCTCACACCCACTGGAGTGTCACACGAGGGCTCACACCCGCCCTCCATGCAGCGCTTGTGCACATTCATCTCGCAGCCTTGCACGAGGGTGCACCAGGGTCACGGGGGGGGTCGCACGGGGGCTCACACCCACCTCACACCCACCTCACACCAACAGGAGCATCACACGAGGGCTCACACTCACCCTGCACGCAGCACTTGGGCACATTCATCTCACAGCCTTGCACCAGGAGCGCACCAGGGTCACGGAGGGGGTCGCAGGGGGGTCACACGGGGGCTCACACCCACCTCACACCCGCCTCACACCCCCACGAGCATTGCACAAGGGTCACACAGGGACTCACACTCACCTCACACCACCACAAGCATTGCACGAGGGCTCACACCCGCTCTGCACGCAGCGCTCGTGCACGTTCATCTCACAGTCCCGCACAAGGGTTGCACGAGGGTCACACGAGGCCTCGCACGGGGATCACGTTGGGTTTTGCACGAGCATCACACCATCAGCACATCCGCTCTCGCACGGGCATCACATGGGGGCATCACACTGTGCTCACACAACCCTTTGCACGAGGACCACGCCTGAGCCTTGCACGCTCACCCCCCGCACCCAACACCCCCCACCACCACCCCGGGGCCCACGTCTCACACCAGGGACCCCCTTGCACGGGGATGGGGGGAA
>NW_015092455.1:0-12691 GCF_001431845.1 Calidris pugnax
TGGGGCAGGATGTGGGTCGGATCTATGGGTCGCTGTGGGTCAGTTCCATGGGGGGGGCAGGTGTCCATTCTATGGGGCAGGATGTGGGTCGGATCTATGGGGTGCTGTGGGTCACTGTGGGTCGGATCTATGGGTCGCTGTGGGTCACTGTGGGTCAGTAACATGGGGGTCGCTGTGGGTCGGATCTATGGGTCGCTGTGGGTCAGTTTCATGGGGGTCGCTGTGGGTCTCTTCTATGGGGGAGGGGGTGTCCGTTCTATGGGGCAGGATGTGGGTCAGATCCAGGGGAGCAGGATGTGGGTCCCGGACACCTGGGTCCATTCTATGGGGCGGGGGGATGTGGGTCGGATCTGTGGGTCACTGTGGGTCGCTGTGGGTTGGATCTATGGGTCACCGTGGGTCTCTATGGGTCTCTATGGGTCGCTGTGGGTCACTCTATGGGTCACTGTGGGTCAGTTCTATGGGGGGAGGTGTCCATTCTATGGGGCGGGATGTGGGTCAGTTCTATGGGTCGCTGTGGGTCCCTTCGATGGGGGGTGTCCATTCTATGGGGCAGGATGTGGGTCCCGGACACCTGGGTCTGTTCTATGGGGTGGGGGGATGTGGGTCAGATCTATGGGTCACCGTGGGTCGCTGTGGGTCCCTTCTATGGGGGAGGGGGTGTCCGTTCTATGGGGCAGGATGTGGGTTCCGGCCACCTGGGTCCATTCTATGGGGCAGGGGGGTGGGGAGGGGAGGTGTCCATTCTATGGGGCAGGATGTGGGTCCCGGACACCTGGGTCCATTCTATGGGGCAGAGGGATGTGGGTCGGATCTGTGGGTCACTGTGGGTCGGATCTATGGGGGTCGCTGTGGGTCCGTTCTATGGGGCAGGGGGATGTGGGTCGGATCTATGGGGTGCTGTGGGTCACTGTGGGTCAGTTCTATGGGGAGGGGAGGTGTCCATTCTATGGGGCAGGATGTGGGTCCCGGACACCTGGGTCCATTCTATGGGGCGGGGGGATGTGGGTCGGATCTGTGGGTCACTGTGGGTCGCTGTGGGTTGGATCTATGGGTCACCGTGGGTCTCTATGGGTCAGTCTATGGGTCAGTCTATGGGTCAGTCTATGGGTCACGCTAAGTTAAATATATGGGTCACTCTATGGGTCGCTATGGGTCAGATCTATGGGTCGCTGTGGGTCACCGTGGGTCTCTATGGGTCTCTATGGGTCACTCTATGGGTCACCGTGGGTCTCTATGGGTCTCTATGGGTCCCACTATGGGTCAGATCTTTGGGTCACTCTGTGGGTCACTGGGGGTCTCTATGGGTCACTCTATGGGTCACTCTATGGGTCTCTGTGGGTCACAGGGTGTCTCTATGGGTCAATCTGTGGGTCTCTATGGGTCAGATCTGTGGGTTAATCTATGGGTCACTGTGGGTCAGATCTATGGGTCACTCTATGGGTCAATCTATGGGTCACAGGGCATCTCTATGGGTCCCTATGGGTCACAAGGTGTCTCTATGGGTCACTCTATGGGTCGCTGTGGGTCACAGGGTGTCTCTATGGGTCATGCCGTGGGTCTCTATGGGGTGCTGTGGGTCCCTATGTATCCCTGTGGGTCTCTGTGGGTCTCTATGGGTCACTCTATGGGTCTCTGTGGGTCAATCTATGGGTCAATCTATGGGTCAATCTATGGGTCTCTATGGGTCAATCTATGGGTCACAGAGTGTATCTATGGGTCAATCTATGGGTCAATCTATGGGTCAATCTATGGGTCTCTATGGGTCAATCTATGGGTCAATCTATGGGTCAATCTATGGGTCAATCTATGGGTCAATCTATGGGTCAATCTATGGGTCAATCTATGGGTCAATCTATGGGTCAATCTATGGGTCAATCTATGGGTCAATCTATGGGTCAATCTATGGGTCAATCTATGGGTCTCTATGGGTCTCATCTCTCTATGGGTCTCTGTGGGTCACAGGGTGTCTCTATGGGTCAATCTATGGGTCCATGTGTGTCCCTATGGGTCTCTATGGGTCTCTCTGGGTCACTCTATGGGTCTCTATGGGTCCCTATGGGTCTCGTCTCTCTATGGGTCACTGTGGGTCACGGGGTGTCTCTATGGGTCTCTGGGTCACTGTGGGTCAGTTCTATGGGGAGGGGAGGTGTCCATTCTATGGGGCAGGATGTGGGTCCCGGACACCTGGGTCCATTCTATGGGGCAGAGGGATGTGGGTCGGATCTGTGGGTCACTGTGGGTCGGATCTATGGGGGTCGCTGTGGGTCCGTTCTATGGGGCAGGGGGATGTGGGTCGGATCTATGGGGTGCTGTGGGTCACTGTGGGTCAGTTCTATGGGGAGGGGAGGTGTCCATTCTATGGGGCAGGATGTGGGTCCCGGACACCTGGGTCCATTCTATGGGGCAGAGGGATGTGGGTCGGATCTGTGGGTCACTGTGGGTCGGATCTATGGGGGTCGCTGTGGGTCCGTTCTATGGGGCAGGGGGATGTGGGTCGGATCTATGGGGTGCTGTGGGTCACTGTGGGTCAGTTCTATGGGGAGGGGAGGTGTCCATTCTATGGGGCAGGATGTGGGTCCCGGACACCTGGGTCCATTCTATGGGGCAGAGGGATGTGGGTCGGATCTGTGGGTCACTGTGGGTCGGATCTATGGGGGTCGCTGTGGGTCCGTTCTATGGGGCAGGGGGATGTGGGTCGGATCTATGGGGTGCTGTGGGTCACTGTGGGTCAGTTCTATGGGGAGGGGAGGTGTCCATTCTATGGGGCAGGATGTGGGTCCCGGACACCTGGGTCCATTCTATGGGGCAGAGGGATGTGGGTCGGATCTGTGGGTCACTGTGGGTCGGATCTATGGGGGTCGCTGTGGGTCCGTTCTATGGGGCAGGGGGATGTGGGTCGGATCTATGGGGTGCTGTGGGTCACTGTGGGTCAGTTCTATGGGGAGGGGAGGTGTCCATTCTATGGGGCAGGATGTGGGTCCCGGACACCTGGGTCCATTCTATGGGGCAGAGGGATGTGGGTCGGATCTGTGGGTCACTGTGGGTCGGATCTATGGGGGTCGCTGTGGGTCCGTTCTATGGGGCAGGGGGATGTGGGTCGGATCTATGGGGTGCTGTGGGTCACTGTGGGTCAGTTCTATGGGGAGGGGAGGTGTCCATTCTATGGGGCAGGATGTGGGTCCCGGACACCTGGGTCCATTCTATGGGGCAGAGGGATGTGGGTCGGATCTGTGGGTCACTGTGGGTCGGATCTATGGGGGTCGCTGTGGGTCCGTTCTATGGGGCAGGGGGATGTGGGTCGGATCTATGGGGTGCTGTGGGTCACTGTGGGTCAGTTCTATGGGGAGGGGAGGTGTCCATTCTATGGGGCAGGATGTGGGTCCCGGACACCTGGGTCCATTCTATGGGGCAGAGGGATGTGGGTCGGATCTGTGGGTCACTGTGGGTCGGATCTATGGGGGTCGCTGTGGGTCCGTTCTATGGGGCAGGGGGATGTGGGTCGGATCTATGGGGTGCTGTGGGTCACTGTGGGTCAGTTCTATGGGGAGGGGAGGTGTCCATTCTATGGGGCAGGATGTGGGTCCCGGACACCTGGGTCCATTCTATGGGGCAGAGGGATGTGGGTCGGATCTGTGGGTCACTGTGGGTCGGATCTATGGGGGTCGCTGTGGGTCCGTTCTATGGGGCAGGGGGATGTGGGTCGGATCTATGGGGTGCTGTGGGTCACTGTGGGTCAGTTCTATGGGGAGGGGAGGTGTCCATTCTATGGGGCAGGATGTGGGTCCCGGACACCTGGGTCCATTCTATGGGGCAGAGGGATGTGGGTCGGATCTGTGGGTCACTGTGGGTCGGATCTATGGGGGTCGCTGTGGGTCCGTTCTATGGGGCAGGGGGATGTGGGTCGGATCTATGGGGTGCTGTGGGTCACTGTGGGTCAGTTCTATGGGGAGGGGAGGTGTCCATTCTATGGGGCAGGATGTGGGTCCCGGACACCTGGGTCCATTCTATGGGGCAGAGGGATGTGGGTCGGATCTGTGGGTCACTGTGGGTCGGATCTATGGGGGTCGCTGTGGGTCCGTTCTATGGGGCAGGGGGATGTGGGTCGGATCTATGGGGTGCTGTGGGTCACTGTGGGTCAGTTCTATGGGGAGGGGAGGTGTCCATTCTATGGGGCAGGATGTGGGTCCCGGACACCTGGGTCCATTCTATGGGGCAGAGGGATGTGGGTCGGATCTGTGGGTCACTGTGGGTCGGATCTATGGGGGTCGCTGTGGGTCCGTTCTATGGGGCAGGGGGATGTGGGTCGGATCTATGGGGTGCTGTGGGTCACTGTGGGTCAGTTCTATGGGGAGGGGAGGTGTCCATTCTATGGGGCAGGATGTGGGTCCCGGACACCTGGGTCCATTCTATGGGGCAGAGGGATGTGGGTCGGATCTGTGGGTCACTGTGGGTCGGATCTATGGGGGTCGCTGTGGGTCCGTTCTATGGGGCAGGGGGATGTGGGTCGGATCTATGGGGTGCTGTGGGTCACTGTGGGTCAGTTCTATGGGGAGGGGAGGTGTCCATTCTATGGGGCAGGATGTGGGTCCCGGACACCTGGGTCCATTCTATGGGGCAGAGGGATGTGGGTCGGATCTGTGGGTCACTGTGGGTCGGATCTATGGGGGTCGCTGTGGGTCCGTTCTATGGGGCAGGGGGATGTGGGTCGGATCTATGGGGTGCTGTGGGTCACTGTGGGTCAGTTCTATGGGGAGGGGAGGTGTCCATTCTATGGGGCAGGATGTGGGTCCCGGACACCTGGGTCCATTCTATGGGGCAGAGGGATGTGGGTCGGATCTGTGGGTCACTGTGGGTCGGATCTATGGGGGTCGCTGTGGGTCCGTTCTATGGGGCAGGGGGATGTGGGTCGGATCTATGGGGTGCTGTGGGTCACTGTGGGTCAGTTCTATGGGGAGGGGAGGTGTCCATTCTATGGGGCAGGATGTGGGTCCCGGACACCTGGGTCCATTCTATGGGGCAGAGGGATGTGGGTCGGATCTGTGGGTCACTGTGGGTCGGATCTATGGGGGTCGCTGTGGGTCCGTTCTATGGGGCAGGGGGATGTGGGTCGGATCTATGGGGTGCTGTGGGTCACTGTGGGTCAGTTCTATGGGGAGGGGAGGTGTCCATTCTATGGGGCAGGATGTGGGTCCCGGACACCTGGGTCCATTCTATGGGGCAGAGGGATGTGGGTCGGATCTGTGGGTCACTGTGGGTCGGATCTATGGGGGTCGCTGTGGGTCCGTTCTATGGGGCAGGGGGATGTGGGTCGGATCTATGGGGTGCTGTGGGTCACTGTGGGTCAGTTCTATGGGGAGGGGAGGTGTCCATTCTATGGGGCAGGATGTGGGTCCCGGACACCTGGGTCCATTCTATGGGGCAGAGGGATGTGGGTCGGATCTGTGGGTCACTGTGGGTCGGATCTATGGGGGTCGCTGTGGGTCCGTTCTATGGGGCAGGGGGATGTGGGTCGGATCTATGGGGTGCTGTGGGTCACTGTGGGTCAGTTCTATGGGGAGGGGAGGTGTCCATTCTATGGGGCAGGATGTGGGTCCCGGACACCTGGGTCCATTCTATGGGGCAGAGGGATGTGGGTCGGATCTGTGGGTCACTGTGGGTCGGATCTATGGGGGTCGCTGTGGGTCCGTTCTATGGGGCAGGGGGATGTGGGTCGGATCTATGGGGTGCTGTGGGTCACTGTGGGTCAGTTCTATGGGGAGGGGAGGTGTCCATTCTATGGGGCAGGATGTGGGTCCCGGACACCTGGGTCCATTCTATGGGGCAGAGGGATGTGGGTCGGATCTGTGGGTCACTGTGGGTCGGATCTATGGGGGTCGCTGTGGGTCCGTTCTATGGGGCAGGGGGATGTGGGTCGGATCTATGGGGTGCTGTGGGTCACTGTGGGTCAGTTCTATGGGGAGGGGAGGTGTCCATTCTATGGGGCAGGATGTGGGTCCCGGACACCTGGGTCCATTCTATGGGGCAGAGGGATGTGGGTCGGATCTGTGGGTCACTGTGGGTCGGATCTATGGGGGTCGCTGTGGGTCCGTTCTATGGGGCAGGGGGATGTGGGTCGGATCTATGGGGTGCTGTGGGTCACTGTGGGTCAGTTCTATGGGGAGGGGAGGTGTCCATTCTATGGGGCAGGATGTGGGTCCCGGACACCTGGGTCCATTCTATGGGGCAGAGGGATGTGGGTCGGATCTGTGGGTCACTGTGGGTCGGATCTATGGGGGTCGCTGTGGGTCCGTTCTATGGGGCAGGGGGATGTGGGTCGGATCTATGGGGTGCTGTGGGTCACTGTGGGTCAGTTCTATGGGGAGGGGAGGTGTCCATTCTATGGGGCAGGATGTGGGTCCCGGACACCTGGGTCCATTCTATGGGGCAGAGGGATGTGGGTCGGATCTGTGGGTCACTGTGGGTCGGATCTATGGGGGTCGCTGTGGGTCCGTTCTATGGGGCAGGGGGATGTGGGTCGGATCTATGGGGTGCTGTGGGTCACTGTGGGTCAGTTCTATGGGGAGGGGAGGTGTCCATTCTATGGGGCAGGATGTGGGTCCCGGACACCTGGGTCCATTCTATGGGGCAGAGGGATGTGGGTCGGATCTGTGGGTCACTGTGGGTCGGATCTATGGGGGTCGCTGTGGGTCCGTTCTATGGGGCAGGGGGATGTGGGTCGGATCTATGGGGTGCTGTGGGTCACTGTGGGTCAGTTCTATGGGGAGGGGAGGTGTCCATTCTATGGGGCAGGATGTGGGTCCCGGACACCTGGGTCCATTCTATGGGGCAGAGGGATGTGGGTCGGATCTGTGGGTCACTGTGGGTCGGATCTATGGGGGTCGCTGTGGGTCCGTTCTATGGGGCAGGGGGATGTGGGTCGGATCTATGGGGTGCTGTGGGTCACTGTGGGTCAGTTCTATGGGGAGGGGAGGTGTCCATTCTATGGGGCAGGATGTGGGTCCCGGACACCTGGGTCCATTCTATGGGGCAGAGGGATGTGGGTCGGATCTGTGGGTCACTGTGGGTCGGATCTATGGGGGTCGCTGTGGGTCCGTTCTATGGGGCAGGGGGATGTGGGTCGGATCTATGGGGTGCTGTGGGTCACTGTGGGTCAGTTCTATGGGGAGGGGAGGTGTCCATTCTATGGGGCAGGATGTGGGTCCCGGACACCTGGGTCCATTCTATGGGGCAGAGGGATGTGGGTCGGATCTGTGGGTCACTGTGGGTCGGATCTATGGGGGTCGCTGTGGGTCCGTTCTATGGGGCAGGGGGATGTGGGTCGGATCTATGGGGTGCTGTGGGTCACTGTGGGTCAGTTCTATGGGGAGGGGAGGTGTCCATTCTATGGGGCAGGATGTGGGTCCCGGACACCTGGGTCCATTCTATGGGGCAGAGGGATGTGGGTCGGATCTGTGGGTCACTGTGGGTCGGATCTATGGGGGTCGCTGTGGGTCCGTTCTATGGGGCAGGGGGATGTGGGTCGGATCTATGGGGTGCTGTGGGTCACTGTGGGTCAGTTCTATGGGGAGGGGAGGTGTCCATTCTATGGGGCAGGATGTGGGTCCCGGACACCTGGGTCCATTCTATGGGGCAGAGGGATGTGGGTCGGATCTGTGGGTCACTGTGGGTCGGATCTATGGGGGTCGCTGTGGGTCCGTTCTATGGGGCAGGGGGATGTGGGTCGGATCTATGGGGTGCTGTGGGTCACTGTGGGTCAGTTCTATGGGGAGGGGAGGTGTCCATTCTATGGGGCAGGATGTGGGTCCCGGACACCTGGGTCCATTCTATGGGGCAGAGGGATGTGGGTCGGATCTGTGGGTCACTGTGGGTCGGATCTATGGGGGTCGCTGTGGGTCCGTTCTATGGGGCAGGGGGATGTGGGTCGGATCTATGGGGTGCTGTGGGTCACTGTGGGTCAGTTCTATGGGGAGGGGAGGTGTCCATTCTATGGGGCAGGATGTGGGTCCCGGACACCTGGGTCCATTCTATGGGGCAGAGGGATGTGGGTCGGATCTGTGGGTCACTGTGGGTCGGATCTATGGGGGTCGCTGTGGGTCCGTTCTATGGGGCAGGGGGATGTGGGTCGGATCTATGGGGTGCTGTGGGTCACTGTGGGTCAGTTCTATGGGGAGGGGAGGTGTCCATTCTATGGGGCAGGATGTGGGTCCCGGACACCTGGGTCCATTCTATGGGGCAGAGGGATGTGGGTCGGATCTGTGGGTCACTGTGGGTCGGATCTATGGGGGTCGCTGTGGGTCCGTTCTATGGGGCAGGGGGATGTGGGTCGGATCTATGGGGTGCTGTGGGTCACTGTGGGTCAGTTCTATGGGGAGGGGAGGTGTCCATTCTATGGGGCAGGATGTGGGTCCCGGACACCTGGGTCCATTCTATGGGGCAGAGGGATGTGGGTCGGATCTGTGGGTCACTGTGGGTCGGATCTATGGGGGTCGCTGTGGGTCCGTTCTATGGGGCAGGGGGATGTGGGTCGGATCTATGGGGTGCTGTGGGTCACTGTGGGTCAGTTCTATGGGGAGGGGAGGTGTCCATTCTATGGGGCAGGATGTGGGTCCCGGACACCTGGGTCCATTCTATGGGGCAGAGGGATGTGGGTCGGATCTGTGGGTCACTGTGGGTCGGATCTATGGGGGTCGCTGTGGGTCCGTTCTATGGGGCAGGGGGATGTGGGTCGGATCTATGGGGTGCTGTGGGTCACTGTGGGTCAGTTCTATGGGGAGGGGAGGTGTCCATTCTATGGGGCAGGATGTGGGTCCCGGACACCTGGGTCCATTCTATGGGGCAGAGGGATGTGGGTCGGATCTGTGGGTCACTGTGGGTCGGATCTATGGGGGTCGCTGTGGGTCCGTTCTATGGGGCAGGGGGATGTGGGTCGGATCTATGGGGTGCTGTGGGTCACTGTGGGTCAGTTCTATGGGGAGGGGAGGTGTCCATTCTATGGGGCAGGATGTGGGTCCCGGACACCTGGGTCCATTCTATGGGGCAGAGGGATGTGGGTCGGATCTGTGGGTCACTGTGGGTCGGATCTATGGGGGTCGCTGTGGGTCCGTTCTATGGGGCAGGGGGATGTGGGTCGGATCTATGGGGTGCTGTGGGTCACTGTGGGTCAGTTCTATGGGGAGGGGAGGTGTCCATTCTATGGGGCAGGATGTGGGTCCCGGACACCTGGGTCCATTCTATGGGGCAGAGGGATGTGGGTCGGATCTGTGGGTCACTGTGGGTCGGATCTATGGGGGTCGCTGTGGGTCCGTTCTATGGGGCAGGGGGATGTGGGTCGGATCTATGGGGTGCTGTGGGTCACTGTGGGTCAGTTCTATGGGGAGGGGAGGTGTCCATTCTATGGGGCAGGATGTGGGTCCCGGACACCTGGGTCCATTCTATGGGGCAGAGGGATGTGGGTCGGATCTGTGGGTCACTGTGGGTCGGATCTATGGGGGTCGCTGTGGGTCCGTTCTATGGGGCAGGGGGATGTGGGTCGGATCTATGGGGTGCTGTGGGTCACTGTGGGTCAGTTCTATGGGGAGGGGAGGTGTCCATTCTATGGGGCAGGATGTGGGTCCCGGACACCTGGGTCCATTCTATGGGGCAGAGGGATGTGGGTCGGATCTGTGGGTCACTGTGGGTCGGATCTATGGGGGTCGCTGTGGGTCCGTTCTATGGGGCAGGGGGATGTGGGTCGGATCTATGGGGTGCTGTGGGTCACTGTGGGTCAGTTCTATGGGGAGGGGAGGTGTCCATTCTATGGGGCAGGATGTGGGTCCCGGACACCTGGGTCCATTCTATGGGGCAGAGGGATGTGGGTCGGATCTGTGGGTCACTGTGGGTCGGATCTATGGGGGTCGCTGTGGGTCCGTTCTATGGGGCAGGGGGATGTGGGTCGGATCTATGGGGTGCTGTGGGTCACTGTGGGTCAGTTCTATGGGGAGGGGAGGTGTCCATTCTATGGGGCAGGATGTGGGTCCCGGACACCTGGGTCCATTCTATGGGGCAGAGGGATGTGGGTCGGATCTGTGGGTCACTGTGGGTCGGATCTATGGGGGTCGCTGTGGGTCCGTTCTATGGGGCAGGGGGATGTGGGTCGGATCTATGGGGTGCTGTGGGTCACTGTGGGTCAGTTCTATGGGGAGGGGAGGTGTCCATTCTATGGGGCAGGATGTGGGTCCCGGACACCTGGGTCCATTCTATGGGGCAGAGGGATGTGGGTCGGATCTGTGGGTCACTGTGGGTCGGATCTATGGGGGTCGCTGTGGGTCCGTTCTATGGGGCAGGGGGATGTGGGTCGGATCTATGGGGTGCTGTGGGTCACTGTGGGTCAGTTCTATGGGGAGGGGAGGTGTCCATTCTATGGGGCAGGATGTGGGTCCCGGACACCTGGGTCCATTCTATGGGGCAGAGGGATGTGGGTCGGATCTGTGGGTCACTGTGGGTCGGATCTATGGGGGTCGCTGTGGGTCCGTTCTATGGGGCAGGGGGATGTGGGTCGGATCTATGGGGTGCTGTGGGTCACTGTGGGTCAGTTCTATGGGGAGGGGAGGTGTCCATTCTATGGGGCAGGATGTGGGTCCCGGACACCTGGGGCCATTCTATGGGGCAGAGGGATGTGGGTCGGATCTGTGGGTCACTGTGGGTCGGATCTATGGGGGTCGCTGTGGGTCCGTTCTATGGGGCAGGGGGATGTGGGTCGGATCTATGGGGTGCTGTGGGTCACTGTGGGTCAGTTCTATGGGGAGGGGAGGTGTCCATTCTATGGGGCAGGATGTGGGTCCCGGACACCTGGGTCCATTCTATGGGGCAGAGGGATGTGGGTCGGATCTGTGGGTCACTGTGGGTCGGATCTATGGGGGTCGCTGTGGGTCCGTTCTATGGGGCAGGGGGATGTGGGTCGGATCTATGGGGTGCTGTGGGTCACTGTGGGTCAGTTCTATGGGGTGGGGGGGTGTCCATTCTATGGGGCAGGATGTGGGTCCCGGACACCTGGGTCCATTCTATGGGGCGGGGGGATGTGGGTCGGATCTGTGGGTCACTGTGGGTCGCTGTGGGTTGGATCTATGGGTCACCGTGGGTCTCTATGGGTCAGTCTATGGGTCAGTCTATGGGTCACGCTAAGTTAAATATATGGGTCACTCTATGGGTCGCTATGGGTCAGATCTATGGGTCGCTGTGGGTCACCGTGGGTCTCTATGGGTCTCTATGGGTCACTCTATGGGTCACCGTGGGTCTCTATGGGTCTCTATGGGTCCCACTATGGGTCAGATCTTTGGGTCACTCTGTGGGTCACTGGGGGTCTCTATGGGTCACTCTATGGGTCACTCTATGGGTCTCTGTGGGTCACAGGGTGTCTCTATGGGTCAATCTGTGGGTCTCTATGGGTCAGATCTGTGGGTTAATCTATGGGTCACTGTGGGTCAGATCTATGGGTCACTCTATAGGTCGCTGTGGGTCACACTATGGGTCTCTATGGGTCGCTTTGGGTCTCTGTGGGTCACAGGGTGTCCCTGTGGGTCACTCTATGGGTCTCAGGTTCTCTATGGGTCACTCTATGGGTCCCTGTGGGTCACTCTATGGGTCACTCTATGGGTCTCTATGGGTCACAGGGTCTCTCTATGGGTTATGCTGTGGGTCTCTATGGGTCAATCTATGGGTCACAGGATGTCTCTATGGGTCTCTATGGGTCCCTATGGATCTCTGTGGGTCCCTATGTGTCACTCTATGGGTCGCTGTGGGTCTCTATGGGTCTCTCTGGGTCACTCTATGGATCAATCTATGGGTCTCTATGGGTCACAGAGTGTCTCTATGGGTCTCTATGGGTCTCTATGGGTCACTCTATGGGTCACAGGGCGTCTCTATGGGTCAATCTATGGGTCTCTGTGGGTCTCTATGGGTCAATCTATGGGTCTCTATGGGTCTCTATGGGTCTCTATGGGTCGCTGTAGGTCTCTATGGGTCTCTATGGGTCAATCTATGGGTCTCTATGGGTCAATCTATGGGTCACAGGGCGTCTCTATGGGTCAATCTATGGGTCTCTATGGGTCTCTATGGGTCTCTATGGGTCAATCTATGGGTCTCTATGGGTCGCTGTGGGTCTCTATGGGTCTCTATGGGTCACTCTATGGGTCTCTATGGGTCTCTATGGGTCAATCTATGGGTCTCTGTGGGTCTTGTCTCTCTATGGGTCTCTATGGGTCACAGCGTATCTCTATGGGTCTCCGTGGGTCGCCGTGGGTCACTCTATGGGTCTCTATGGGTCTCTATGGGTCAGATCTATGGGTCACTCTATGGGTCAATCTATGGGTCACAGGGCATCTCTATGGGTCCCTATGGGTCACAAGGTGTCTCTATGGGTCACTCTATGGGTCGCTGTGGGTCACAGGGTGTCTCTATGGGTCATGCCGTGGGTCTCTATGGGGTGCTGTGGGTCCCTATGTATCCCTGTGGGTCTCTGTGGGTCTCTATGGGTCACTCTATGGGTCTCTGTGGGTCACAGGGTGTCTCTATGGGTCAATCTATGGGTCCATGTGTGTCCCTATGGGTCTCTATGGGTCTCTCTGGGTCACTCTATGGGTCTCTATGGGTCCCTATGGGTCTCGTCTCTCTATGGGTCACTGTGGGTCACGGGGTGTCTCTATGGGTCTCT
>NW_015092456.1:0-598 GCF_001431845.1 Calidris pugnax
CTCTCTCCACCTCCAGCACACATGACGCTAGACCCGGAGATGGCCAACGCCAGGCTTTATCTGTCGAAAGACTGCAAACTCGTGCGGTGGGAACGCCGTGAGCAGGACCTGCCCTCCAACCCAAAAAGGTTCATATTCAATCCCTGTGTGCTGGGCTCGAGGGGCTTCACATCGGGGTGGCACCGCTGGGACGTGGAGATCCACAGAGAAGGCACATGGGCCATTGGGGTGGCAAAGGAGTCAGTTCCAAGGAACAGTTCGTTTTTCCTGAGGCCCAATGAGGGGTTATGGGCTCTCTGTCATCTCCGAAAAGAGTACAAGGCTATGACCCCTCCTGATGACACCCCCTTGACTCTACGCCGTGTCCCCAAGTGGATACGAATCTACTTGGACTATGAGGAAGGGAGAGTGGTGTTTTTTGATGCTGAGAGCAAAGAACGGATCTTTGCTTTTCCACCGGCGTCTTTCCAAGGGGAGAGAGTCTTCCCGTGGTTCATGGTGACGGGGGATGCTCAACACAAACTTCTTCCCTAAGGCACAGAACAAGAAAAAACCCAACCCCCAAAGCCCTCGAGTTACCCCTGGGAGAGAAACCAGG
>NW_015092456.1:991-3663 GCF_001431845.1 Calidris pugnax
TCCCCATCCATCCTGGGCTTGAGTTTGGTGCCCTCACCCTCTTGCCCCCCCACCATACTGGGAAGCCCCAAACTGATCCCCGTACCCAGATGTTGGCCTCACCTGTGCTGCTGGAGGGGAGCAACCCCATATGGGGCTGATATCACAGGAGGGTTTGGGTTGGAAGGGACCTTACAGACCATCCAGTCCCACCCCCTTGCCACAGGCAGGGACACCTCCCACCAGACCAGGTTGTTCCAAGCCCAGTCCACCCTGTCCTTGACCATCTCCAGGGATGGGGCATCTCCAGTTTCTCGGGGCAACCAGCCCTGAGGAAATTCAAAGGGGGGAAAATCTCACACAGGCTTCTTCTGCAGCTGGAGAGGAGCAGACACTGGCCAATCACCAGCAGAAAGCCCCAGCTGAGGAACGTTAAGGAGGAGTCACTCCATAGCCCTCCTGGCCAGGGCTGGAGCTGGAAGAGGCAGGGTGACTCCATTCCCACCCAGCCAGGAGCTGGGCTTGGTCACTTGGTGGTTTTACTCCTTCTGCCAGGGGAAAAGCCCACCCCACCTTGTATTTACCCCTTTCTCTCTCCTCCTCCCTTCTTCCAGAGAGTCTCCCAGTTGAGCTGGAGGCGCAATGGGGTAAGTCTGGGGAGGCTGGAGGTACGCTGGGGTGGGGAAGGGGGAGCCAGGCAAGAAAAAGAGAGGAAAAGCAGGGAATTTGGGCTTTCCTGGTGGGTTGGCAAGGTGAGCTCCACTTCCAGGGCGACTAAAAATAGAGCCTTTCCAGAGGTCTTTCTGGAGAAAAGCCTTTACCAAAGCTTTGGTCCGGCCAAGATTTCATCCCTGGGAAAAAAAAAAAAATCAGGAGGGTGTAGATGGAGAGAAATGTCCCTCACCTTCCCTCTGACCTCTTGTTTCTCCTTCTCTCCTGCTTCCTTCCCCGTCAGCAAACATGACGCTGGATCCAAACACAGCCAACCCCCACCTCGTCCTCTCTGAGGACCGGAGGAGGGTAAGGTGGGACGAAATGCCCCAGAATTTGCCCAACAACCCCCCAGAGATTTGACACCTATTGCTGAGTGTTGGGTCGTGAAGGCTTCAGGGCGGAGGCGGGCTACTGAGAGGTGCAACTGGGGAGCTGGGGATTTTGGGCCGTGGGGGTGGCCAGAGGCTTGGCATGGAGAAAAGGGTTGGATTAACCTCAATCCATCTCAAGGGATATGGGCCCTTGGTATCTGCAGGGACAGGCTTCAAGCTTTCACACCTTTTGAAACAGTTCAGCCTCTGAAGGGGAGGCCGAGGACCATCCGGGACTCCCTGGATGACGAGAAGGGACATGTGGTTTTCTTCCATGCCCATAAGGAGATCCCTTGGCTATTGCTTTCATCCAACTTCTTTCAATGAAGAGAGAATCCTGCCTTTCTTCTGGGTTTGGGTGTCCAGGATCCAGCCGGCTCCCTGAGACAGTGAGATGGACATGGCACGCTCTGGACAAGCCTTTGGTCTGATGCAGGAAACCACACTGTATTTCGGGACTTGGTGGCTGATATCAAATAAAGGGGATCAAATGAGTCCCAGTCTCCACCTCCAATCTCATTCTCCTGGCTTTTCCAAGAGCAGGAGATTGAGAAAGGGTCACCTTAGGCGGATATTTTAACTTTTGGGTGCCCTCCACGATTCCTCCGGGGAAACGTACCCTGGGAGGAGCAGGAGAACAAAGCCCAGGATTTGGGCAACAAGCCCCTGGGGACACCACTTTCAAAGCTTTCACCCCTCCTGCCCTTCTCCCACCCTTTCCAACTTCTCCTTCCCTTGACGTTCCACCCTCCTGACTCTTGACGGAGACCAATGATGCTCCTGTGGGACTGGAGAAGCTGGCTCTGGTTCTGTTTTCTGTTTTTTTGGTTTTTTTTGTTAGAACCTGGGAAAATGGTGCTGTGCCACCGGCAGCCCGGAAATTCCTGGTGGTTTTGCTGCTTTCCCCTGATCTGCGTCACATAAAGCTCAAAGTAAAAGACTTAATGAAGCCTTTTCTTGCTCCATCTCAGCTGTGAAACTGAAAAATCCCAGCGCCTCCAGGAAAGAGTTAAAATGGGATGGGCATCTCTAATCTCCATCCTTCTCAGCTGTCCAACCTCTACTTCCCAGAGCAATCTAAGTTAATGTATGGCCTGAAGCCCTGCTGGGAAGGGGCTGGGTCTCAGAGTAACCAATGGTGTAGAACCAGGAAGAGCAATCTCTCACCTTTCTGATCACTTAAGAGAGAAAGGAGGTCGGTCGTTCTTCATGGCAGCCAAGAAGCCTCTGGAAATCCTCTGGGATGAATTCTGCTGCTCCATCTGCCTGGGGATATTCCAGGACCCCGTGTTCATCCATTGCGGGCACAGCTTTTGCCGGTCATGCATCACTCGGACTTGGGAAGGACGGACCACCAACTTCTCCTGCCCCCAGTGCAGGGAGACGGGGGACCAGAAGAGCCTCTGTCCAAACTGGGAGTTGGCCAACGTGATTGAAGCAGCCAAGAGATTGAACCTGCAACCAGCCAGAGAGGTGGAAGGAGGGGAGAACTTCTGTGAGGAGCACCAGGAACCCCTGAAACTCTATTGCCAAGATGATAAAAAGCTTATCTGCGTGGTATGTGACAGGTCCAAGGTTTACCGTGACCATTCTGTGGTTCCCATGGAC
>NW_015092457.1:0-6824 GCF_001431845.1 Calidris pugnax
CCTCTGACACCACATGGTGACCCCTGAACACACACGCTCACCTTGGACACCATACCATGACCTCTGACCCCCACATTGTGACCCCACACTCCACACAGTGACCTTTGAACCACAAAGTAAGCTTTGACCGTACAAGATGACCTTTGACACCACCATCTCACTCTGACACAGGGACACGACAGCTGACACACTGGCCCTGAGTTTACATGGTGACTTTTGACCTCGCATGATGACCTCTTAATCCACAGGGTAATTTTTGACCCCAAATACTGACCTATGACATGACACTGTGACTTTGGAGCCTGTATTGTGACCCTTGAGAGCGCATGCTGACCTCTGACCCCACACGGTGTCCTTTGAACCTTATACACTACCAGTGAGCTCCCACAGTGACTTTGGACCCAACTTTTCTACTTGTCACAAGGCTGGTCTTGGACCCCAAATATCTGAAGCCACATGGTGGCCCCTGAGCTCACACGCTGACCTTGGACACCACACGATGACATCTGACCTCACATGGTGACCCCTGCCTCTGCACAGTAACTTTGGACCCCACAGACTGACCTTTGACCCCACATGGTGACCCAAAAGGTTCTGAAGCTAGAATGGTCAGAAATCCCGCAGCCCCAAAGTCTGGGTGGCAATGCAAGTAGTTCCCAGATATTTCCTGAGTGATGTGCTCTGGGCAATCCTGCTTTAGCAGTGGATTTGGACTAGGTTATCTCTAGCAGTCCCTTCCAACTCTGTCAAAGACCTGAATCCGTCAATTTAACTTAGCTTTTCTGCAACGTCATGATTGCTTCCTCATGGCAATTGTCAACCTGGGAGAACTCAAATCACTAGTATGTCTTCATATTTTTTAATGCAACCCATGTCATATTCCCATAGCCATTCAGGAGACTAAACAGAAATGTCCAAAAAAGGCCAAAATATCCAAAGTCCCAAAAAGGCCAAAATGTCCAAAAAAAGTCCAAAAAAGCAAAAACATACAAAAAGTCAAAAATATCCAGTGAAAGTCCAAAAAAAAAAGCCAAAAATGGAAAAAAAGTTCAAAAGTAATGTCCAAAAAAGGCAAAAATTTTGCATTTTTGACATTTTGGCTTTTTTGGAACTTCTGGAACCCTACAGAACACTACGGAACTCTACGACCCCTGTGGAACTCTATGGAAACTTCCAGAGCATGACGGAATTCTATGGGATCCTACGGAACTTTACGGAAACTTCTGATGCACGACGGAATTCTACGGAACCCTACAGAACAGCACAGGCCACTGTGGAATTCTATGGAACCCTACAAAACCCTACAAAACTCTACGGAGCCCTATGGAATCCTACAATAGGGGCCCTATGGAACCCTACGGAACCCTACTGAATCCTACGGGCCCGTAGGAAACACTATGGGGCACTACCAAACCCTACAGAACTCTAAGGAATCCTATGGAACACTACAGAACTCTAAGGAACCCTACGGAACCTTACAGAACCCTACTGGCCCCTACAGAACCCTACAGGCACCTAGGGAACACTATGGGGCCTTACAGAACCCTACGCAACTCTACGGAAATGTACAGAACTCTATGCAATGCTACAGAGCTCTACGGGCCCCTACGGAACTCTACTAGCACCTACAGGCCCTTACGGAATTCTACAGGCCCCTACGGAACCCTATGGAACCCTACGGAACTGTAGGGAACCCTACAGAACTTTACAGATCCCTACGAGCACCTACAGGCTATTACAGAATTCTACGAGACCCTACAGAAACCTACAGTACTCTACTGAACTCTACAGAACCATACGGAACCCTACGAGCACCTATAGCCCCTTACTAAATTCTACGGGCCCCTACGGAACCACATGGAACTCTACGAGCCCCTACGGAACCCTATGGAATTCTACAGGCCCCTTGGCAACACTACGGGGCCCTACAGAAACCTATGGAATTCTAGGGAACTGTACGGAAGCCCACAGAATTCTAAGGAAGCCTAAAAAACCCTATGGAACCCTGCAGAATTCTACAGGTGCCTATGGAACCCTATGGAACTCTACAGAACCTTATGGCACCATACAGAACTGTACAGAACTGTACGGAACTGAACGGAACCCTACGGAATACTACGGAAGCCTAAAAAACCCTATGGAACCCTGCAGAATTCTACGGGTGCCTATGGAACCCTACGGAACCCAGAGAACCTTATGGCACCATACGGAACTGTACAGAACTGAACGGAACCCTACGGAATACTACGGAACCCTCCAAAACCCTACGGAACGCTACGGAGCCCTACGAGCAGCTACAGGCCATTACAGAATTCTATGAGCCCCTACAGAATCTATGCTATCCTACGGAACTCTGCCAAACCCTATGGTACCCTACAGAGCCCTACAGAACTCTATGGAACCATACGGAACCCTATGAGCACCTACTAACCCTTACTAAATTCTATGGGCCCCTATGGAACGCTACAGAACTCCATGGGCCCCTACGGAACCCTATGAGCACCTACAGGTCCTTATGGAAATCTACGGGCCCCTACAGAACCCTATGGAATGCTACGGAACCCTACCAAACCCTACAGTACCTTACTAAATTCTACGGGCCCCTACAGAACTGTACAGAACGCTACAGGCCCCGAGGAAACATTATGGGGCCCTACAGAACCCTACGGAAATCTACAGAACCGTACAGAACCCTACGGAATCCTACAGGCCACTACAAAATTCTACGGGCTCCTACGGAACCCTATGGAACTTTACGGAACCCTATGGAACTTTACAGAACCCTAGAGAACTCTTCGGAAGCTTACAGATTTCTACAGGCCCCTAAGGAACCCTACGGAACTCTACAGAACCCTACGGGATGCTACAGAACCCTACAAGCACCTACAGACACCTACGGAATCATACAAAATCATACAGGCTCCTACGTGACGCTATGGCAACCTACGGAACCCTGCAAACCCCTACAGACCCTATGGAACTCTATGGGCACATATGGAACACTATGGACCCCTACAGAAATCTACGGAATCCTATGGGCCGCTACAGATTCATACCGTACAGAACCCTACGGAACATGACAGGCCCCTACGGAACCTACAGAACTGTATGGGACCCAATGGCCCTCTAGGGAAAGCTAAAGAACCATATGGAACCCTACAGAACCTTAAGGGACCCTCTGGACCCCCTCTGGACCATACTGAACCCTACAGACCTCTACGGAACCCTGTGGACCCCTACAGACCTCTACAGTTCTCTAGGGAACACTACAGGCCCCTACAGACCTCTACGAACCCTACAGGCCCCTGCGGAAACCTATGGAACCATATGGATCCCTACGGAACCTTACAGGCCCCTATGGACTCCTATGGGAACCTACAGAATCCTCCAAACCTCTACGGGCACCTATGGAACCCTACCACCCCCTCTGGGCCCCTACAGCACCCTACGGAACCCTACGGGCCCCTGCAGACCCCTACAGGCACTTAACTACAGAACCATAAAGAACATTGCAGAAATCTAGGCGCCCCTACAGATCCCTATGGAAACCTACAGAAGCATACAGATCCCTACAGGCTCTACGGACCCCTAAGAGCCCTTGTGAAACCCTACAGAATGTTACAGAACCCAGTGGAAACCTATGGGCCCCTACTGAACCCTACGGGTATCTACAAAATCCAACGGTCTATTATCAGACGTCTACAGGACCCTACTAACTCCTACGGAACTCTATGAGCCCCTACAGACCCCTACTGAAACCTACAGAATGCTACAGGACCCTATGGGCCCCTGTGGGCCCCTACGGAACCCTATGAGTCCCTACAGACCCCTGCAGACCCTTACAGACCCCGATGGGGCTCTACGCAACCCTACAGAACTCTATGGATCCCTATGAGCCCCTGTGGAACACTACGGGTGCCTATGGTACACTACAGGGCCGTAAGGAACCCTACAGAACCCTACATACCCCTGCAGAACCCTACAGGCCTCTACGGGACCCTACAGAACCATACGGACCTCTATAGATGCCTAAAGAATCCTACGGAAACCTACGAGTCCCTACGGCCCCCGACAGAACACTTACGGTCATTTACAGGCCCTACAGAACCCTATGAAACCCAACAGGCCCTTATGGAACTCTACAGGCCCCTGCGGGCCGCTACAGAACCCTTCAAAACCCTATGGCCCCTACAGGCCCCTAGCACCCCTAAGGAACCCTACGGACCCCTATGGGACCCTTCTAAACCCTACTGACCCCTACAGGTCTCTACAGAACCCTACAGAACCCTAAGAGCCCCTACAGACCCCTACTGGCCTCTACAGAACCATACGGAACCCTACTGACCCCTATGGGCCACTACAGAACCCTATGGATCCCTACGGAACCCTACAAAACCCTACAGACACCTACAGAACCCTATGGGCCCCTACGGAACCCTACAGACCACTACAGAATCTGACAGGCCCTTCAAAATCCTACGGGATGGTTACCTGTGGAACCCTACTGACCCCTATGGGCCACTACAGAACCCTATGGATCCCTACGGAACCCTACAAAACCCTACAGACACCTACAGAACCCTATGGGCCCCTACGGAACCCTACAGACCACTACAGAATCTGACAGGCCCTTCAAAATCCTACGGGATGGTTACCTGTGGTAACTAGTGAAGTCCCTGTGGCAACCAGTGAGGTCCGCATGGCCACCTCTGATGTTCCTGTGGCCACAAGGCAGTCCCTGTGCCTATCTGTCATGTCCCCGTGGCCAGCAGTGAGGTCCCAGGCTGTCCCTGTGGCTACTTCTGATGTCCCCGTGGCAACGAGCAAGGACCCTGTGATGACCAGTGAGGTCCCCATGGCCACCTGTGATGTCCCCATGGCCACCAGTGAAGTCCCTCTGGCCAACAGTGACATCTCAGGGGCCACAACTGTGGTGCCCATGGCCATGAGTTTGTTCTCGTGGCCACCAGCAATGTCCCCTATGGCCTCCCATGTGTTGCCATTGCCACCAGTGGTGTCCCTGTGGCCACAAGCTAAGTTTCTGTGGCCACCAGTGAGGTCCCTGTGGCTACCAGTAGTGTCCCCATGGTCGCCAGCATGGTGCCTGGGGCCACCATTGAGGTACTTGTGGCCACCAGTGATGGCCACCTGTGCATTACTGTGGTCACCCAGAGTGTCCTCCTTGCCACAAGTGATGTCCCTGTGGCCATCAGTGAGGTCCCCTTGGACAGAGCAGAATGAGTAGGTTCACAACTCAGCCTAGGGCTCCTGGGGCAGAGGAGTAGCAGGGCTCATCTCTGTGTCATGTCACTCACCATAGGAGACAGTCAGGGTGACATGGTTGCTGTGTGTGAAGCCAGGCACTTGTTCTGCCCATTTGTTTGCACCTGACGTTTCTCATCCTGGCCGGGGGGAGGGGATGGGAGGGGTGATTGCCAAGAGCTTGCCATTGTAAGAGCAAGCCCCACTACCTAAGGGTCATGCTCTCTCCTGGAAGTATCATGCTCCAGGGTAGGTCCAAGGTAAGCAGGGCTGTCTCTGCTGCCATGAAGTTCCACGCAGGAGGGAGGAGGAGGACAGAGCAGAGACCAGTGCAACAGCATTCATGGTGGGGAGCCCCCAGTCCTGAGCACGTAGATTGGGAGGGAGAAAAAGGGCAGAACCCCAGTGCTCACTGGGGTTTCTAGGGTACTGGTGGGATTTTGAGGGACTGCCTTATCTTTCAGAGGGATGGCAAGGCTGGCACCTAGTGCTGCCAGGCATCTTTTGAACCAGGCAGCATGAAGAGGGACAGCAGAGTCCCTGCTGTCACTTGAGGACACTAGAGCCTGTTGCCTTGTTCATCAAGAACCGTCCAGGGCCCCAAGGGCTGTCACCATAAATCTGCCAGCAAAGACTGGACAAGGGTTTGAGCTGAGAGAAGGAAAGGAAGAAAGGATGAGGACCCCTGGGATGTAGCTGCCAAGTCTCTTGCAGTGTCCCTGGCATACAGAGGAGCAATGCTGGCCTTGGACATGAGCCATCCTGGGGGAAGGAGGGTTTGGCAGGGCCTGCCAGGTCCCAGTGACACCCACCAGCAACTCCCCACCACCCAAGAGCACGGCATCACACTCCTCATCTCCCTATACCCACCAGTTTCCTTCCTCTCCAACAAATGAGACCACCCC
Source organism: Calidris pugnax (assembly GCF_001431845.1). Taxonomy (NCBI): domain Eukaryota; kingdom Metazoa; phylum Chordata; class Aves; order Charadriiformes; family Scolopacidae; genus Calidris; species Calidris pugnax. Next base: position 6,168 of record NW_015092457.1, read on the forward strand.
AAGGATGAAGCCCTGAGCCTAAGTTGTGACAGGGGCAACCACTGCTCCATCCAAATCTCCTCAGCCTGGCAGGATAAATTAAAATCTCCCATTTCCTGGGCAGAGCAAAACCCCATCCAGATGTGACCCAAAGAGGTACAAGGGGCTAATGCCCAGTAGAGCTTGTGCTGGAGATGGAGTCTCTCTCCTCTTGCCCCAAGCTCAAGGGGTCACTGGGGCTCTTTGGAAACACGTTATCTCTTGGCATCCACATGGGCTGTACATCTCCTGGGAGGATACCAGGCACCAGACCCCACCATACTACACCACCAGTCCCCTTTGCCACACTCACCGAGGAGGAGCAAAGCTCCTGCTCCCTGCTATCCCATGCTAGGGGTCCAGCACTCGGTGACTTCCCTGCAGAGAGTGATGGTGACATGTTGCACAATGAGAAAAAGAGGAAGGATATGGCTTTCATTACTGCTGTTGTGATTATGATGCAAAGAAAGCAGCACAGCTGACCAGAAGCTTCTGTGCTGCCATAATAACTATGCCTGAATGCACTTTTTTTTTTCCTCATTTCATAAAGCATTCAGGGCCTGGATTTATAAATTTTCCAAGAACCAAGGTGTGGGAAACCTTGGCTCGGCCGTGGGAGCCTTAGCATCGGCCTTGTGC
>NW_015092458.1:0-1823 GCF_001431845.1 Calidris pugnax
TGGGAGCCATACTGGGGGCACTGGGAGCCGTACTGAGAGCACTGGGAGGGGACTGGGAGCACTGGGAGCCTTACTGGGAGAACTGGGGGGGCACTGGGAGGGCATTGGGAGGGCACTGGGAGGCACTGGCAGGCACTGGCAGGCACTGGGAGGGCACTGGGGGGCACTGGGAAGGGACTGGGAGGCACCGGGGGGTGGGCACTGGGAGCACTGGGAGGGGACTGGGAGCACTGGGAGGGCACTGGGAGCACTGGGAGCCATACTGGGAGCACTGGGAGCCAGACTGGGAGCACTGGGAGCCATACTGGGAGTACTGGGGGGGCACTGGGAAGGAACTGGGAGGACTGGGAGCCTTACTGGGGGCACTGGGAGGGCACTGGGAGGGCACTGGGAGGGCACTGGGAGGCATACTGGGAGCACTGGGAGCCATACTGGGAGCACTGGGAGGGGACTGGGAGCACTGGGAGCCATACTGGGAGCACTGGGAGGGGACTGGGAGGACTGGGAGCCATACTGGGAACCATACTGGGAGTACTGGGAGCCGTACTGGGAGGCCTTTCCCCCCAAACTGGGAGCACTGGTGTCCTTACTGGTGTCACTGGGTCCATACTGGTGTCACTGGGAGCCAAACTGGTGTCACTGGTTTCCCTTTTCCCCCAAACTGGGAGCACTGGGAGCACTGGGAGCCCTTTTGCCCCATACTGGTGTCACTGGGATCCTTACTGGTGTCACTGGGAGCCAAACTGGTGTCACTGGTTTCCCCCTCCCCCCATACTGGTGTCACTGGGAGCACTGGGACCCATACTGGTGTCACTGGTGTCACTGGGAGCCTTACTGGTCTTACTGGGAAGGGACTGGGAGCCTTACTGGTGTCACTGGGACCCATACTGGTTTTACTGGTGGCACTGGGAGCCAAACTGGTGTCACTGGTGTCCATACTGGTGTTACTGGGATCCTTACTGGGAGCACTGGGGTCCTTACTGGTGTCACTGGGATCCATACTGGGAGCACTGGTTTCCCTTTTCCCCCAAACTGGTTTCACTGGTTCCATACTGGTGTCACTGGGAGCCAAACTGGGAGCACTGGTTTCCCTTTTCCCCCAAACTGGGAGCACTGGGATCCCCCTCACCCCATACTGGGAGCCCTTACTGGTGTCACTGAGAGCCGAACTGGGAGCACTGGGAGCCCTTACCGGTGCCACTGGTGTCCATACTGGTGTCACTGGATCCTTACTGGGAGCACTGGGATCCTTACTGGTGTCACTGGGACCCTTACTGGTGTCACTGGTGTCACTGGGAGCCCTTACTGGTCTTACTGGGAAGGGACTGGGAGCACTGGGAGCCCTTATTGGTGCTACTGGGACCCATACTGGTTTTACTGGTGTCACTGGTTTCCCTTTTCCCCCAAACTGGGAGCACTGGTTTCCCCCTCCCCCCATACTGGGATCCTTACTGGTGTCACTGGGGTCCTTACTGGGAGCACTGGTGTCACCGGGAGCCTTACTGGTGCTACTGGGAAGGGGCTGGGAGCCAGACTGGGAGCACTGGGAGCCCTTACTGGTGTCACTGGGACCCTTACTGGTGTCACTGGTTTCCCTTTTCCCCCAAACTGGGAGCACTGGTTTCCCCCTCCCCCCATACCGGGATCCTTACTGGTGTCACTGGGATCCATACTGGGAGCACTGGGATCCTTACTGGTGTCACTGGGATCCTTACTGGTGTCACTGGGAGCCTTACTGGTGCTACTGGGACCCATACTGGTTTTACTGGTGCCACTGGGATCCTTACTGGTGCCACTGGGAGCACTGGGATCCATACTGGTGT
>NW_015092459.1:944-2617 GCF_001431845.1 Calidris pugnax
TTTTAACTTTTCCTTCTCTTTTTTTTCTTTTTCATTTTTTTTTAATTTATTTTTTTTCTCTTTATGTTTTAAAAACGTATTTATTTATTTATTTCTTTAGGCGGCGGGCGGCCCCCCTTCCCGGGGGCCCGTCCGACTTTTTTTTTTATTTTATTTTAACTTTTCCTTCTCTTTTTTTTCTTTTTCATTTTTTTTTAATTTATTTTTTTTCTCTTTATGTTTTAAAAACGTATTTATTTATTTATTTCTTTAGGCGGCGGTCCGCTTTTGTTTTCGCTTTTTGCTTTAATTTTCCTTTTAATTTTTTCTTTTTTATTCAATTTTTAATTTTTTTTTACTTATTTATTTCATTATTTGTTGGTTTATTTATTTCGGGGGGGGGGGAAGCGTGAGTGGGCGCATTGTTCCAGCCCGCCCCACCCCCCGTCCGCCGTCTTTTTTCCTTTTATTTTTCTTAAATTCTTTGAAAAATTTTTTGGGTTAAATTGCGCTTCTTTCAAGTTTTCCTTCATTTTAAGTTGTTTCTGGTTTTGGTTTTTGGTTTCTGACTTTTAAATTTTTTTTATTTTTTTTTTTTAATTTTTCAATTTATTTTTTCATTGACTTACTTATTTATTTGGGGGGGTGGGGGGGGGAGAAAGGGCGGGGGGTGTGCACACGCGCGCGCATTGTTCCAGCTGGCCCCGCCCCCCCCGCCTCTGTCGTCCTCTGGTCCGTTTTTTTTTTTATTTATTTATTTATTTTATTTTATCTCGTTAAATTTTATTGTGTTTTAAATTTTCATTCCTTTCCAAATTTTTTTTTTTTTTTTCTTAGGGGGGGGTGTGGGGTGTGTGCGCGCGCGCGCGTGTGCATGCGTACGTGTGCGCGCGTGCATCATTCCTCCCCTCCCCCCTGGGTCTCCCCTCTTTTCTTTCGCTTCTGATTTTTTAGGTTTTTTTTGTTTTGTGGTTTTTTTCCTTCCTTCCTTCCTTGTTTATTACGTGGGGGCGGGGGGTGTATGCATCGTTGCAGCCCGCCCCGTCTCTCTTCTTTTTCTTAGTTTTGCTTTTTTCAATTTTTGGGGTTTTTTTAAATTTTTTTTTTTGTTCTTGTTTGCTTTTTTTACATGTTATTGACATGTTTGTTTCAAATGTTCATTCATTTTCAAACTTATTTTTGTAGGGGGGGTGGGGGGGTGGTGTGCGCACGCACGCGTGCGTTGTTCCTCCCCCCCACCCCCCTTTCCGGTCTGTCTGCCTTTTTTCCTTTTTAAATTTTTCGATAGTTATTGATTTGCTTATTTATTTTTTTATTTATTCGATCGTTCCTTCGTTTACTTGGGGGGGGGTGGGGGCGGGGGTATGTGTATCTGTGTGCATTGTTCCACCCCGCCCCGTCTGTCTGGTTTGGTTTTCTTTTTTTTTTTTTTCCCATTTTCTTTTCCTTTTAAATTTATTATTTGCTTCTTCGGGATCTGCGTCTCTTGTTCCAACCCCCACCAGCCCCTCCCCCCCACCCCTGCCTCTCCCCTCCCCCCATTCTGTCCGTTCGGTTTGTTTGTGTGATTGATTGAGTGATTTCACTTGGGGGGGGGGCGCGGGTGGAGTGTGTGTGCACGCGCACGCATTTTTCCTCCCTCACCCCCCCACCCCCGTCTCTCTTCTTCTTCGCGTATTGTTCCCCACCCCCCA
>NW_015092459.1:13471-13785 GCF_001431845.1 Calidris pugnax
CGGCCGGCTCCCAGCCTCGCCGCGGCCGGCGCCGCCGAACGCCGGCCGCGGGTCTCGGCGCGCGTACCCGAGTTCGCCCGAGCCCGGCTCGTCACGCGCGAGTCGGGTAGGGCGCGGGAGGGGAGGGGTTCCCGGCACGGCCCCTCCCGGAGGCGCTCGCGGCTCGTCTCGACTCGTCTCGCTCGTCTCGCGTCGTCGGCCCCGCCGTCGCGACCTCCGCCGCTTGTCTCCGGTCGGCCGGCGGGGAAGCGCCGCGTCCCCGTCGCGGCCCCGCTTCTCGCCTCCGCTGGCGCCCGCCGCAGCGCGGGCGGCAG
>NW_015092459.1:23210-23741 GCF_001431845.1 Calidris pugnax
GAGGGTGGTGGGGGGGGGGGGTGTGTGTCTGTGTGTATTTCCCCCCCACCCCCCATTTCTTTCTCTCCCTACTCGTTTGTTGATTCCTTAAGGGGGGGCGACGTGGGTGGGCACCGAGGCCTTACCTTGTCGTGTTGCCTTCCTCCCCTCCCCGCGCAAGGCCCACCGCCCCGAGAGTCCCGCAGAAAGACAGGCACGCGCACACCCCTGCCCGCGACCGGCCGCTTTAATTTTTTTTTATTTTTATTAGGATGATTCTTATTCTTGGCAACGTTGGTTAAAATTCATGTGTTCCTTTGTCCGTTCCTTCCTTCCTTCCGTTCCTCATGCCAGTGCCGGCGGGGGTCCCTCGGCCCCCAGACCAAGGGAGGGCAGCGGGCGACCCTCTGGCCCCTCGGTCCCGACCGCTACCCGACCGACCTCTCCCCGGCGCGGGGGCGCGGCCCGTCACGTCGGCGGGGGCCTGGCCTCGGGCCAAGCCGGCGGCGGCACCGCCGCTTTCTGCCGGGGGCGGGGAGGCCCCCTTCCGCG
>NW_015092459.1:25006-25603 GCF_001431845.1 Calidris pugnax
CGATCTTTCGTTGGTGTCAGTACGGTCAGTTGAGGCGAGGCGGCCCCGTCCGTCTCGCCCCGTCGCGCCGCGTCGCGACCCCTGGGTCCCGCGCGGGCGGGGAGGGGTCCGGCCGGCCGGCGGGCGAGCGGCGGGCCGTCGCTGCAAAGAGGGGCCGCTCCCCGCGAGCGGTCCCGGCCCTCCCGCGCGCGCGGGGCGGTGCCGAAAAAGCAGACAACTCTTAGCGGTGGATCACTCGGCTCGTGCGTCGATGAAGAACGCAGCTAGCTGCGAGAATTAATGTGAATTGCAGGACACATTGATCATCGACACTTCGAACGCACTTGCGGCCCCGGGTTCCTCCCGGGGCTACGCCTGTCTGAGCGTCGCGTGACGATCAATCGCCGGCTCGGCCGCCGCCGCCGCCGTCGCCTCCGCGGCCGCCGCCCGCTTCCCTTCGCCGCGCGTGCGGCGTCGGGGGCGGGGGGCGGCGGCGAGGCCGGCGCGGCGGCGCCGCAGCGGCGCGGCTGGGGTGCCTCGCAGGCCCGCGCGGGCCTTCGTCCCCCTAAATCGAGACTCGGGGAGCGCTCCGAAGCTCCCCGCTCCCGGAGCGCCCGC
>NW_015092459.1:25921-26485 GCF_001431845.1 Calidris pugnax
CGGATATGTTTCCATTAATTTAGTTCTGCATTGTGTTTTCACCTCAGCTAAGCAAAAGGGTAATTTTCCATCCCTCATAATTTATTTTCTCTGTGCTTTTCTTTCCCATCTTTCTCTCCTTTCCGTAGATGTTTAAGTTTTTGTTGGTGACTTGGTGACTTGCAGGAGCCATCTGGCAGCTCTGTGGTGTGCCACGGCTCATGCTATACAGTGCTGATCTGTTAGGACTCAGCTGTCAAAAGAGGTGGACCTCTGTCAGGTTCCTCAGCTTCAAGTGAGTGCTGGAAAATGTATAGCGTGGGGGTAAAATGAGCTAAGGCAGTAAAACAGTTGAATTACTCAGTACTTGTAAGCCCCAGATCGCCGCTCGGCCTGCCGGTCGGCCGGAGGGCGCCCGCCGCCAGCCGGCGGCCGTTGCCGTTCCGGGCCCCGTCCGCCGCTTTCCCCCGTCGCCCTTCCCGGCCGCGCCGGGCAGGTGGGCGGGCGGGCGGGGGCGTCCCGCTCCCGGTCTCCGCGTGGAAACGGGGAGAGCGGGCGTCGCCCCCCGCCTCAGCGCCGTCCTCC
>NW_015092459.1:26495-27358 GCF_001431845.1 Calidris pugnax
CCGCCCCGCGCCCTGCCCTGCCGGGCCCGTCCGCGCGAGGCGGCGCGAGGGGCTCCGGGCGTTCCGGGATGGCGCGCCGACGGCGGGCGAGGCGAGCGCCGGGTCGCGTCCCCGCGCGTGCGGGGCGGCCCGAGCCACGGCTCTCGTCCCGGGCGCAGCGCCGGGCTACTGAGGGAAACCCCGGGCCCCGGGAAGGAGGCCGAGGCTGTGGCGGCGGATGTCGGGCGCGCCCCCGCGGGCGGACGCTCCCCCGAAGGTGGCAGTGGGGGAGGCACCCCCGCGGGGCCCAGAGGTCGTTTCCCTCACCCCAGGGCCAGGTACCTAGCGTCCGCGCTCCGCGCGGCCCTCCCCCGCCGTAGCGGTACGGCGGGGGGTCAAAGGCCGCGCGGCGGCCGGGCGGGGGTTTAAAGACTCGGGCGGCTCGGCGCGGCCCGGGGGCGCGGGCCGGGCGGCGGCGGCGGCGCCGTCGTCGCTCTCCCGAAAGGGGCTGCTTGGCGGCAGCCCCCGTTAGGGGGAGGGACGGTCGGTCGTCCGTCCGTCGCCCGCGCTCGTCCCGCGGGCGGCCGTGCCGGGGAGGGGTTCCGCTGCCCCCCCCTCTCCGCGGACCGGTCTCGGCGGAGAGACCGCGGCGCGGTCGGCCGCGTCCGGCCTCGCCCGCCTCGAAGCGGGGCGACCCCGGCGGGGAGCGCGGGCTCTCCGCCGGGGGGGCGGGCGGGTCCCCGCGGCGGGGGCCCGCCGGGACGCCGCGCCTCCGCGGCGGTGCTGCGGCGCGCTGCGGCTCCGCTCCTGCCTTCCTCTCTTGCTCTTCCCTCCTCCCCCGCCCCGGCGAGCGCTCGGCGGTCTCCCGCCGCCGGGCGCGCCGG
>NW_015092459.1:31240-31763 GCF_001431845.1 Calidris pugnax
TATTTCCCCCCCACCCCCCATTTCTTTCTCTCCCTACTCGTTTGTTGATTCCTTAAGGGGGGGCGACGTGGGTGGGCACCGAGGCCTTACCTTGTCGTGTTGCCTTCCTCCCCTCCCCGCGCAAGGCCCACCGCCCCGAGAGTCCCACAGAAAGACAGGCACGCGCACACCCCTGCCCGCGACCGGCCGCTTTAATTTTTTTTTATTTTTATTAGGATGATTCTTATTCTTGGCAACGTTGGTTAAAATTCATGTGTTCCTTTGTCCGTTCCTTCCTTCCTTCCTTCCTTCCTTCCTTCCTTCCGTTCCTCATGCCAGCGCCGGCGGGGGGCCCTCGGCCCCCAGACCAAGGGAGAGCAGCGGGCGACTTCTCGCTCCGGCGGCCTTCCCGCCTGAGCGGGCAGAGGGGTCGCGTGGCCCTCTGGCCCCTCGGTCCCGACCGACCTCTCCCCGGCGCGGGGGCGGGGCCCGTCACGTCGGCGGGGGCCTGGCCTCGGGCCAAGCCGGCGGCGGCGGCGGGCCC
>NW_015092459.1:31850-32100 GCF_001431845.1 Calidris pugnax
CCGGCGTCCGGCCCTGGCCGGGCGCATTTCCTCCGCGGCGGTGCGCCGCGACCGGCTCCGGGTCGGCTGGGAAGGCCTCCGGCGGGCAGGTGGCCCGGCGCCGCGCGAGCGCGCGCCGGGTGTTACAGCCGCCGGGCAGCAGGTCTCGCCGAATCCCGGGGCCGAGGGAGAGGACCGCCGCCGCGCCCTCCCCCCCAGCCGCGCCGAGGCCGCCCGCGGCCCTCCGGCGCGGGCCACCTGGGGGGGCCGA
>NW_015092459.1:33570-33833 GCF_001431845.1 Calidris pugnax
GGAGGCATCTCCCCTGGCTCTCCCCGCACCCAAAGTGCCAGGACGTCCGCGCAGCCGCCCCGCGCCCTGCCCTGCCGGGCCCGTCCGCGCGAGGCAGCGCGAGGGTCTCCGGGCGTTCCGGGTGGCGCGCCAACGGTGGGTGAGGCAACCGCCAGGTCGCGTCCCCACGCGAGCGGGCGGCCCGAGCCACGGCTCTCGTCCCGGGCGCAGCACCGGGCTACTGAGGGAAAACCCGGGCCCCGGGAAAAAGGCCGAGGCTGTGG
>NW_015092459.1:36122-36364 GCF_001431845.1 Calidris pugnax
GGAAGAAGGGGGGAAAGACCGGCGAGGGGGAAAAATCTCCCCCCCCCTACGGCGCGTACACCCCCCACCCCCCCCCCCCCCCGCAACGACCTCACACACTGCCGTCCCCCGCCACCTCTCAGCAGCCCCCCCGCCGCCCCCCAAGCCCAAACCGAAGGGAACAGAAAAGCACCCCGCAAAAGGCAAAAGCCGGCGGGCGACCGGCGAGGCGAACCGGTCCAGCCGGTTCGGGACTCCCGGTC
>NW_015092460.1:0-2402 GCF_001431845.1 Calidris pugnax
GCTTCCCAAATTGACCACCCTCCCAGGCATCTCTCCTCAGGGTTTGACCGGACGCAACGGGATACAGAGATGGTGGCGACAGGCAAAAGGGAATTGAGCTGAGTCCAGAGCAATCAGGAGAAGACACCGAGCCAGGAGGAGCTCACGGAGACTTACCCGGTGCTGCTGCTTTTTGCGCTAGAAGGGAGAAAGAGAAGCAATGAGTGATGAGAGGGGACACCTTCTCACCCCATGGCAGCTCCTGCAGCAGTGGGCAGAGCTTGGGCAGAGCTCAGACTCATTCTGTGTGGGGAGTGGGACCGGAGCCCCAAACTTGTGAATGGCTCCCTCCAGCCTGGCAATGTCTCATGGCTGGTGGCCAGGTGCTTTGGGCATGGGAGAGAGGCTATCCCTGCCATAGGGTTTCCAAATTGAAGACCCTTCCAGGCACCTCCCCTCAGGGGTTGACAGGACGCAAGGGATGCAAGGAGGGTGACCAGGTCCTTTGGGAATGGGGGAGGGGCTATCCCTGCTCTGGACTTCCCAAATCGACCACCCTCCCAGGAACCTCCCAATTCAGTGGACAGGACACAAGGGAGGCAGGGATGGTGGCGACAGGCAAAAGGGAAAGGGACTGAGCCCAGAGCACTCAGGAGAAGACACCGAGCCAGGAGGAGCTCACGGAGACTTACCCGGTGCTGCAGGATGTTGCTCTAGAAAGGAGAAACAGAAGCAATGAGTGATGAGAGGGGACAGCTTCTCACCCCATGGCAGCTCCTGCAGCAGTGGGCAGAGCTTGGGCAGAGCTCAGACTCATTCTTTTTGGGGAGTGGGACCGGAGCCCCAAACCTGTGATTGGCTCCCTCCAGCCTGGCAATGCCTCATGGCTGGTGGCCAGGTGCTTTGGGCATGGGAGAGGGGCTATCCCTGCTCTGGGCTTCTCAAATAGACCACCCTCCCAGGCACCACCCCTCTTGGGGTTGACCGGACGCAAGGGATGCAGGGATGGTGGCCAGGTCCTTTGGGCATGGGAGAGGGGCTATCCCTGCTCTGGGCTTCCCAAATTGACCACCCTCTCAGGCTCCTCCCCTCAGAATTTGACCGGATGCAAATGATGCCGGGATGGTGGCCAGGTGCTTTGGGCATGGGAGAGGGTCTATCCCTGCCATAGGGTTTCCAAATTGACCACCGTACCAGGCACCTCCCCTCAGGGGTGGAGCGGACGCAAGGGATGCAGGGATGGTGGAGACAGGCAAAATAGAAAAGGGACTGAGCCCAAAGCACTCAGGAGAAGACACCGAGCCAGGAGGAGCTCACGGAGACTTACCCGGTGCTTCAGCTTTTTGCGCTAGAAAGGAGAAAGAGAAGCAATGAGTGATGAGAGGGGACAGCTTCTCACCCCATGGCAGCTCCTGCAGCAGTGGGCAGAGCTTGAGCAGAGACCAAACTCATTCTGTGTGGGGAGTGGGAACAGAGCCCCAAACCTGTGAATGGCTCCCTCCAGCCTGGCAATGTCTCATGGCTGGTGGCCCAGTTCTTTGGGCATGGGAGAGGGGCTATCCCTGCCATAGGGTTTCCAAATTGACCACCCTCCCAGGCACGTCCCCTCAGGGGTTGACAGGACGCAAGGAATGCAGGGATGGTGGCCAGGTCCTTTGGGCATAGGAGAGGGGCTTTCCCTGCTCTGGGTTTCCCAAATTTACCCCCCTCCCAGGCACCTCCCAATTCAGTGGACAGGACGCAAGGGAGGCAGGGATGGTGGGGACAGGCAAAAGGGAAAGGGGCTGAGCCCAGAGCACTCAGGAGAAGACACCGAGCCAGGAGGAGCTCACGGAGACTCACCCGGTGCTGCTGCTTTTTGCGATAGAAAGGAGAAAGAGAAGCAATGAGTGATGAGAGGTGACAGCTTCTCACCCCATGGCAGCTTCTGCAGCAGTGGGCAGAGCTTGGGAGGAGCCCAAACTCGTTCTGTTTGGGGACTGGGACCAGAGCCCCAAACTTGTGAATGGCTCCCTCCAGCCTGGCAATGTCTCATGGCTGGTGGCCCAGTTCTTTGGGCATGGGAGACGGGCTATCCCTGCTCTGGGCTTCCCAGATAGACCACCCTCCCAGGCACCAGCACTCCTGGGGTTGACCGGACGCAAGGGATACAGAGATGGTGGGGACAGGCAAAAGGGAAATGAGCTGAGTCCAGAGCAATCAGGAGAAGACACCGAGCCAGGAGGAGCTCATGGAGACTCACCCGGTGCTGCAGGATGTTGCTCTAGAAAGGAGAAACAGAAGAAATGAGTGATGAGAGGGGACAGCTTCTCAACCCATGGCAGCTCCTGCAGCTGTGGGCAAAGCTTAGGAAGAGCCCAAACTGTTTTGGGTTTGGCAACAGAGTCCCAAACCTGTGATTGGCTCTCTCCAGCGTGGCAATG
>NW_015092461.1:0-1307 GCF_001431845.1 Calidris pugnax
ACTCTAAAGGGGAAAATTACACTTTTTTTTTCTTAGTTAACATATGGGCCACCAGCAACATCACCTGGCTCTTCAAATAGCGAAGCAGCGGGGACTCCTTGCTTCTCCATGTCCTTCTCCACTTGAAGGGGTGGAAAGTTTTGAGTATAAAAGTAGCATGAATTGAAAATGAGTCGAGAAATCACTCTGATGGGAAGAATATGGTCTAGTTTGAAATGAGGCTGCTTTTCGAAGAGCATGGAGATGCTCGGATCAGGTGAAGCTGTGGTTTTCTGTGTGGTGACTCTTACTACTCAGAGCTGGCCAAAGGCTGTTGGTCACAATGGTGGCCTGAAAACAACTCAGGGCTGCTCAGATTGGTGCTTGGGGACCATCAGTGTCCACCAGGACCAGCTCAAAGCCATGTACCAAAGGGATGAGCTGACACTGGTGGTGTGTCATCCATGTCTCTTTGAAATTTAGCATAAAGGGGCTTTTATTTCATTTAGAGCAGGATGTGTAAGTATTTTACAGTATCTGGATGGAGTTATGCTTGGATAAGTTATAGGGTGGTGAGAGCCTGGCCCAGGTTGCCCAGAGAAGCTGTGGTGCCCCATCCCTGGAGGGGTTCAAGGCCAGGTTGGACGGGGCTTGGAGCAACCTGGGCTGGTGGGAGGCGTCCCTGCTCATGGCAGGGGGTTGGAACTGGATGGTCTTGAAGGTCCCTTCCAATCCAAACCATTCTATGATTCTATGACATTAAAGGAGCTGTTGTTTTTTGTGTTCTTATGTTCCTTGTTTGTGTTTCCTCAGCTCTACGAATATCCCATTGACCTCCAAGGAAATGAGCTGCCTTTCCTGCGCAATCCGGATATTCTGGTGGGAGAGAATGACCTGACAGCCCTGAGCTACCTGCACGAGCCCGCGGTCCTCCACAATCTCAAAGTCAGGTTCCTCGAGTCCAACCACATCTATACGTACTGTGGTGAGTGTCCAGGCCCACGCATTCAGCTCCTGGAAAGTGGTGGGTTAGAGCATGTCCATGGAGAAACCTCTTGAGACCACAAGCCAGAGGCTGTGGCATGAGGAAGGTCCAGTGGGCTGTGATTTGGGGTGGGTGGGAGACACAAATGTGTTCCAACAAGCTTTAGGTTGCAAAACCAGAGGTGGTTTTTGAGGGTTGGTGCACTGGGAACTTCTTGAGCTCATGGTCCATGTATGTAACACTTGGTGGAAATGTCTTGTCAGATGAGTTTGAGGCCAACTTGGCGAGTGCTTGGCAGCCTGTGGGGAAAGAAGTAGGACGTAGCAAACCAGTGGAGAACACC
>NW_015092462.1:0-2659 GCF_001431845.1 Calidris pugnax
CCTCCATCTTGGAGGGTCTTGGGCTTCTTGTGGGGTGGGTTCCTCAAGGTTCTTCTCCACCTGGAGGACCTTGGGAGGACCTTGGAGGGTCCTGGGGGCTTCTGCTGGGTTGGGTTCCTCAAGGTTCTCCATCTGAAGGACCTTGGAAGCTTCTTCTGGGGTGGGTTCTCCAGGTTCTCCTCCACCTGGAGACCCTGGAGGGGGGAGGGAAGGTCTTGGGCTTCACCTGGGTTGGGTTCCTCAAGGATCTTCACCTGGAGGACCTTGGAGGGTCCTGGGTTGGGTTCCTCAAGGTTCTCCTCCATCTTGGAGTGTCTTGGGCTTCTGCTGGGTTGGGTTCCTCAAGGATCTTCACCTGGAGGACCTTGGAAGGTTCTTCTGGGTTGGGTTCCTCAAGGTTCTCCTCCACCTGAAGACCCTGGAGGTGCCAAGGCAGCTCCGAGCTGGAGGCCGGAGCAAGATGTGGGTCCGTCAGCCCCATGTCCACCTCCATGAGGTCTTCTCCACCCTCCCCCCCCCCCCCCCCAAAACCGAGAAGAAGATGGAGAGCGACCTCTCCCAGCTGCAGACGGAGGTGGAGGAGGCCATCCAGGAGTGTCGCAACGCCGAGGAGAAGGCCAAGAAGGCCATCACCGACGTGAGTTTGGGTGGGATGGAAGACCACCATCTTGGAGAACCTTCTTGGATGGAGAAGATGGAACTTCTGGTGGTGGTGCTTCTTGCTTCTCCAGGCGGCCATGATGGCGGAGGAGCTGAAGAAGGAGCAGGACACCAGCGCCCACCTGGAGAGGATGAAGAAGAACATGGAGCAGACGGTGAAGGACCTTCAGCTGCGGTTGGACGAGGCCGAGCAGTTGGCCCTCAAGGGGGGGAAGAAGCAGCTCCAGAAGTTGGAGACCAGGGTCAAAGAGTTGGAGGCCGAGCTGGAGGCCGAGCAGAAGAGACACGCCGAGAGCGTCAAGGGCCTCCGCAAGGCCGAGAGGAGGGGCAAGGAGCTCACCTACCAGGTTGGGGGGCGGGGGAGATGTGGGGCAGGAGGGGGGAGGGGCCGTGGGGTGGCCGTGGGACATGGGGTTGAAGATGTGGAGTCATCTAGAAGGTGGTGGACCTCCATGGGAAGAGGGAGATGGAGACGATGAGGAGGATCTAGAACCTCTTTGACCCCATGGGGAGAAGGATGTGGGTCACCTGGACCTCTTTGACCAGGTGTAGGGTGACCTAGAACGTGGTGGACCCACATGGGGAGAAGGATGTGGGTCACCTGGACCCCCTTCTGCCCCATAGAGTGACCTAGAACCTGGTGGACCCCCATGGAAAGAAGGCTGTGGGTCACCTGGACCTCTTTGACCAGGTGTAGAGTGACCTAGAACCTGGTTGACCTGGTGGCCAGGGGGATGTAGGTCACGTGGGGCCTCTGTCCTGCCCCATAGAGTGACCTAGAACCTCTTTGACCCCATGGGGAGAGGGTTGTGGGTCACCTGGACCCCCCTCTGCCCCATCCTGCCCCATAGAGTGACCTAGAAGGTGGTGGACCTCCATGGGTAGAAGGATGTGGGTCACTTGGACCTCTTTGCCCGGGTGTAGGGTGACCTAGAACGTGGTTGACCTCCATGGGGAGAGGGATGTGGGTCACCTGGACCCCCATGGCCTCTGTCCCGCCCCATAGAAGGTGGTGGACCCCCATGGGTAGAAGGATGTGGGTCACCTGGACCTCTTTGACCAGGTGTAGAGTGACCTAGAACGTGGTTGACCTGGTGGCCAAGGGGATGTGGGTCACGTGGGGCCTCTGTCCTGCCCCATAGAGTGACCTAGAACCTGGTTGACCCCATGGGGTGAGGGTTGTGGGTCACTTGGACCCCCATGGCCTCTGTCCTGCCCCATAGAGTGACCTAGAACCTGGTGGACCTCCATGGGAAGAGGGAGATGGAGATGAGGAGGAGGATCTAGAACCTCTTTGACCCCATGGGGAGAAGGATGTGGGTCACCTGGACCCCCCTCTACCCCATCCTGCCCCATAGAGTGACCTAGAACCCCCCTCTGCCCCATAGAGTGACCTAGAAGGTGGTGGACCCCCATGGGGAGAAGGATGTGGGTCACTTGGACCTCTTTGACCAGGTGTAGGGTGACCTAGAACGTGGTGGACCCACATGGGGAGAAGGATGTGGGTCACCTGGACCCCCATGGCCTCTGTCCCGCCCCATAGAAGGTGGTGGACCCCATGGGGAGAAGGATGTGGGTCACCTGGACCTCTTTGACCAGGTGTAGGGTGACCTAGAACGTGGTTGACCCACATGGAAAGAAGGATGTGGGTCACCTGGACCTCTTTTCCTGCCCCATAGAGTGACCTAGAACCCGTTTGACCCCATGGGGAGAGGGATGTGGGTCACCTGGACCCCCTTCTGCCCCATAGAGTGACCCACAACCTCCCGTGGGGCCTTGGTGGGACCCATAAGTCCCCTCCTTCTCCATGGGGACCTCCCTCCTGCCCCATAGCCGGGGCGACCCACACGTCTGGTTGGGTTCCACCACCACTTCCTGAGAACATCGTCAATCTCCTGCCCCCTAAGTGCTCCACGGGGTGTCTCTCCGCCCCCACAAGTGTCTTCCCTTTGACCCCATGGGGAGAGGGTTGTGGGTCACCTGGACCCCCCTCTGCCCC
>NW_015092463.1:0-3754 GCF_001431845.1 Calidris pugnax
AGGAAGAGGGTTACGTGCGGCCGGGGAATAAGGATAAAGCGGAGGTTGCCTCCTCCGGCAAATCGAGAGAACCGACGGGAGAATGCTCCAGTGGGCTGTACCTGAATTCAAATAAAGTCTTTGCAGGACTCCTCTGTCTCCTTTGTGAACATCGACCTCTGGCTACGGGATGTTCTGCACAAGGGTATACGGCCAAGAGCGATTCTATGAAATAAAGCCAAGGAAACAAACCGGATTACTGCTCAATTTCAGGCCCTGCTCCACAGGCGCTAAGGAGCAGGACCTGATGGAGACAAGAGACCAGGGCTCTAACGACACTGATCGATGGGAGGAACCATTCAAGTGTAAACTCCGAGAGCTTCAACCACAAACTTTGAAAACGATCAGGGCGGGGAACAACATATTTTCTCAAAGGTTACCGTAGGAAGAATCATATGGCTTACGATACTTGTTTTGCTACACACGATCCTGAACTCTATCTTTCCATGGTCCCTGCAGTCAAGGCTTCCCCCAACCTAAATGTCCTCTACCAGTCCCTCTTTGTTTGTCAGTACTAGGTCCAGTAGTACACCTCTCCTTCTTGGCTCCTCCACTACCTGAGTCAAGACGTTACCTTCAATACACAGGATGAACCTCTTGGACTGTACGTGTCTGGCTGTGTAGCCTTCCCAGCAGATACCAGGGTGACTGAAGTCCCCCATGAGAACCAAGGCCTGTGATTGTGAGGCTACTTGGAGCTGACTGTAAAAGGCCTCATCAGCTTCCCCATCCTGGTCAGGTGGCCTGTAATAAACACCCACAAGAGTGTCCCTCATACTGGCCTGCCCATTTATCCTCACCCACAAGAAGAGTGGAGAACAGAGAGGGGAGGGTGTCATTTGGGCCTTGAAGGTCAGCAGACAGCAGCGAGAAGCTTAGAGGGCACGTCTTACCCCGCTGCCTGTGTGACACCACTCTTCTCTACGCAGAGCCAAAGAGGAGGTTGAACAAGGCAGTGGGTCTCTGACCTTAACAGCAACAATCTAAAGCTTGGAACCATCCTCCATCCACTCTGGACAGCACTAAGGCACTTCCGAAAAACTTTTATGACTCTGAGGATGAAATATGAGATGGTAAGTGCTCAAATTAAAACTGCTTTCTCACGTACAGCAAATGTGGCTTAATGCTGGTGTTTTGAGGGGGGTCCTTGTCCCCCCAGAGACTACTGCACTGGGTTGCTGAGGACACGCAGCAAAGTGAGTCCCAGTCAGCAGCGGTTATGAAATGTGAAAATGTTATTTGGGGGTGTGTGGTGTTTCTGGATTGGGTGTCAGGTGGTTTTGGTGGGTCTTCACCCTCTTCTATTTTCATCGTCTGGGCCTTCCTCAAGGCTAGATGGATCCCCGCAAACTGGTAACCTCGTGAGGAGAGAAAGAGCTGTTTGAATGAGCACCTCTTGTCTCCCCCATGCTTTTTGAACAGCCAGAGTTTAAAGGGCATTTCGGACACGGCCCAGTTTAAGTCCAGAGAAGCACTGGGAAGAGAAATTCTGATACTGCCTGAGAGCACTCATCAGGGTCAGAAGCAGACCGGGAGGGTGCATTATAAAACCCTGATAACCACACTTTTCTGGCCGCGATTACATAAGGGAACTTAATGGCACAGGCTCCCACTTCTGTGACCTCCAGAGTCCTGTAAGACAGCTTGAGGTCAGCACTAACATGACCCGGGAGAACGGCACTTGGCAGCGGCGAGCACCCGCTCCTAACATCAGTACAAGGGATGCTGTCAGTGATGTGACACAGTGCGTGCAGGGGACCCACTGAGACCCTTACACATCCATATCCCTCCTTCTCATCCTCTCCCTGTCCAGCTCAACCCCTTTGTGATGACACTAAAGACCTGATGTCACGTGAATATTCAGGGCCTAGAGCTGGATGGAGAGGGGTGCAGTTAGTCTGGATTGCAGAGCAGCTGAGCCCTGCCAGATCCTCCTGGGAGGTCCCCACCAGCAGCTCTGAGACCGTCACTACCCTCTTCTACCACCCCAGTGGTAGAATCTCACAATCATACATCAAATTTTGGTGTAATCAACATGCAATACAGTCCTCCTCTTCCACCTCAACCACAATTGCAAAAGACCTACATGAATAAAGAAGTGCTCGAGAGGAGAGTGGGTTTGCTCTCTCACAGAGAAGGCTGGCACCTCCTCGGTACTTTTCTGGTGGGGGTTTGGTCTCTTCATTCTCTTTTTGCAGCGAGCACATTAGCCAAGGAGAACAGAGGTGTTTCACTCTCTCCTCACTTACTGATGGGTGAGCCAAGGGTTTGGATCAGAACTGACGTTCAGCTCCATTCCCCGGTTTGCAGCGCAAGTTGCTTCTGCAGCCCTGGGGCCCGGGTCTTCAGAGAGGGGAGCTCTGCCCTGCAACGAATCACGGAATCACAGAATCACAGAACGATACGGGGTTGGAAGGGCCCTACAGAACCATCTAGTCTTACCCCCTGCCAAAGCAGGTCCACATGGAGCAGATTTCACAGGATCATGTCCAGATTTCACAGGAACATGTCAAAACATGGGTTTTGAATGTCTCCAGAGGAGGAAACTCCATCACCACTCTGGGCAGCCTCTTCCAGTGTTCTGCCACCCTCAAAGTAAAGGCGTTTCTCCACGTGTTTAGATGGAACACCTTATGCCATTGACCTCAAGGGCTCACACATCCATACCCCTCCTTCTCATCCTCTCCCAGTCCAGCTCACCCCCTTTGTGGTGACTCTAAAGACCTGATGTCACGTGAATACTCAGGGCCTAGAGGTGGATGGAGAGGGGCACGGTTAGTCAGGATTGCAGAGCAGCTGAGCCCTACCAGATCCTCCTGGGAGATCCACACCAGCAGCTCTTAGACCCTCACTACAATCTCCTCCCACCCCTGTGCCTCCTCCACCACTGGCTCCTTACCACCATGAGTGGACACTCCCCAAGCAGGCACAACCCCGCACCCCCAAGAGCTCCCCCAGTGCTGCTCCCTCCCCATGGCCTTGGCCTAGACAGGTCCCAGGTTTCCCACGTCCTCCTTCTTGCCCTTTTTGAAGACTGGGAAGACATTGACTTTCCGCCAGTCCTTGGGCAACTCTCCTCTTCTCCAGGACCTTTCAGAGATGATGGAGAGCGGCCCAGCAATGACTGCCACCAGTTCCCTCAGCACTCGTGGGTGCATCCCATTAGGACCCATGGACTTGCGGATATCCAGTTTACTTAACTGTGCCCTAGCTTGGTCTTCCTCTACCAAGGGGAAGTCTTCTTTTGTGCAGGCTTTTTCTGTTGCCCTAAAAGTGTGGGACTCCTGAGGGCTGGCCTGAGCAGGAAAGACTGAAGCAAAGAAGGCATTCAGCAATTCTGCCTTCTCTGCATCCTCTGTCACCATGGCACCCATCTCATTCACCCAGTGGGCCCACATTTTCTCTCGTTTTCCTTTTGCCTCCAACAGACCTGAAAAACCCTTTCTTGGTGACTCTGACATCCCTTGCCAATTTTAATTCCAAGGAGGCCTCGGCTTTCCTCGCTTCATCCCTGCACGCTCTAATGGCATTCTGGTAATCATCCCAAGTGGTCAGTCCCTTCTTCCACTCAAGAAGGTAAACTTCCTTCTTCTGCTTGAGCTTTTTCAGAAGCTCCCTGCTCAACCACATAGATCTCCTGCTTCCCCTGCCTGGTTTTTTTCTCTTAGGCATGTACGATCCTTATCTTGGAGAAAGCAATATTTGAATATTGTCC
>NW_015092464.1:0-1349 GCF_001431845.1 Calidris pugnax
CAGACAGTCCCCATCTCCTGCAGCAGGACCCTGGTGGAGGGGATCTGAGCCCTGCGGGTGGGTCACACCAGGCCACCTCTGCCATGGTGAGGGCACCTGGAGAAGGTGCCCATCCCACCTTCTGTAGTCTGGAGAAAGAAGGCTGAGGAGGGATCTGATCAACACCTATAAATACTGAAAGGGTGGGTGGCAGGAGGATGGGGCCAGGCTTTCTATAGTGGTGCCCAGTGACAGGACAAGAGGGAATGGGCACAGAGTTCATCATAAGAAGTTCCACCTAAACATGAGGAGGAACTTCTTCACTTTGAGGGTGGCAGAGCCCTGGCAGAGGCTGCCCAGAGAGGTGGTGGAGTCTCCTTCTCTGGAGACATTCAAACCCACCTGGACACGTTCCTGTGGGACCTGCTCTGGCAGGGGGTTGGACTGGGTGATCTCCAAAGGTCCCTTCCAACCCCATATCATTCTGTGAAGGAACTGAGCTGTAGAGGACACTGCCACAGGGCTGAGCAGACGGCGCTGCAAAGGCCTTTAATAGAAAGCCACTCCCTCAATCTGCTTAAACTATGGTGAGGATAATACAGCTTACTCTAACTGATTTTTGATAAAACAGTAAAAGGCAAACAGATGTTTGTTATGCCCGAGTTGATAAAGGTGCACTATTGATGAATTTCTTGTGCTTATCCAGGATTATTTGTCCTGGGGGAAAAAATTGTCCTCACCACAGCTAACATGCATGTTAAATGTATTTTCATGTTTAATTTTACATGAAAAAATACAGCAGGGGTCAGTGGCCCATAATCAGCCTAACTAAGGAATTAAGACTCCCAGCTGGTGTGAGATTTCATTTATTCTTGGTTTGCCTGTATTCTGTTGGCTTTTTTATATGAAGATGACAGAACACCATGATGATTTTGTATGATGAAGGAACCTCTTCACCCTGTGGGTTACGCTGTGAGCCCCTTTTGCGGCTTGAAAACCATCTTTCTCAGCAACTACACTTAATGCAATATTGGGTTGCTGCAAAGTGGGTTTCTATTTGTAAAATGAATTTTTTGCTTAGATTCTGCTCCTTGGAAGACATCACCACCGCAGCAGGATTTTGTGCGGTAACAGGTTTTATGCTCTTCTTTTTGGTGAAGTCACATGAATATACATGTCATATATATCTGTGCTTCTGTATGAGACAAACTATAATTGGGAGGGTTTTGTGCCTTGAGTGGGTTTAAAAGTAACTTTTTTCCTCCTATGTCTGGAGTCTAAACCAGGTTTCTTAATGTTCTTTAACAAAGCATCATCCTTTAGTAACTGCAGTTTTCATAGTAAACAAAATTCTCTTGTGTAGAAGTTTT
>NW_015092465.1:0-938 GCF_001431845.1 Calidris pugnax
CACCCAGTGTCCCCATGGCCACCCTCCTGGTGGTCCCCTTGCACCCAGTGTCCCCATGGCTACTCTCCTGGGGTTCTCCATGGCCACCAACCCACCCAATATCCCCATGGCCATCCTCCTGGTGGTCCCCTCTCACCCAGTGTCCCCATGGCCACCCTTCCAGGGGTCCCCATGGCCATCTTCACACCCAATGTCCCCATGGCCAACCTCCTGGTGTTTTCCACGGCCACCTTCCCTCCTGGAGCTCCTCACAGCCACCTTCTTGGGGGTCTCCAAGGCCACCCTACTAGGAGTCTCCTTGCACCTAGTGTCCCCATGGCCACCCTCTTAGAGGGTCCCCATGACCATCTTCACACCCAATGTCCCCATGGCCACCCTCCTGGTGTTCTCCACGGCCACCTTTCCTCCTGGAGCTCCTCACAGCCACCTTCTCGGGGGTCTCCAAGGCCACCCTCCCACCCAGTGTCCCCATGGCCATCCTCCTGGTGGCCACCTTCCCACCCAGTGTCCCCATGGCCATCCTCCTGGTGGCCACCTTCCCACCCAGTGTCCCCATGGCCACCCTCCTGTTGGTCTCCATGGCTACCCACCCACCCAGTGTCCCCATAGCCACCCTCCTAGGGGTCTCCTTGCAACCAGTGTCCCCATGGCCACCCTTCCAGGGGTTCTCCATGGCCACCCACCCACCCAGTGTCCCCATGGCCACCCTCTTAGAGGGTCCCCATGGCCCTGGGGTGGTTTTTGAGGTGTCCCCCCCCCCGTGTCCCCCCGCAGTGCAGGATGGAGTGCAAGGACGTGCCGGCGGAGACGCTCTACGACGTGCTCCACGACATCGAGTACCGCAAGAAGTGGGACACCAACGTCATCGAGACCTTCGACATCGGGAAGCTCACCGTCAACTCCGACGTGGGCTACTACTCCTGTGAGCCCGGGGGGGG
>NW_015092465.1:1758-2448 GCF_001431845.1 Calidris pugnax
CCCACCCAGTGTCCCCATGGCCACCCTCTTAGAGGGTCCCCATGGCCACCCTCCTGTTGGTCCCCATGGCCACCTACCCACCCAATGTCCCCATGGCCACCCTCCTGGGGTTCTCCATGGCCACCCTCCCACCCAGCGTCCCCATGGCCACCCTCCTGGTGGTCCCCTTGCACCCAGTGTCCCCATGGCTACTCTCCTGGGGTTCTCCATGGCCACCAACCCACCCAATATCCCCATGGCCATCCTCCTGGTGGTCCCCTCTCACCCAGTGTCCCCATGGCCACCCTTCCAGGGGTCCCCATGGCCATCTTCACACCCAATGTCCCCATGGCCAACCTCCTGGTGTTTTCCACGGCCACCTTCCCTCCTGGAGCTCCTCACAGCCACCTTCTTGGGGGTCTCCAAGGCCACCCTACTAGGAGTCTCCTTGCACCTAGTGTCCCCATGGCCACCCTCTTAGAGGGTCCCCATGACCATCTTCACACCCAATGTCCCCATGGCCACCCTCCTGGTGTTCTCCACGGCCACCTTTCCTCCTGGAGCTCCTCACAGCCACCTTCTCGGGGGTCTCCAAGGCCACCCTCCCACCCAGTGTCCCCATGGCCATCCTCCTGGTGGCCACCTTCCCACCCAGTGTCCCCATGGCCATCCTCCTGGTGGCCACCTTCCCACCCAGTGTCCCCATGGCCA
>NW_015092466.1:0-810 GCF_001431845.1 Calidris pugnax
GGGTTGGGGACACCCGGGGTGTCACTTGTCCCCCCCCCCAGTGATGTCACGGCAGTGGCACCATGGTGTGGACGCCTGTCCCCGTGTCACCACGCCAGGGCAGGGACACCGCGGGGGGGTGGGGGGGGGCCACGTGTCCCCGCTGTCACCCTCACGGCCACACGTCCCCCGTGTCACCAACACGCGCACGGGGGTGGCATCAGGACGAGGCCACGTGTCCCCTCTTGTCACCAACGTGCTCACTGTGACAGTGTCACCCGCTCACGGGGACAGGACGCGGCCATGTGTCCCCTCTGTCACCAACGGGGCCACCACGATGGCGTCAGGACGAGGCCATGTGTCCCCTCGGTCACCAACGTGAGCACCAGGAGATGGCCACGGGGACAAGACGTGGCCACGAGTCCCCTCTGTCACCAACGTGGCCAGGTGGTGGCATCAGGACGTGTCCATGGTGATGGGACATGGCCATATGTCCCCTCTGTCACCACCGTGGCCACCGCGGTGGCACCAGGATGAAGCCACGTGTCCCCTCTGTCACCAACACGGCCACAGTGGTGGCATCAAGATGTGTCCACGGTGATGAGATGTGGCCATGTGTCCCCTCTGTCACCAACATGGTCACAGTGGTGGCATCAGGATATGTCCATGGTGATGGGACATGGCCGTGTCTCCCCTCTGTCACCAACGTGGCCATGGTGGTGGTACCAAGATGAAGCCACGTGTCCCCTCTGTCACCAACGTGGTCATGGTGGTGGCATCAAGACGTGTCCGTGGTGACAGGACGTGGCCGTGTGTCCCCTCTGTCACCAA
>NW_015092466.1:8570-10120 GCF_001431845.1 Calidris pugnax
GGGCCGGCTCTGGGGGGCCCTGGCCGACTGCTACATCCGCAGCGGCCACTTCGAGAAGGTGACTGTCCCCAACTGCCACCCCCGGGGCCACCACCACCCCGGGATTCCGGCCACCCCCCTCCAAGGGCCACCACAGCCCTGGGTCCCCAAACTCCCACTCCCAAACCTCCCCAGGGCCACCAAGGGCCACCAAGGGCCACCAGTTGCGCACCCCAGGGCCACCAAGGTCCTGGGTTTCTGTCCCCAGGGCCACCATCACCCATCCCCTGTCCCCAAACCTCCCCAGGGCCACCACCACCCCTGTCCCCATGTCACCCAGGGCCACCACCCAGCTCCAGCCCTGTCCCCAGGGATGTCCCCGTCCCCAAGGGGGTGTCCCTGTCCCCAGTGTTGTCCCTGTCCCTGAGGGAGTGTCCCCATCCCCATGGGCTGTCCCCGAGGGGGTGTCTCTATCCTCAGGGGTTGTTGGTGTCCCCAAGGGGGTGTCCCTGTCTATGTTTCTAAGGGGGTGTCCCCGTCCCTGTCCCCAAGGGGGTGTCCCTGTCCCCATGGGCTGTCCCCAGGGGGTGTCCCTGTCCTCATTCCCAGTGGGTGTCCCTGTCCCTGAGGGGGTGTCCTTGTGCCTAAGGGGTGTCCCCGTCCCCATGGACTGTCCCCAAGGGGGTGTCCCTGTCCCCAGTGCTGTCCCCATCCCTGAGGGAGTGTCCCCATCCCCATGGGCTGTCCCCAAGGGGGTGTCCCCCTCCCCAGTGCTGTCTCTGTCCCCAAGGGGGTGTCTCTGTCCCCAAGGGGGTGTCTCTGTCCCCAGGGGGGTGTGGGTGTCCCTGTCCCCGAGGGTGCATCCATGTCCCCGTGGGTGTCCCCGTCCCTGAGGGGGTGTGGGTGTCCCCGTGGGTGTCCCCGTCCCTGATGGGTGTGGGTGTCCCCGTGGGTGTCCCCGTCCCTGAGGGGGTGTGGGTGTCCCCGTGGGTGTCCCCGTCCCTGATGGGTGTGGGTGTCCCCACCAGGCGCGGGACGTGTACGAGGAGGCGGTGCAGACGGTGATGACGGTGCGAGACTTCACCCAGGTGTTCGACAGCTACGCCCAGTTCGAGGAGAGCGTCATCGCCGCCCGCATGGAGACGGCGGCCGAGCTGGGCCGGGAGGAGGACGGTGAGCCTGGGGGGGCAGGCACACCTTCACCCCAAAAACAACGGGTTGGGGGGGCCCCGCCTCCATTTCCCCAAAAAACTCCTGAGTTTGGGGGGCTCCAGCATCACTTTCCCCCCCAAAACTGTGAGGGCAGGGAGAGCAGACACACCTTCACCCCAAAAACTGGGAGTTGGGGGGGGTCTGAACCCACCTTCGCCCCAAATGGGGGGGGCTGGGCCTCAGTTTCCCCCAAAACCTCCTGAGTTTGGGGGGGGCCCGCCTCAGTTTCCCCCAAAACCTCCTGAGTTTGGGGGGGTCTGCCCTCTGTTTCCCCCAAAAAAATGAGTTTAGAGGGGGCTGGACCCACCTTCACCCCAAAAGGTGTGGGTCTGGGGGGGGCTGGGCTCTGTTTCCCCCCA
>NW_015092467.1:0-1659 GCF_001431845.1 Calidris pugnax
CCCATAGGGACTGGCTTCTGGGGGTTCCTGTAGACCCATAGGGACCAGGGTCTGGAGGTCCCTGCAGCCCCACAGGGACAAGGGTCTGGGGGTCCCTAAAGGGACCAGGCTCTGGGGGTCACCACAGCCCCATAGAGACCAGGGTCTGGGGGTCCCCATGGCCTTATGGGTCAGGACTCTGAGGGTTCCTATAGCCCCATAGGGACCAGGCTCTGGAGGTCCCTGCAGCCCCATAGGGACCAGGGTCTGGGGGTCCCCATAGAGACTGGGTTCTGGGGGTCCCCATGACCCTATGGGGCAGGACTCTGGAGGTTCCTATAGCCCCACAGGGACAAGGTTCTGGGGGTCCCTAAAGGGACCAAGCTCTGGGGGTCACCACAGCCCCATAGGGACCAGGCTCTGGGGGTCACCACAGCCCCATAGAGACCAGGGTCTGAGGGTCCCCATAGAGACCGGGTTCTGGGGGTCCCCATCGTCTTATGGGGCAGGACTCTGGAGGTTCCTATAGCCCCATAGGGACCAGGCTCTGGGGGTCACCACAGCCCCATAGGGATCAGGCTCTGGGGGTCCCTGCAGCCCCATAGGGACAAGGGTCTGGGGGTCCCCATAGAGACCAGGTTCTGGGGGTCCCCATGGTCTTATGGGGCAGGACTCTGGGGGTTCCTACAGCCCCATAAGGACCAGGCTCTGGGGGTCATCACAGCCCCAGAGAGACCAGGGTCTGGGGGTCCCCATGGCCTTATGGGGCAGGACTCTGGAGGTCCCTATAGCCCCACAGGGACTGACTTCTGGGGGTCCCTATAGGGACCAGGCTCTGGGGGTCCCTGCTGCCCCATAGGGACCAGGCTCTAGGGATCCCCATAGAGACCAGGTTCTGGGAGTTCCCATGGCCTTATGGGGCAGGACTCTGTGGGTTCCTATAGCCCCATAGGGACTGGCTTCTGGGGGTCCCCATGACCGTATGGGGCAGGGCTCTGAGGGTCCCCATAGGGATGGGGCTCTGGGAGTCCCCGTAGGGACGGGGCTCTGGGGGTCCCCACAGCCCATAAGGACTGGCCTCTGGGGGTCCCTGTAGCCCCATAGAGGCTCTGAGAGTCCCCATGGTCCTACAGGGACAGGGCTCTCTGGGTCCCCATGGCTTTATGGGGCAGGACTCTGGGGGTCCCTACAGCTCCACAGGACAGGGTTCTGGGGGTCCCTATAGGGACCAGGCTCTGAGGGTTCCTATAGCTCCATAGGGACCAGGCTCTGAGGGTCCCCATGGCCCTACAGGGACAGGGCTCTGGGGGTCCCCATGGCTTTATGGGGCAGGACTCTGGAGGTCCCTATAGCTCCACAAGGACAGGGTTCTGGGGGTCCCTATAGGGACCAGGCTCTGGGGGTTCCTGTAGACCCATAGGAACCAGGGTCTGGGGGTCATCACAGCCCCATAGGGACCAGGCTCTGTGGGTCACCACAGCCCCATAGGGACCAGGGTCTGGGGTCACTGTAGAGACCGGGTTCTGGGGGTCTCCATGGTCTTATGGGGCAGGACTCTGGAGGTCCCTACAGCCCCACAGGGACAGGGTTCTGGGGGTCCCTATAGGGACCAGGCTCTGGGGGTTCCTATAGCCCCATAGGGACCAGGGTTTGGGGGTCCCCATAGGGGTCAGGCTTTGG
>NW_015092468.1:0-2489 GCF_001431845.1 Calidris pugnax
GAGAACCTCCTCAAACCCCAACCAGGGACCCCCAAACCCCCTGAGAGCCCCCCCAGACCCCACCAAGGAACCCCCAAACTCCTTGAGAACCTCCTCAAACCCCAACCAGGGACTTCCAAGCCCCCTGTGTCCCACCTTCTTGGTGGGAGCTGGGGGTGACAGCCTGTCCCCGTGTCCCCAGGCGTGCACCGGGTGGAGGTGACCTACGACGACGTGGCGGTCCCCAAGAGCCCCTTCCGCGTGGGGGTGGCCGAGGGCTGTGACCCCAGCCGCGTGCGGGCCCACGGGCCCGGCCTGGAGGGTGGCCTGGTGGGCAAGGCCAACCGCTTCACCGTGGAGACCAGGTGGGCACCCGGGGTCCACTTCCATTGGGTGTGTCACCTCCATCCCATGCCACCATCTCACCACCTCCATCCCCTCCCATGGATGTGCCACCTCCATCCTCTTCCGTTGGTTGTGCCACCTCCATCCCATGCCACCATCTCACCACCTCCATCCCCTCCCATGGATGTGCCACCTCCATCTTCTTCCATTGGCTGTGTCACCTCCATCCCATCCCATGCCACCAACCCACCACCTCCATCTCCTCCCATGGATGTGCCACCTCCATCCTCTTCCATTGGGTGTGCCACCTCCATTCCATGCCACCAACATGCCACCTCCATCCCATGCCACCAATGTGCCACCTCCATCCTCTTCCACTGGGTGTGTCACCTCCATCCCATGCCACCAACCCACTACCTCCATCTCCTCCCATGGATGTGCCACCTCCATCCTCTTCCATGGATGTGTCACCTCCATCCTCTTCCATTGGATGAGCAACCTTCATCCCATGTGACCAGCTCCTTACCTCCATCCTCTTCCATTGGATGTGCCACCTCTGTCCCATGCCACCAACCCACCACCTCCATCCCCTCCCATGGATGTGCCACCTCCATTCCATGCCACCATCTCACCACCTCCTTCCTCTTCCGTTGGATGTGCCACCTCCATCCCATGCCACCAACCCACTACCTTCATCTCCTCTCATGGATGTGTCACCTCCATCCTCTTCCATTGGGTGTGTCACCTCCATCCACCTGCCATCAATGTGGCCTCATTGTGCCCCTGCCCCTGATGTGGCATCTCCATCCCCTTGCCGTGAAGGTGGCACTTCCAGCCCCCTGCCACCACCAGCCCCTTACCATGGAGGTGGCATCTCCATCCCCTTACCATGGAGGTGGCATCTCCAGCCCCATGCCACCAACGTGGCACCTCCAACCTCCTACCATGGAAGGTTCTCTTGCCATGGAGGTTCCATGTCCTACCACCAATGTGGCACCTCCAAACTCCTACCATGGAGGTGCCACCCCCATCCTCTTGCCATGGAGGTTCCATGTCCTACCACCAATGTGGCACCTCCATCTTCCTACCATAGAGGTGCCACCTCCATCCTCTTGTCATGGAGGTGGCATCTCCAGCCCCATGCCACCAACATGGCACCTCCAACCTCCTACTATGGAGATGGCACCTCCGTCTCCTTGCCATGGAGGTTCCATGTCCTACCACCAACGTGGCACCTCCATCTTCCTACCATAGAGGTGCCACCTCCAACCTTCTACCTGTCCCATGCCACCAACTTGGCACCTCCATCCTCCTACCACGGAGGTGGCACCTCTGTCCCCTTGCCATGGAGGTTCCATGTCCTACCACCAATGTGGCACCTCCATCTTCCTACCATAGAGGTGCCACCTCCATCCTCTTGTCATGGAGGTGGCATCTCCAGCCCCATGCCACCAACATGGCACCTCCAACCTCCTACCATGGAGGTGCCACCCCCATCCTCTTGCCATGGAGGTTCCATGTCCTACCACCAATGTGGCACCTCCATCTTCCTACCATAGAGGTGCCACCTCCATCCTCTTGTCGTGGAGGTGGCATCTCCAGCCCCATGCCACCTCCATCCTCCTACCATGGAGGTGCCACCCCTCCCCCCACAAGTCCCTGATTGGTCCCTTGTCCCCAGGGGCGCGGGCACCGGGGGGCTGGGCCTGGCCATCGAGGGGCCCTCGGAGGCCAAGATGTCCTGCAAGGACAACAAGGACGGGAGCTGCACGGTGGAGTACATCCCCTTCACCCCCGGCGACTACGACGTCAACATCACCTTCGGTGGCCACCCCATCCCCGGTGAGCTGTGGGGAAGGAGGGAGGGGGGGACACTTGGGGGGTGGCCGTGGGTCGGAGGTGGGTTCCTGGGGGCTGGTTGGTGGAAGGGTTTGTGCTGAGCTCCGTGGCTGGTGCTGGGGTGGCC
Source organism: Calidris pugnax (assembly GCF_001431845.1). Lineage (NCBI taxonomy): Eukaryota > Metazoa > Chordata > Aves > Charadriiformes > Scolopacidae > Calidris > Calidris pugnax. Next base: position 2,291 of record NW_015092468.1, read on the forward strand.
TCATGGGGTTGGTGGCTCCATAGGGTTGGTGGCCCCACGGCCATCCTGTGTTGACCCCATCTGTGGACTGGCCCCATGGCCACAGCCTTGGTGGCCCCATGGCCATGTAGACCCCATGGCCACATTGACCCAATGCCTACATAGACCCCACGACCACGTTGACCCCATGGCCACGTAGACCCCATACCCACGTAGACCC
>NW_015092469.1:0-874 GCF_001431845.1 Calidris pugnax
CGGTCCCCGCCCCCAGTGCCCCCCAGTTCCCCCGGTGCCAGCTCCCAGTGCTCCCCAGTTCCCCCGGTGCCAGCTCCCAGTGCTCCCCAGTTTCCCCCAGTTCGCCTGGTGCTAGTTCCCAGTGCTCCCCAGTTCTCCCAGTTCCCCCCGTGACAGCTCCCAGTGCTCCCCAGTTCCCCCAGTGTCAACTCCCGGTGCTTCCCCGTTCTCCCAGTACCTCCCAGTACCCCCCAGTTCCCCCAGTGCCAGCTCCCAGTAACCCCGGTACTTTCCGGTGCAAACTCCAAGTTCCAGTTCCCCAGCGCCAGTTCCCAGTAATCCCAGTGCCCCCCGGTACCAGTTCCCGGTGCTGCCCAGTGCTCCCAGTACCGGTTCCCGGTGCTTTCCGGTAACCCCCAGTGCTCCCAGTATCCCCCGGTACCAGTTCCCGGTGCTCCCAGTACCCTCCGGTACCACTTCCCGGGGCTGCCCAGTGCTCCCAGTACCGATTTCCCGTGCTTTCCGGTAACCCCCAGTGCTCCCAGTACCCCCCGCTACCACTTCCCGGTGCTGCCCAGTAACCCCCGGTGCTCCCAGTACCGGTTCCCGGTGCTTTCCGGTAACGCCCGGTGCTCCCCGTTACCCCCAGTGCTCCCAGTACCGTCCGGTACCAGTTCCCGGTGCTGCCCAGTAACCCCCGGTGCTCCCAGTACCGGTTCCCCGTGCTTCCCCATAACCCCAGTGCTCCCGGTACCCTCCGGTACCCCTTCCCGGTGCTTCCCAGTAACCCCCGGTGCTCCCGGTACCGCTTCCCAGTGCTGCCCAGTGCTCCCAGTACCGGCTGCCCGTGCTTTCCGGTAACGCCCAGTGCTCCCCGTTACCCCCAGTGCCCCCA
>NW_015092469.1:3389-3617 GCF_001431845.1 Calidris pugnax
AGGGTACTGGGGGCACTGGGATGGTACTGGGAAGGGTCTAGGAGGGCACTGGGAGGCACTGGGGGCACTGGGATGCTACTGGGAAGAGTCTAGGAGGGCACTGGGAGGCACTGGGGGCACTGGGAAGAGTCTAGGAGGGCACTGGGGGAACTGGGAGGGTACTGGGGAGGGTCTAGGAAGGTACTGTGGGCACTGGGAAGGTACTGGGAAGAGTCTAGGAGGGCACTG
>NW_015092470.1:0-4314 GCF_001431845.1 Calidris pugnax
GGAGGAGCCCCCCCGGGTGCGAACGGCCGCCCGGCTCTTCCAGCAGAGCTGCTACCGCTACCGCGAGGAGCTCAGCGCCGGCATCATCGTGGCTGGCTGGGACCCACGGCGCGGGGGGCAGGTGAGGGGGGGGACACACCCACACAGCCCCCAGCCCCATAGCGGGACCCCCAGCCCCATAGCGGGACCCTCTGCCCCATAGCAGAAAGCTCTGCCCCACAGCAACCATCATTTTAGCTTCATATGTCTGTTTTCCTATAGTAATATGCATTTTTCTGCCCCATAGCAGGGCTCTCTGACCCATGGGGGACCTGTCTGCCCCATAGCGGAACCCTGTGCCCCATAGGGGGACCCTCTCCCCCATAGCAGGACGCTCTCCCCATAGCGAGACCCCCCACCCCATAGCACCTCTCATTCTAGCTCTACATGTCTCTTTTTGTATGGTAATATGCATTTCTCTGCCCCATAGCGGGACCCCTCTGCCCCATAGCAGATCCCTCTGCCCCATAGCGAGACCCCCAGCCCCATAGTAGGACCCCCTGCCCCATAGCACCCCTTGTTCTACCTCCATATATGTCTTTTTCTATGGTAATATGCATTTCTCTGCCCCATAACGGGATCCTCTGCCCCATAGGGGGACCCTTCTCCCCCATAGCAGATCCCTCTCCCCCATAGCAGGGCCCTCTGCCCCATAGGGGGACCTGTCTGCCCTATAGCAGATCCCTCTGCCCCATAGCAGGGCCATAGTGGGAGCCTCTGCCCCATAGCAGGGCCCCCAGCCCCATAGCACCTCTCATTCTAGCTCTATATGTCTCTTTTTCTATACTAATATACATTTCTCTGCCCCATAGCGGGACCCCCTGCCCCATAGCAGGGCCCTCTGCCCCATAGTGGGACTCTCTGCCCCATAGCAGGACCCCTCTGCCCCATAGCAGGACCCCTCTGCCCCATAGTGGGACCCCCTGCCCCATAGCACTGCTCATTCTAGCTCCATATGCCTCTTTTTCTATGGTAATATGTATTTCTCTGCCCCATAGCAGGACTGCTCTACCCCATAGGGGGACTTCTCTGCCCCATAGCGGGACCCCCAGCCCCATAGCAGGACTCCTCTGCCCCATAGCAGGATTCTCTCCTCCATAGTGGTCCCCCCAGCCCCATAGCACTCCTCATTATAGTTCCATATATGTCTTTTTCTATAGTAACATGCATTTCTCTGCCCCATAGCGGGACCCCCAGCCCCATAGCGGGACCCCCAGCCCCATAGCACTCCTTGTTCTACCTCCATATATGTCTTTTTCTATGGTAATATGCTTTTCTCTGCCCCATAGCAGGACCCCCAGCCCCATAGCAGGGCCCTCTGCCCCATAGCAGGGCCCCCTGCCCCATAGCACCCCTCATTATAGTTCCATATATGTCTTTTTCTATAGTAACATGCATTTCTCTGCCCCATAGCGGGACCCCCAGCCCCATAGCGGGACCCCCTGCCCCATAGCACCCCCCATTCTAGCTCCATATATGTCTTTTTTTATGGTAATATCCATTTCTCTGCCCCATAGCGGGGCCCTCTGCCCCATAGCGAGACCCCCAGCCCCATAGCGGGACCCCCTGCCCCATAGCACTCCTTGTTCTACCTCCATATATGTCTTTTTTTATGGTAATATCCATTTCTCTGCCCCATAGCGGGACCCCCTGCCCCATAGCACTCCTTGTTCTACCTCCATATATGTCTTTTTTTATGGTAATATCCATTTCTCTGCCCCATAGCGGGACCCCCTGCCCCATAGCACTCCTTGTTCTACCTCCATATATGTCTTTTTTTATGGTAATATCCATTTCTCTGCCCCATAGCGGGACCCCCTGCCCCATAGCACTCCTTGTTCTACCTCCATATATGTCTTTTTTTATGGTAATATCCATTTCTCTGCCCCATAGCGGGACCCCCTGCCCCATAGCACTCCTTGTTCTACCTCCATATATGTCTTTTTTTATGGTAATATCCATTTCTCTGCCCCATAGCGGGACCCCCTGCCCCATAGCACTCCTTGTTCTACCTCCATATATGTCTTTTTTTATGGTAATATCCATTTCTCTGCCCCATAGCGGGACCCCCTGCCCCATAGCACTCCTTGTTCTACCTCCATATATGTCTTTTTTTATGGTAATATCCATTTCTCTGCCCCATAGCGGGACCCCCTGCCCCATAGCACTCCTTGTTCTACCTCCATATATGTCTTTTTTTATGGTAATATCCATTTCTCTGCCCCATAGCGGGACCCCCTGCCCCATAGCACTCCTTGTTCTACCTCCATATATGTCTTTTTTTATGGTAATATCCATTTCTCTGCCCCATAGCGGGACCCCCTGCCCCATAGCACTCCTTGTTCTACCTCCATATATGTCTTTTTTTATGGTAATATCCATTTCTCTGCCCCATAGCGGGACCCCCTGCCCCATAGCACTCCTTGTTCTACCTCCATATATGTCTTTTTTTATGGTAATATCCATTTCTCTGCCCCATAGCGGGACCCCCTGCCCCATAGCACTCCTTGTTCTACCTCCATATATGTCTTTTTTTATGGTAATATCCATTTCTCTGCCCCATAGCGGGACCCCCTGCCCCATAGCACTCCTTGTTCTACCTCCATATATGTCTTTTTTTATGGTAATATCCATTTCTCTGCCCCATAGCGGGACCCCCTGCCCCATAGCACTCCTTGTTCTACCTCCATATATGTCTTTTTTTATGGTAATATCCATTTCTCTGCCCCATAGCGGGACCCCCTGCCCCATAGCACTCCTTGTTCTACCTCCATATATGTCTTTTTTTATGGTAATATCCATTTCTCTGCCCCATAGCGGGACCCCCTGCCCCATAGCACTCCTTGTTCTACCTCCATATATGTCTTTTTTTATGGTAATATCCATTTCTCTGCCCCATAGCGGGACCCCCTGCCCCATAGCACTCCTTGTTCTACCTCCATATATGTCTTTTTTTATGGTAATATCCATTTCTCTGCCCCATAGCGGGACCCCCTGCCCCATAGCACTCCTTGTTCTACCTCCATATATGTCTTTTTTTATGGTAATATCCATTTCTCTGCCCCATAGCGGGACCCCCTGCCCCATAGCACTCCTTGTTCTACCTCCATATATGTCTTTTTTTATGGTAATATCCATTTCTCTGCCCCATAGCGGGACCCCCTGCCCCATAGCACTCCTTGTTCTACCTCCATATATGTCTTTTTTTATGGTAATATCCATTTCTCTGCCCCATAGCGGGACCCCCTGCCCCATAGCACTCCTTGTTCTACCTCCATATATGTCTTTTTTTATGGTAATATCCATTTCTCTGCCCCATAGCGGGACCCCCTGCCCCATAGCACTCCTTGTTCTACCTCCATATATGTCTTTTTTTATGGTAATATCCATTTCTCTGCCCCATAGCGGGACCCCCAGCCCCATAGCACTCCTTGTTCTACCTCCATATATGTCTTTTTCTATGGTAATATGCTTTTCTCTGCCCCATAGCAGGACCCCCAGCCCCATAGCAGGGCCCTCTGCCCCATAGCAGGGCCCCCTGCCCCATAGCACCCCTCATTATAGTTCCATATATGTCTTTTTCTATAGTAACATGCATTTCTCTGCCCCATAGCGGGACCCCCAGCCCCATAGCGGGACCCCCTGCCCCATAGCACCCCTCATTCTAGCTCCATATATGTCTTTTTTTATGGTAATATCCATTTCTCTGCCCCATAGCGGGGCCCTCTGCCCCATAGCGAGACCCCCAGCCCCATAGCATCTCTCATTTTACTTCTATGTCTCTTTTTCTATACTAATATACATTTCTCTGCCCCACAGCGGGGCCCCCAGCCCCACAGCACCCCTCGTTTTAGCTCCATATATGTCTTTTTCTATGGTAATATCTATTTCTCTGCCCCATAGCGGGGTTCTCTGCCCCATAGGAGGCCCCCTCTGCCCCACAGTGGTCTCCCGTGCCCCATAGGAGGCCCCCTCTGCCCCACAGTGGTCCCCTCTGCCCCAGAGCATCCCTTGTTCTAGCTCCACAACATCCCTTTTATATATGAATATCCATTTCTGTGGCCCATGGCTGCCCCACGGCTGCCCCACGGCTGCCCCATAGCGTCCCCTCTGCCCCCCAGGTGTACGTGGTGCCCATGGGGGGGATGCTGCTGCGCCAGCCCTTCGCCGTGGGGGGGTCGGGCAGCTCCTACATCTACGGCTTCTTGGACTCCACCTTCCGCCCCGGGATGAGCCGGGAAGAGGCAGAGGATTTCGTGGCCCGAGGTGGGTCCT
>NW_015092470.1:7000-9335 GCF_001431845.1 Calidris pugnax
AGGCCATTGTGGGCCTGGTCCCGCCGTGGAGAAGCTGAGGCAACCGTGGGTGAGTGAGGGGAAAAGGGACCCAGCTCGATGTGGGGCAGAGCCTCAAGTACGCTGTGGGGTGGGCTACGCTATGGGGCAGGCCCTATTAGCGTCGGTCAGGCCTCCAAGCCTGCTGTGGGGCAGGCTTTGCTATGGGGCAGGCCCTATCATGGGTCAGGCTCCACCATGGGTCAGACCTCCCAACACTGCTATGGGGCAGGCCCCACTTGCTGTGGGTCAGCCCCCCAAACCTGCCGTGGGTCACAACCCCAGCTGCTGTGGGGTAGGCCCCATCTCCATGGGTCTGCCCCCCAACCACATCACTTGTTGCTCTCGTCATGATTTCATTTTAATTATTTTAAATCAAGGAGTCATTAACGAAGCGCTTTCCAGGGGCCGTGGGGTGCCCCACGGCAGCGTGTGGGGCGGGGAGGGGGTGGGGGGTAGCCCGCTATGGGGCAGAGGTTGGGGGGCTCCTGCCCCACACGTGACCTTGACAATCAATAAAACACTTGATTCCTCCCCCGCCCCCCTAAAAATTGACCTTAGGCTGGTTGGGGGGCAGAGGGACATGTGTGGGGCAGGAGTGGGGGGAGTCCACCCCCCAAGTGTGGGGCAGGGGGGGGAAAACGCCGTGGGGCACGTGACCCCAGAGTGTTGGGGCAGAAGGAGGGGAATATGGGGCTGCCCCATAGCGGCTCCAACTGATCCATAGGGAGATGGGGGGCACCCCACAGCCCCCATAGGGATGTGGGGCTGCCCCATAGCCCCCTATAGGGACCCCAGGACATCCTATAGCCCCCCATAGGCACACTCTCCAGCCCCCATAGGGCCGTGGGGCTGCCCCACAGGCCCCATAGAGGCCACGAGACACCCCACAGACCCCATAGGGCCACCCCACAGCCGCTATGGGGCTGCCCCACAGCCCCCACAGGGACCACAAGACACCCCATAGGGCCCATAAACCCCCCATAGGGCTGCTATGGGGCTGCCCCACAGCTGCTATGGGGCCCATATGACACAACCCAGCCCCTATAGGGCCCATTAACCCCCCATAGGGCCGCTGTGGGGCTGCCCCACAGCTGCTATGGGGCCCATATGACACAACCCAGCCCCTATAGGGCCCATTAACCCCCCATAGGGCCGCTGTGGGGCTGCCCCACAGCTGCTATGGGGCCCATATGACACAACCCAGCCCCTATAGGGCCCATTAACCCCCCATAGGGCCGCTGTGGGGCTGCCCCACAGCTGCTATGGGGCCCATATGACACAACCCAGCCCCTATAGGGCCCATAAACCCCCCATAGGGCCGCTATGGGGCTGCCCCACAGCTGCTATGGGGCCCATATGACACAACCCAGCCCCTATAGGGCCCATAAACCCCCCATAGGGCCGCTATGGGGCTGCCCCACAGCTGCTATGGGGCCCATATGACACAACCCAGCCCCTATAGGGCCCATAAACCCCCCATAGGGCCGCTATGGGGCTGCCCCACGGCCCCCACAGGGACCACGAGACACCCCATAGCCCCATGAGATGTCCCATAGACCCCCGTAGGGCCCATAAACCCCCCATAGGGCCGCTATGGGGCTGCCCCACAGTTGCTATGGGGCCTATATGACACAACCCAGCCCCTATAGGGCCCATAAACTCCCCATAGGGCCGCTATGGGGCCCATGTGACATAACCCAGCCCCTATAGGGCCCATAAACCCCCCATAGGGCCGCTATGGGGCTGCCCCACAGCCCCCACAGGGAACACAAGACACCCCATAGGGCCCATAAACCCCCCATAGGGCCGCTATGGGGCTGCCCCATGGCCCCCACAGGGACCACGAGGGACCACAAGCTACCCCATAGCCCCATGAGATGTCCCGTAGACCCCCGTAGGGCCCATAAACCCCCCATAGGTCCGCTGTAGGGCCCCCCCCCGGGCCGCTATGGGTCTGCCCCACAGCCCCTATGGGGGTAGGGCCCCCCCCCGGGCTGCTATGGGTCTGCCCCACAGCCCCTATGGGGCTGCCCCACGGCGCTGTGGGTCAGGCGCTGAGGAAGAGGCGCCGGTACCACTTGTTCATCTGCTCGAGGAAGATGAAGGTGAGCACCGTGTGGGGGCCCAGCCGGGCGTAGTAGGGGGTGAAACCCTTCCAGAGGCTGAAGAACCCCTCGTAGCGAACCACCTTCACCAGCACGTCCTGGGGGGGGGACAAAAGGGCCAGGGGGGGGCCCCAAGAACAGTTGGGGGGCGCCCCATAACTTGGGGGGCGCCCCACAAGTGAAGGGAGTCCACCCAAAGCGAAGGGACC
>NW_015092471.1:0-1200 GCF_001431845.1 Calidris pugnax
TGATCTCCTCTGCCATTGCTGAGGGAAAGAAGCGATGGAGGGTGGGAAATTGCTTTGCCAAACTTCAATAATACAAGGTGCCCACGTGCAGGAGGAGTGACCCTGTAACTGTCCTGCTGTCCAGGGCAGCCCAGAGAGGGATCCAGCTGACCCCATGGAGTCGTGTGGCACAGGGACAGCTGAGTCTCTCTCTGGCTGGCACTAGTCTCCTGGGCATCCCTTCATTGCCTCACCTCATTCAGGGCAGCTGAATCTTCATTTCAGTCACCAATGGAGGCCTGTGGTGGTGTGGGAGGTGCCAGGGCTCTGCAGCACCACTGCCTGCACCTGCCATGGACAGGAACCCCATCCCCATTCAGACCAGCTGAGGGACAGCCATCACCCAGGGCTTCTCAGACAGTGACTGAATCCCAGCACTGCAGGGACTCAAGGGCTGTCCCTTCTCTATCCACTAGATGCTGGGCAGGACACGAACACCAAGCACATCATACCAGGGGCTCCACTCATGTTCCTTCCCTCTCAAACTCTGCTGGTTCTTCTCTGCTCCAGTGCTTAGCCATTCCCTTGATGATACAATTATAGAGGAGCTGAGTCCATACAATTACAGGTGAACTAAATCCTGAATGAACTGTGCCCACAGCTGCACCTTGACCCTTCCCTGCTGTGGATGAGGTGAATGAGGTGGACAATCTGGAGGACATGCCCTTAGAGCACAGGAGGACCTCAGATGTTTGCTGTGTTGAGTGGAGATTCAGTCAAACCTAAACTATCTATCAAAATCTATTTCAGAAGCATTGGTGCACAAGTGACCTTGGGTAGGATTTATCACAAGTACTTGCTTAAGACAGCTAAGCTAAATCACCCACAATCTCTTCCCTGCCAGCTTGGATGGCATCGGCCTCATCCCACTGATTTAGGCACTTAAGACTACGCTCATCCATCTTAGTTTTCTGTATGAGTAACATGTGTTTCAGCTTGATGGAATGATCTATGTACTTCAGTGTTTCCATGGTTTGGGATGGAAATGGTTTAAACAATGCAAGAAAACCCTCTCAAATCAACTCCTGTTGAGTGAAAACCCCATATTTTCATTTACACGAATGAGCAAGACCTGGCTTTGATTCTCTTTTCAAAAGGGTTTGTTTTTCTTGAAGACCATGAGTGAAAATTGATCCGTGAAATTGACAAAATGGCAACACT
>NW_015092472.1:0-1757 GCF_001431845.1 Calidris pugnax
TTTTTTTTCTTACATGGTAGGATACCTAAAGTCAATATTGTAATTCATAGGCTCATACACAAGCTTGTGTTGCAGTATCCTTTTAAAAAATTCAGTGTTATATGCTTTGTCCTGTTTCTAAGGTTACTTTGACAAGAGCTGTCACAACACCTGAAGTCAGCGGCCTGTCCTTGCTTCCAACCTGCAAAATGTATATAAATATGACCAGAAGAATGAGCAGATACAGACAGAAGCATGTACATGCGAGTATTTCTGCAAGAATACTTAAAAAAAAAAAGTGGCAGTGTAGTTAGGTGATGACACAAAGGAATTCTGTTACTGCTACTTTACTAATAAAAAGTTGCAGACATAATTGCCTTGGAACAAACCGTATTGTGTTGGCTGCACTGAAAGAACAGTGCACTTGAGTAAGAAATGGTTTGGTTGTGCACTGAAAAGATAAGCCTTTTGAAACCTGAAAAGAGTGCCAATTTGTTTGGGGGTTAAATTTGTCCCTTTCTCTGTCAGATCTTGTCCATCTTGAGGTACAGCATTATGTCTGTTCAGTCTTATTCTTTCACATTGGAACAACGTAGGAACGTAGTGCATGAACTACTTTTCTTATGAATCAGTATCTATTTGAATAAGTTCTATTTGTGTACATACCACTGCAAAGATCCAACGGTTTTGTTCTAGTACCTTGGGGAATTAATTTGTGTGTAGTAGACTCTATCAAGGGTGGGAAAGGGCTAAGCAAAGGAAAACTTCAAATCTATCTGCTGAAGGTACATTTTGCTAGCATTAAAACAGGATTAATTACTTTGGATAAACTTGACAGCTCTTTTGGATTTCTTTTCGATTTCTTTTCGATTTCTTTTCTTGACCTGTATGAATATTTTTTTCTGATTATGAAAAACTCAGTTATCCCTTTATCTTGTTTGCCTTTTTTTTCCCCCAGAGTTAATCTTTAAACAGCTAGGTGAAACTTGAATGTTTGCCTAGTATCTATGAGAAATCAAAAGCTGATCCTAATGCATGTTTAAAAAAAAAAAATTAAAATCCTCTAAATCTGAGTAAGTCCTGACTGAGCTTGTAACTAAATCTGGAACGACAAACATTTGAGGGTTTTGTCTTGTAGAAACACTGCTCAGCTCTGAACAGAATGGGAAAACTGGTATGCAAGGTTGTACTGTATTGAAACTAGTTTTGAATGTGTCTTATCCGGTCTGTCCAGTGGCTATCACGAGATAACTGACCATAGGAACTTCTAATGTTTACCTTTCCAGTATATTCTGCAGCTCATTCTCATAGACATTTTAAAATTGCCTGGGAAAGCACAGACAGAATGCTACTGTTATCAAGCTGATCTTTAGAACCTGCCAACTTTGAAATGCATGCTTGTTTGTTTAAGAATATGTGAAAGAAAGCCAAAGAAAATGAAAATAATTTGTGTCCTTTTCTCCCTATCTCCCTGAATCCACATATATTTCGGGAAAGAAGTTTATTTGAGTCACAGTGTATCTTAAAGGGGTTTTTTTGTACTGTTTCTGGTGTTCTAGTTGAATGGAGATTCTCAGGCAAAGGTTCAGAGGATCCTGCGACTGATTTCTGGTGGTGGTCTGTCCATAACTGGATCACACATCCTATGTGGAGACTTCCTGTTCAGTGGTCACACCGTGGTATTAACGCTGATCTACCTGTTCATCAAAGAGTGTAAGCATTTCCGTGCACTTCTCTTGTTCAAATAGTGTTTACTGGTTGGTTGAAGCAAGCTAGCT
>NW_015092473.1:0-2300 GCF_001431845.1 Calidris pugnax
TTGAGTTAATCAGTATATTTCTGTGAACACTTAGGCATGACTCAGTTTTGAATCAACTTGATGCTTGCGTACAGTACAGCACTTCACATGGGAGAGAAACTGATGTGATGGGAACTTAAGACTTGGATGGTTGTTCTCCTTGGTTGGCTGTGGAGCCTTTTAAGTGGGAAAAGAAAAGAACAGAAGAGTTAAGCTGAGTTTTATAGGTGATGGATAACTCTTTCTTAAGAGTTGCAAACACATGAAGAAATTCCAGAGTTTATGCAACTTTCAGACTGTTTACTTTGAAATTGCAGTTCACAGAGCATCTTACATACTACTTTGAGACCTGGCAAAGATGTCAGTGCCTACTGATTGCAGTGTTGGTTTGAACTTTCCATTTTTTTCTGCTCACAAATTGTTGGAAAAGGTTTACCTTGGACAGTGAATTTAGACTTCCCTTGGGTGAGAGGCCAGAAGTCAAAGAATAGAGAAGAGTTCAAATCTAAATTGATTGCCTTAATTTGAGAAATCTTTGTGACAGCACCTGATCTTTTGATATTGCCATCTAGAGGTTGAGATAAAATGAGCATAGTCCAGATGAAGCTGAATGCCCTTTTTTGTTTCAAGAAAATAGAGGAATTACCTGGCTGAGTCTGGTTAAGAGTAGTTGTCTGTCTCATTCAACGGTCTGCTGTGAAGAAGGGTGAGTTTCACAAGGAATAGAGTCATGCAAGAAGATTTCTGTGTGTTCATAGGTTGAGTGAAGTATTTATTTCCCTGTGAAAATACCAGCAGTGAGAAGTGAAAAGCTTGTACTCAAGAGATCTCTCTAAAAGCTGCCTTTCTGCGAAGGATATATTCTAGAAATTGTCATCTAATGATTCACCATTCAGATTATTCAAGTAAATTGTTCTCCTCAATGGGAGAGAAATTTTGACTTCAGTTTTCATGGGGAGAATGCGGTCACACAAGGGGAAGTCACAGAAAATGTCCTAAAAATAGCTTTGCCCAAAAGAAAACAGTGAAGAAAAACTTGAAGTGAAAAGTGAGCTTGAAGTGAGCTTGGTTAAGGAAGATTTCAGGCTAAAAGCTTCCAATTGACAATACAGGACAGATTTTTATTTTTTTTTCCCTTTTTCTATCCTGGACAGTTAATATTACCTCCAATTTCTTATTTTCAAGTTTCTGTAAAAACAGCACGTGTGTTCTGGAGTCTTACACTGGGACAGCTCAGTGTTTTATTGCTGAGATAAGGGCAGAAAATTCAAAAGAATTATATAGGTAGAATCCTTTACATATATTTTCAGTGTTTTGTTTTTTTTTTACACTTTTGCAGCTGTATTGTTTAAAGGCCTACAGTGCCATAGGAGAATTAGCATTTAATTCGTACTGAAGTAGTCTAATCCCTGCACTTCCAGTGCTTTCTCTCAAATTTGCTCTGCTTCGAGTAGAGGATTGGACCAAAGGACGATCAGAAGTCTCATCCAACCTAGATTATTCCACTATTCTGTGGTTCTGTAGTTTGTAAAGGAGATATCTTTGGTGATGGTGATGCCTAGCAGTTGCCCTCCATGAGGGAGGGTCTGTTGAAAACTATATTTTTTTTACTAGAGTTGTGACTCTACTAGAGTTTCTTCAAATTTAACAAGTTTTTCTGACTGTTTGGTCAGAAGACTCTCGCAAAGCCATGTTTATTTAACTAATCCTTAACTCACAGCATATTTTCTAGTGATTTTTATCATTTGGGGAAAAAATGTATGAATATATATGCGTATCTACGTACATACAGATAATACATAATGCAAAACAGTCTGGCTTAATTTTTTCTTTTAAGCAGAAGAGGGAATATAGTGCCTTATTAGGACTTCATAATGCTCCTAAGGAAGACAGGAATTACAATAAGGTAATTTAGACACCAGTTGTCTTTATATGCAACTTTAAAATCCTTCCTGAAATTATATCTTCCAAACAAAATCATAGTTTTACATAAAACTTTAGCACTGAATGACTTAAACGTATTTTAAAATGTGAATCATGAGTGGAAAACTTTAAGAAGAGCTAAATAACAGGACTTTTTTTTTTTTTTAAATGTGCATGGATCTAATATAATGCATTTCTTAATGGTCTGATGGGAAGAGATGTGACATTGGAATGCTTATGGGTCCCTCTAGTGGTGTGAAATGCTAGATAATATTTTTAACTTACAAATAATTTTCTATTGATGACTATCCTGGAAGGCATTAGAAATACGCATCTAATTGACAAGTGAAATTGAATATTTCATTCAATTGTATATATTTACAGGTAGTGGACACTTT
>NW_015092474.1:0-2895 GCF_001431845.1 Calidris pugnax
TCCAACCCAAACCATTCTGTGATTCTAGGCTATGCAAAGCACATTTGCATTTTGGGAGCAGGTATTGGATTCTGCATTGGCCAAATGTGCCCTAAATCAGCACAGAGCAAACTGCAGCTGAGAGAACATCAAGGCTTCTACCCTGACTTCTGGGATGAACTTAAATGGAAAGATGACCTTGTGCAAGATCTCAGGAGTGCAATGGGATGGAAAATGATGAAGCTTTCAAGGCTAATCGCCGTTACAGTATCTACTGCAATGCAGGAGATAGGCAAGAAGACAAATGGCAGGGTTACTGGAGGAAAAACTTGGCCTGCTTTTAGGCAAGTTTACTATGATTTTTACACTTTTAGGAGTTGATTGCCCTGAATAACATTATCAATATCAGAAGCTTCTTGCTCTTCAAACCCAGGAAACATTATCTGTGAGTAATAGCCAAGATGCATTAAATGGTTCATTGGCTCTGCTAGGGATATTACTTTCCTGAGATACGAAAAGCTTCAGCTGAAGCCTGAAGTAAAGTCATTCCTCAGAGAAGGTCCAATAAGACTTTGTAATCCACGACACATGCCCCAGCTGGATCACAAGATAAACTGGTCAGTTACTTGATTCAAATCCACAAAGAGCTTACCCATCCACGACAAAGTGCATCCTTCCAGGGCTTGCCAGCCCACCTTCCCTGCCCTTATAACACTCTTTCCACCTCCGCAACAGGAAGATGATCAGTAAGTTCTGATTCATCTTTCTCCTGGTGGACATCAAGATCATTCCCCTCACCTTCACAGACTGACTAGACCAGGATGATTCCGCACACTCACACCTTTTTGCCTACTGGGATACAAAACTGCAAGGGTGTTACCCAGAGGAAAACTCTTTTACCTGTGATTTAGCCCCTGGAGTCATAGGCACACTGAAGTTATTCAAGTCCCAGATGAAAATTTCAGAATCGTTGGCTCCAGAAGCCAAGAGGTTACTCTGTAGAAAAAAAAGAAAAGCTCAGGTGGGTTTCACAGGGAAAAAGGACAGATTTCTTCAAAATAAATGTAAGTAAAAAAACACCACAAAAGCTTCTGAAGTCAGATGAGAGCTGCCACTGGTAAGCAGAAAGATAAGGTCACAAGGGAATTCAGTGGCAAAGCTGTGAACAGAACCCAAATGTGAGTCCCCAACCACTCTTACGTCACAACTACCACGTCTCTTTCAGGTTCAAAACTGACCCTTCAGTTTATAAATCTCTATACGGGAAGGAAAACTATATTTTTTGGAATATGAGGGTTAACTTTCACTTCTTAACGTCGCATACCTGGAAAGGGTTGAAGTCAAGAGCTCGAACAGGACCTGAGTGCTTCTCTGTTTGCCCAATTACGGGCTCACTTTTCGAAGTCAAGATCCGGTGCACGCTGTACATTGTCAGCACACCGTTATCTCCTCCACCAACAATCACCCCGGAGGACTCCGGGGACCCGTTTCCAAAGTTACCCCAGATCAGCTTATGAAACCTAGAAAAAAGAAGAAAATAAAGCTGGCGTAGGCCACAGTATTTGGTGGAAGTCAAGACAACCTCTCTATTACTAAAAACCTCATCCACGTTCTGATCTATCAAACACAATCATCGGTCTGCACCTTAAATAAATATTTCCCTTTGAAGGTATCTGTGGCTTTTACCTGGCAAAAAGTAAATTAGTTTCCTTCCAAAGACTTTTACAGGGAACTCACAAAGGAAGAGCTAGTTGGTCTTTTCTTCTTCCCCCCCTCCTTAAAATGTTTAGGACTTCATATGGGATTTGGTAGGTGAACTCCTCTAACCTACACTATACATAAAATTAGATTATAGAACTACATGTATTCTTTTCTAGAGCTATTATCTGAAAAATACCTTTATCCACTGTAAAAACTGCTAGTTAGAAATCAAGGCTGGGTTTTACACTGGGTGTAAATGTCACTCGCACTGATGAGCCTAAGAAATCACCTTGTCTTAGAAAGCTGGAAGACAAGTTTCACTCTGCCTCTAGTCTCTTTATTACAAATCACTAGCCCCAGAATATTCACGTGATGCAGAATGACTCTCCTGAATGACCACCACGTAAGTTCTTTCAGACCTCTCCAATGGTCCAGCTGCTATACTTTTACATCCAACATGATTTTTGCCAACAAAAAACATTCAATTCTTGAAGACAGAGGTCACTTGATCCAAAAGATCACTTCATATCCCAAAAACACGATCTCCTCCTCTCCCTTCTTGTACCAGAAACACCCTTGAGAGTTCCACCGATGGATATGTCAGTAAAAGCCTCTAGTACCTGTTTGAGGCAGGAAGTGTTCCTTTCTGCTTCATGTCCAGGGAGGGATCCCTGAAGTCAACCTCGAATATCTCCAAGGTGGCATTTGTACTGAAGGATGCATCCAGCTGCTGGGCAGATGTTCCTAGCAGAAGTACAAGGGCAAAACAAGTGGGTGTTTTTTTCAAGAGCACAGGATACAAGAAGAGCAAGGAACTGGAAACCTGTTCTTCATCATCAATGCAACCTTGGTTGTGACTGTTCAAAGAGTGGAGGTGTTTGGATAACTCAGAAAGAGGAACCAACAATTATGACACAGACTCTGAAAAAAATTAGAACTTCTTCAAGAAATTCTGGGCACCAGTCACTATTGCACAAATACTTTTCATTTCTTGGGATAAATATAATTCATATACTCTCTTCCAAGCCACCCCAGCTTGTGATATGCAGTCCTTATCTAAATTACAAATGCAGTTGCATCATGAAAACCTGCTACAAGTATGATCCCAAACTTCTGTACGCTGCTCCTCAACCATGACCTTGTGTCTTGATCAAACCTCCTAAACCTGGTCTACAGCAAAAGTTCTCCAACCTTAGCCAACCAAACACTCTCCAA
>NW_015092474.1:4665-10735 GCF_001431845.1 Calidris pugnax
TCTTAATGACCCTAACAAATGCTCCTCATTTTCTGTCAAGCTTCGTGCCTAAAAATTTCCTACCCCAGGAGAAGGAAGAAGAAACAAATGGGCACTGAGAACACTAAATGTGTGAACATAGCAAGAGTAATCATAATTAGCTGAAACTTTTAATTAAAGCTTTCTTCCCTCTACGATCTCTGGACATGGATATATCAGAGAAAAAAATCTCTGCCTGTCTCTGTTGTTTATGGTCTGGTTATAGACAACACTCTCATTGACTCTAGAAAGGAGGAGTGCAGAAAACATGCTGGAGGAAATCACATTGGCACTCCCTGAGGATACAGAGAAGGGACACATACGTAGGCACAAAACTCTCTATAAAGCAGAGCATGTGTACTTATAGCTGTGATTATGTACCTCCCCCATACTTGGGTTCCAACACAAGATCCGGTTGTCTTTGGCGCTACTCAACAGCAGTTCAGGGTCAGCCTGGCACCAGGAGACAGAAAGAACTCCCCTAAAATAGATAGAAAAAACCCAAAAAGATCAGTCATATTTTATACCCTGTCACCAAGAAAGCAGTAGAAATGCTGCTTAAGCTCAGAAATGCTAGTTCTCATCTCTACCCTCAACCAGATTCATCTGTGAAACAAAACAGGCCTAGGAGAACTATGATTTTTTTTATTTGTTAAGTCCAGTCTCCCAGATGTGGAGCTTTTAAAGATGGAGATGCTTGAAAAAGCAACACAAGGAGCAGGCCCTCACCTCGTGTGCCCTTCCAGCTGGCTCAAAGGAGAGGTAGCGAAACGTAAGTCCCATATTTGGATCACTGGCAAGCGGTCATCCTCGGAGGAAAGGACTAGCTGGGTTGCAACTTCTGGATGCCAGGCCATTCCTGAGCAATGCATCTAAGGACAAAAATAGCCAAAAATTCAGCAAAGCAAGCTGGCAACAGCACAAATGGCCCAGCTCCACAGCATTCTGGGCTTAACTCGCCTGGAATTTTTGACATAAAGCAAGCCTGGCAATGTTTTGCTGTGGGAAGCAAGAATTTCTACCTTCCCCTACACAGCAAAAAAACCCACTAACCATACAGTCAAAGGACTAGTTCAAAGTTGATGCAGGAAGACAGCTGGGATTAAAATGCAGGAGGATTCTCATAGATGAGCTGTGAACTTAGAAACTGAATGCAAGGGTGTCCTACTTTTAGGAACAAGCCTCCATTTCCTTAGGGGAAAAGAGAGAGAGGTCTTTTGATGCTACAGCTCCAAGAGAACGAACCCAACCAGCTCCCATAATAAACTAAAGCTTGATCCCAAGAGCCTGTGCCATTTCTTTGCAGTCCCATGTTGTGAGCTAGTCCCAGAGTCTTTCCTCTCCACTCACTCTGTTGCTGTGGTCGCTGACTTTGATGATGGGCTCGTTCTTCCTGAGGTCCCAAACCACAGCCTTGCCGCTGGGGTGAGCGGAGGAGAGGATGTGCTGCACCTGGCGATTCCAGGAGACTGCACTGATGTCTTCATGAGGCTGCAAAGATATGAAAAGCCACTTTTCCATCATTCCCACCTTGAGGGAACACTAACCACACAATTCCGTTAGTAGCTTAACTAAGGGATTTGAGGATATAGAGATGCCTCTCTTCAATCATTGATCAACCACCTGGAAACAGCAGCACTGACCAGAAAAACTGGGGAGCATGGGACGTCCTTTACTTACAGTGGACAGTCAAATTTCTGTGGGGAATTTTTCTAGGAATCACCTGGAAAACGGTAATGGGGCATTATCACCTGAAAAACGATGAAATGATGCTCAGAGGGCTGGAGCACCTCTGTGAGGACAGGCTGAGAGAGTTGGGGGTGTTCAGCCTGGAGAAGAAAAGGCTCCAGGGAGACTTTAGAGCCCCTTCCAGTCCCTAAAGGGGCTGCAGGAGAGATGGGGAGGGACTCTTGATCAGGGAGTTGAGCAATAGGATGAGGGCCATTGGTTTTAACTGAAAAAGGGGAGATTTAGACTAAATATCAGGAAGAAATTCTTTCCTGTGAGGGTGGTGAGACACTGGAACAGGTTGCCCAGAGAAGCTGTGGCTGCCCCATCCCTGGAGGGGTTCAAGGCCAGGCTGGATGGGGCTTTGAGCAACCTGGTCTGGTGGGAGGTGTCCCTCCTTAGAGCAGGGGGTTGGAACTTGATGATCTTTACGTTCCCTTCCAACCCAAACAATTCTATGATTCTATGCTACACAAAGCACATTTGCATTTTGGGAGCAGGTATTGGATTCTGCATTGGCCAAATGTGCCCTAAATCAGCGCAGAGCGAACTGCAGCTGAGAGAACATCAAGGCTTCTACCCTGACTTCTGGGATGAACTTAAATGGAAAGATGACCTTGTGCAAGATCTCAGGAGTGCAGTGGGATGGAAGATGATGAAGCTTTCAAGGCTAATTGCCGTTACAGTATCTACTGCAATGCAGGAGATAGGCAAGAAGACAAATGGCAGGCTTATTGGAGGAAAAACTTGGCCTGCTTTTAGGCAAGTTTACTATGATTTTTACACTTTTAGGAGTTGATTGCCCTGAATAACATTATCAATATCAGAAGCTTCTTGCTCTTCAAACCCAGGAAACATTATCCATGAGTAATAGCCAAGATGCATTAAATGGTTCATTGGCTCTGCTAGGGATATTACTTTCGTGAGATACAAAAAGCTTCAGCTGAAGCCTGAAGTAAAGTCATTCCTCAGAGAAGGTCCAATAAGCCTTTGTAATCCACGACACATGCCCCAGCTGGATCACAAGATAAACTGGTCAGTTACTTGATTCAAATCCACAAAGAGCTTACCCATCCACGACAAAGTGCATCCTTCCAGGGCTTGCCAGCCCACCTTCCCTGCCCTTATAACACTCTTTCCACCTCCGCAACAGGAAGATGATCAGTAAGTTCTGATTCATCTTTCTCCTGGTGGACATCAAGATCATTCCCCTCACCTTCACAGACTGACTAGACCAGGATGATTCCGCACACTCACACCTTTTTGCCTACTGGGATACAAAACTGCAAGGGTGTTACCCAGAGGAAAACTCTTTTACCTGTGATTTAGCCCCTGGAGTCATAGGCACACTGAAGTTATTCAAGTCCCAGATGAAAATTTCAGAATCGTTGGCTCCAGAAGCCAAGAGGTTACTCTGTAGAAAAAAAAGAAAAGCTCAGGTGGGTTTCACAGGGAAAAAGGACAGATTTCTTCAAAATAAATGTAAGTAAAAAAACACCACAAAAGCTTCTGAAGTCAGATGAGAGCTGCCACTGGTAAGCAGAAAGATAAGGTCACAAGGGAATTCAGTGGCAAAGCTGTGAACAGAACCCAAATGTGAGTCCCCAACCACTCTTACGTCACAACTACCACGTCTCTTTCAGGTTCAAAACTGACCCTTCAGTTTATAAATCTCTATACGGGAAGGAAAACTATATTTTTTGGAATATGAGGGTTAACTTTCACTTCTTAACGTCGCATACCTGGAAAGGGTTGAAGTCAAGAGCTCGAACAGGACCTGAGTGCTTCTCTGTTTGCCCAATTACGGGCTCACTTTTCGAAGTCAAGATCCGGTGCACGCTGTACATTGTCAGCACACCGTTATCTCCTCCACCAACAATCACCCCGGAGGACTCCGGGGACCCGTTTCCAAAGTTACCCCAGATCAGCTTATGAAACCTAGAAAAAAGAAGAAAATAAAGCTGGCGTAGGCCACAGTATTTGGTGGAAGTCAAGACAACCTCTCTATTACTAAAAACCTCATCCACGTTCTGATCTATCAAACACAATCATCGGTCTGCACCTTAAATAAATATTTCCCTTTGAAGGTATCTGTGGCTTTTACCTGGCAAAAAGTAAATTAGTTTCCTTCCAAAGACTTTTACAGGGAACTCACAAAGGAAGAGCTAGTTGGTCTTTTCTTCTTCCCCCCCTCCTTAAAATGTTTAGGACTTCATATGGGATTTGGTAGGTGAACTCCTCTAACCTACACTATACATAAAATTAGATTATAGAACTACATGTATTCTTTTCTAGAGCTATTATCTGAAAAATACCTTTATCCACTGTAAAAACTGCTAGTTAGAAATCAAGGCTGGGTTTTACACTGGGTGTAAATGTCACTCGCACTGATGAGCCTAAGAAATCACCTTGTCTTAGAAAGCTGGAAGACAAGTTTCACTCTGCCTCTAGTCTCTTCATTACAAATCACTAGCCCCAGAAAATTTACATGATGCAGAATGACTCTCCTCACTGGCCACCACGTAAGTTCTTTCAGACCTCTCCAATGGTCCAGCTGCTATACTTTTACATCCAACATGATTTTTGCCAACAAAAAACATTCAATTCTTGAAGACAGAGGTCACTTGATCCAAAAGATCACTTCATATCCCAAAAACACGATCTCCTCCTCTCCCTTCTTGTACCAGAAACACCCTTGAGAGTTCCACCGATGGATATGTCAGTAAAAGCCTCTAGTACCTGTTTGAGGCAGGAAGTGTTCCTTTCTGCTTCATGTCCAGGGAGGGATCCCTGAAGTCAACCTCGAATATCTCCAAGGTGGCATTTGTACTGAAGGATGCATCCAGCTGCTGGGCAGATGTTCCTAGCAGAAGTACAAGGGCAAAACAAGTGGGTGTTTTTTTCAAGAGCACAGGATACAAGAAGAGCAAGGAACTGGAAACCTGTTCTTCATCATCAATGCAACCTTGGTTGTGACTGTTCAAAGAGTGGAGGTGTTTGGATAACTCAGAAAGAGGAACCAACAATTATGACACAGACTCTGAAAAAAATTAGAACTTCTTCAAGAAATTCTGGGCACCAGTCACTATTGCACAAATACTTTTCATTTCTTGGGATAAATATAATTCATATACTCTCTTCCAAGCCACCCCAGCTTGTGATATGCAGTCCTTATCTAAATTACAAATGCAGTTGCATCATGAAAACCTGCTACAAGTATGATCCCAAACTTCTGTACGCTGCTCCTCAACCATGACCTTGTGTCTTGATCAAACCTCCTAAACCTGGTCTACAGCAAAAGTTCTCCAACCTTAGCCAACCAAACACTCTCCAACAACCCACAGAGAGCTACCAGTCACACAGGGGTGGCTTCCTTCCTTCTCCCTAGCTCAGAGAATAAAAGCTAAATATAGATTTAACATTGCCTAATGGGACAATGCCAAGCAAATGGTCACCCAGTTACCACAGAGGTGCTTTGTAACTGCCTATGGCATGGAAAGTGCCCAAGAGACTCCTAAAAAGCAGTAAAAATGATGAAACTATGCAGTTTCTGCTCTAAAGCAGACCGAAGCCAAGACCTTTGGTCCAACCAAAAAAAATCTGCCCTAATTGGAGAAACACAAAGTAGACCATCTAGCCCCAAAA
This sequence comes from Calidris pugnax, assembly GCF_001431845.1. Lineage (NCBI taxonomy): Eukaryota > Metazoa > Chordata > Aves > Charadriiformes > Scolopacidae > Calidris > Calidris pugnax. The sequence continues at coordinate 10,057 of NW_015092474.1, forward strand.
ATGGGAATGTCGCTTTTAAGGCAACAGCTGAACTTTTGTCACTTTCTTTTGGCACTCAACCCTGAAAAAAAACCCACCACCAGTCACTATTGCACAAATACTTTTCATTTCTTGGGATAAATATAATTCATATACTCTCTTCCAAGCCACCCAAGCTTGTGATATTAAGTCCTTATCTAAATTACAAATGCAGTTGCATCATGAAAACCTGCTACAAGTATGATCCCAAACTTCTGTACGCTGCTCCTCAACCATGACCTTGTGTCTTGATCAAACCTCCTAAACCTGGTCTACAGCAAAAGTTCTCCAACCTTAGCCAACCAAACACTCTCCAACAACCCACAGAGAGCTACCAGTCACACAGGGGTGGCTTCCTTCCTTCTCCCTAGCTCAGAGAATAAAAGCTAAATATAGATTTAACATTGCCTAATGGGACAATGCCAAGCAAATGGTCACCCAGTTACCACAGAGGTGCTTTGTAACTGCCTATGGCATGGAAAGTGCCCAAGAGACTCCTAAAAAGCAGTAAAAATGATGAAACTATGCAGTTTCTGCTCTAAAGCAGACCGAAGCCAAGACCTTTGGTCCAATCAAAAAAATCTGTCCTAATTGGAGAAATACAAAGTAGACCATCTACCCCCAAAAATGGTAATGTCGCTTTTAAGGCAACAGCTGAACT
>NW_015092475.1:0-782 GCF_001431845.1 Calidris pugnax
GGTTTTGAGACCCACCTCCACCAGCTGTGGAGCACTAACACAGCACGAATACAGCACGGACTACCTGCCAATACGGCCTTTGTAATGATGCAGAATCACCAATTAACAGGATCAGCATTACCTAAGAACTGGAGGAAGTACCGAGTAGGACATCAGCTTAAAGGTTGGCCTTCAAACCCTACAGCTCGAGTGGCAGCACACGGGAAGTGAGCAGGTCTAGTGTCACAGAATTCCTAGAACCACAGAATGGTTCACAGAATCAGGGAATTGTCAGAGCTGGAAGGGACCTCTAGGGATCATCCAGCCCAACCCCCTGCCAAAGCAGGGCTGCCCAGAGCACATCACTCAGGAGCATCCAGGTGGGGACCTGGGCGAGGGGATGGAGTGTCCCCTCAGCAAGTTTGGTGATGATACTAAACTGGGAGAGGTCGTTGACATTATGGAGGGCTGTGCTGCCTTACAGTGAGACCTGGACAGGCTGGAGAGCTGGGCAGAGCTCATTTTGATGAATTTGAATTTGATGAAATTCAATAAAGGCAAGTGCAGGGTGCTGCACCTGGGGAGGAATAACCCCCTGCACCAGCACAGGTTGGGGGTGACCTGCTGGAGAGCAGCTCTGAGGAGAAAGACCTGGGAGTCCTGGTGGCCAACAGGATGCCCAGGAGCCAGCAATGGGCCCTGGTGGCCAAGAAGGCCAATGGCATCCTGGGGGGCATGAGGAAGAGTGTGAGCAGCAGGTGGAGGGAGGTCATCCTGCCCCTCTGCTCTGCCCTGGGGAGGCC
>NW_015092475.1:934-1304 GCF_001431845.1 Calidris pugnax
AGGGTGGTGTGAGGGAGGATGGAGCAGGACTCTTTTCAGTGGTCACCAGCGACAGGACGAGGGGAAATGGGCACAAACTGGAACATGGGAAGTTCCAACTAAACATGAGGAGGAACTTCTTTCCTGTGAGAGTGGCAGAGCCCTGGCAGAGGCTGCCCAGAGAGGTGGTGGAGTCTCCTTCTCTGGAGACATTCCAACCCCCCCGGACACGTTCCTGTGGGACCTGCTCTGGGTGGCCCTGCTTTGGCAGGGGATTGGACTGGGTGATCTCCAGAGGTCCCTTCCAACCCCATGTGATTCTGTCCCTCCTGCACTGGCACAAGGTTTTAGGTGGTAGCATGATACACCAATCAAGGAACTGATCTAAAGC
>NW_015092476.1:0-58747 GCF_001431845.1 Calidris pugnax
CTAACCCTAACCCCTAACCCTAACCCAACACCCTATCCCAATGCTGACACCCTATCCTGACACTTTAACCCAACAGCCTAGCACTAACCCTAACCCTAACCCTATCCCAACACCCTAACCTGACACCCTAACCCTAACCCCTAACCCAACACCCTAACCTTAACCTGACAACCTAACCCTATCCCTAACCCGACACCCTAACCCTACCCTCTGAGACCCTAACCCTGCACCTTAACCCTATCCTCTAGAGACCATAACCTTGCACATTGACTCTAACCCTAAACCTAAAAAAACAAAGGCAGACATTTGTGTTAGCAGGCATTGTCTGCTTCTGAAGTGGCCTTGTACCAGCTCACACAGGAGAAAGCTGACACACAGGTTACCTAATTTCGTAGAAGCACAGAATAATTAGAGTTGGAAGGGACCTTAAAGATCATCTAGTTCTCACCCCTCTGCCATGGGCATGGATATCTTCCACTATACCAAGTTACTCAATGCCCTATCCACCCTGGCCTTGAACACTTTCAAAGACGGGGCATCCACAGATTCTCTGGGAAACCTGTGCAAGTGTCTCACCACCCTCAGACTAGAAAATTATTTTCCTGTATCTAATTGAAATCTACCCCGTTTCAGTTTAAAACCATTACTCCTCATGCCATCATGGCATTCCCTGATAAAGATTCCCTCCCCACCTTTTCTGGTCCCCTTTAACTACTGGAAGGGGCTATAAGGCCTGCCTGGAGCTCCCTCTGGGCTCAACAAACCTCAGCCTGTCCTCAAAGCAGAGGTGCTCCAGACGTCTGATCACCTTCACAGAATCACAGAATCTCGGTGGTTGGAAGGAACCTCTGAGATCATTGAGTCCAACCACAGAGAAAGAAAAAAAAAAAACAAACCACCACACACCACACCCACAACAAATACCACACCATACAACACCCACCAACCAAGCCCCATACCAACAGCACCACATACAACACCCCACCACACCCCAATAATCTTGAGCACTAGAGCATGCCCTGAAGAGCCACATCTACACGTTTCTTAAATACCTCCAGGGATGGCGACTCCACCACCTCCCTGGGCAGGCTGTTCCAGTGCCTGACCACTCTCTCAGTAAAGTAATTCTTCCTAAGATATAATCTAAACCTCCCCTGCCGCAACTTCATACCATTTCCTCTGGTCCTTTGTGGCCTTCTCTGGACTCATTCCAACAGGGCCACGTCCTTCTTATTTTGGGGGCCCCAGAGCTGGATGCAGTACTCCAGGCAGGGTCTCGCCAGAGCAAAGTAGAGGGGTAGAATCATCTGCTTCAACCTGCCTGCCACACTTCTTTTGATACAGTCCAGGATATGGTTGGCTTTCTGGGTTGCAAGTGCACATTGCCCGCTCATGTTGAGCTTCTCATCAGTCAATCTGTCCAAGTCCCTCTCCTCAGGGCTGCTCTCAATCCATTCTACACCCAGCCTGTGTTTTTTTGCATGGGATTTCCTTGACCTACGTGCAAGACCTTGCATTGGCCTTGTTGAACTTCATGAGGTCTGCACAGGCTCATCTCTCAAACCTGTCAAGGTCCCTCTGGATGGTATCCCTTCCCTCCCGTGTGTCAACCACACCACACATCTTGGCGTCATAGGCAAACTTGCTGAGGGTGTACTCAATCCCACTGTCCATTTTGCCAACAAAGGTGTTAAACAGCACTGGTCCCAGTACCAACCCCTGAGGAACACTACTCATCACTGATCACCACTTGGACATTGAGCAGTTGACCGCAACTCTTTGAGAGCATCCACCCAGCCAATTCCTTATCCACCGAGTGGTCCATCAGTAAAATCCACGTCTCTCCAATTTAGAGACAAGGTTGTTGTGTGGGACAGTGTCAAATGCTTTAAACAAGTCCAGGTAAATGACGTCAGCTACTCTTCCCTTATTCACCAAAGTTGTAACACTGTCATAAAAGGCCATCAAATTTGTCAGGCACAATTTGCCCTTAGTGAAGCTATGTTGCATGTGACCAGTTTCCTTACTTTCCATGTGCCTTAGCATACTTTCCTATGCTGACTGCCACAACTTCTCAAATATGATGGACAGTGGCTTAGCAACTTCATCCGCCTCAGGACGTGTGGACAAATCTCATCAAGTCCCATGGACTTGTAGAACTTCAGGTTCCTTAGATGGTCTCAAACATGGTCTTCTCCTGCAATGGGCAGTTCATCATTCTCCCAGTCCCTGTCTTTGCCTTTTGCAACTTGGGCGGTATGGTTAGAGTACTTGCTGGTAAAGACTGAGGCAAAAAAGTTGTTGAGTACCTCAGTGTTCTCCATATCCTGGGCAGCCAGGTCTCCCATTTCCTTCCAGAGAGGGCCCACATTTTTCCTAGTCATCATTTTATCACCGACATACCTATAGAAGTTTTTTTTTCTTGCACTTGACATCCCTGAATAGACTCTGGGCTTCAGCTTTCCTAGCCTGATCCATGACTGCTCGAACAATTTCTCTGTATTCCTCCCAGGCTACCTGTCCTGGCTTCCACCCTCTGTAGACTTCCTTTTTGAGTTTGAGTTTCTCCAGGACTTCCATGTTCATCCATGCAGGCCTTCTGGAATTTTTGCTTGACTTCTTCTTTGTTGGGATGCATCAATCCTGACCTTGGAGGGGGTTATCCTTGAATATTAACCAGCTTTCTTCAGCTCCTCTTCCCCCCAAGGGATGTATACCACGGTACTGCAACAAGCAGACTCCTGAAGAGACCAAAGTCTGCTTTCCTGAAGTCCAGGGTAGTGAGTGTACTATGCACCTTTCCCACTGCCCTAAGGATCTTGAATTCCACCATCCAGCTCCTCTTCCCCCCAAGGGATGTATACCACGGTACTGCAACAAGCAGACTCCTGAAGAGACCAAAGTCTGCTTTCCTGAAGTCCAGGGTAGTGAGTGTACTATGCACCTTTCCCACTGCCCTAAGGATCTTGAATTCCACCATCTCACAGTCACTAGAGCCAAGGCTTCTCCTGAGCTTAACATTCCCCACCAGCCTCCTTGTTGGTGAGAACACCATGGCACCTGTCCACCTGTCCTGTTGGCTCCTCTATCACTTGGAGAAGAAAGTAATCATTGACATATTCTAGGAACATCCTGGATTGCTTATGCCTTTATCAGTGTGGCTGAAGTCCCCCATGAAAATGGGGACTTGTGATCATGAAGCTGTTCCTATCTGTTTATAGAGGGCCTCATCTTCTCTGTCTCCCTGGCTGGGTGGCCTGTAGCATATCCCCATTCTAAATCACATGTCCCTGCTCTCCTTTTAATCCTGAGCCATAAACACTTGGTTGACTCCTCATACAACCCATGTCAATGATTAAGCCACCAATACTCTCTCACTGCCACATCTACTGCTAATTTGAAGGAGTGGAAGGTGCTGGCTGGGGCCAAGGAGGCGAAAATGGGTGCACAGGGAGCCTTGTCCTGACTCCTCACTTGCTTTGCTCATGGTCAACTGCTTTTCCTCTGTGCTTTGTCATGTCTGTAGGTAACACGGGTACCAAGAAACACCTCTGTGAGGATCTCAGCATAGCTTGGAAAACAGTTTGGACTTTTTCATGTTGCTGTTAGTGTGGAGCTTTTTAAGTTTGATGCGTTTTATGGTAACACTGGGGGAGGTGTGACAGCAAAAAGACTGCCCTGCCAGCACCAGCTTCCCTGGTCCTTCTCCTGCCTGGAAACTCCTCTGCCCCTGCAGCCACTGTCTCAAGGCCAGCCCCAACCCTGGTCTCCCTGGCACCCAGCAAAAGTGCAGGCCCCCATGCCTGTCTTGTCTTGGGTCTGGCTCTGGCCCTCACCGAGGACTGCGATGGCGGCACCACACAGCACATGGAAGTAGTGTATCTCTACTATGCCTAAAAGTATACTCCCTACATAACCGTGGGTCTGAGCTGTAGGGCCCAACAGTCTGTGTTGCCACAGGGCAGAGCTGTGGGTCCCTGGGCTCTGTGGAATTCAACCAGGAGAGGAAATGAGGCACACATCACTATGCACTGTTTATAAAAGGCTCCAAGCTTTTAAAAGAAAGCAAAGAAGGAGAAAGAGATTTTTATATAATCCAAATCTGTACAGAGAAAACAAGTTTTCAAAACAAGTAGTAATGTATATTGTTCATTGTAATGCAATATTGACATGAACATCTACAACAGCTAGAAAAGCAAAAATCCTCCTAGCCTAGAGTTGGAAGCTTGGTACCTGAAAACCACTTATATTTAACTAAAACTGTTTCAAGAGCTAGCAATTTTAAGCAGCAACACTGCCAGGTTGGAGGCCAAGATTTAATCAGAGCATATGCCTAAGTCAGATTTGCAAAGCTGAGTGGAAACTAAAAACCCAAATGCCTCTTTCTATCACCACCAGTAAAAATACCAGTAATGGAGCGGCTTGTGCTGGACGTCATCTCCAAACACATTGAAGATCAAGAAGTTACCGGTATTAACCAACACGGATTTGCCAAGGGTAAATCATGCTTGACCAATGCAGAGTCCCTGCACAGCAGGTGAGATCCTGCCTGTTGGGGCAGTGGCCGGGGCCTGCGGACACTGGCCATGGTCACCTGGTGCTGCATCCAGAACAGGATGAGAGAGAACAGAAGAAATGCCTGAGGACTGGAGGAAGGCAAATATCACTCCAGTCTACAGAAAGGGCAACAAGGAGGACCCAGGGAACTACAGGCCAATTAGTCTCACCTCTGTCCCAGGGAAAATAATGGAGCGGCTTGTGCTGGACGTCATCTCCAAACACATTGAAGATCAAGAAGTTATTGGAAGTGGTCAACACGGATTTACCAAGGGTAAATCATGCTTGACCAATCTGATAGCCTTCTATGATGTTGTAACTGGTTGGCTAGATGAAAGGAGAGCAGCAGATGTCATCTACCTTGACTTCAGCAAGGCTTTTGACACTGTCTCCCATAACATCCTCATTAGAAAATTAAGGAAGTGTGGGATAGATGAGGGGGCAGTGAGATGGATTGAGTCCTGGTTGTGTGACAGGACTCAGAGGGTTCTAATTAATGGAGCGGGGTCAAGTTGGAGGCCTGTGACCAGTGGTGTCCCTCAGGGGTCAATACTCGGCCCAGTCCTGTTCAACATATTCATCAATGACCTGGACGAGGGGACAGAGTGTATTCTCAGCAAGTTTGCTGATGATACCAAATTAGGACGGGCTGGCTCACACTCCAGAGGGCTGTGCCAGCATCCAGCGCGACCTAAACAGGCTGGAGAGCTGGGCAGAGAAGAACCTAATGAGGTTCAACAGGGGGAAATGTAAGGTCCTGCACCTGGGGAGGAAGAACCCCAGGCACCAATATAGGTTAGGGATGGATCTTCTGGGAAGCACTCCTGAGGAAAAGGATCTGGGAGTCCTGGTAGATAGCACACTTTCTATGCGCCAGCAATGTGCCCTTGTTGCCAAGAGGGCCAATGGAATCCTGGGCTGCATAGGAAAGAGTGTGGCCAGCAGGTCGAGGGAGGTCATTCTCCCTCTCTACTCTGCACTGGTGAGGCCACAACTGGAATACTGCATCCAGTTCTAGGCCCCCCAGTTCAAGAGGGACAGGGAACTACTGGAGAGAGTCCAGCGTAGGGCAACAAAGATGATTAAGGGATTGGAGCACCTCCCTTACGAGGAAAGGCTCAAGGAGCTGGGACTCCTTAGCCTGGACAAGCGAAGACTGAGGGAAGACCTTATTTATGTTTATAAGTATCTAAAGGGCGGGTTGAAGGATGTTGGAGCCGGACTCTTTTCAGTGGTTTCCAGCAATAGGACAAGGTGCAATGGGCTCAAGCTGGAACATAGAAAGTTCCATTCAGGTATGAGGAAAAACTTCTTTACGGTGAGGGTGACGGAGCAGTGGAAGAGGCTGCCCAGGGGGGTCGTGGAGTCCCCTTCTCTGGAGATCTTCAAGACCCGCCTGGATGCAGTCCTGAGTAATGTGCTCTAGGCGTGCCCGCTTTAGCAGGTCCCTTCCAACTCTGACAATTCCATGATTCCATGAAAATACCACTAATACAGCAGTATTTAAAGGTTTGTTGGAAATACATGATCTACAACAGAATACTAATTATCTTCCCATTTAGTATTTGCATTTGCAATCTCATACAATGAGCTCAGGGTTCCTGCCAGGCGTTCAGGCACCTGGAAAAGCTCTACTCTGAAGTGAGAGTCTTGGTGCCTCCTTCTCCCATATGGTCCTCTCCCCTGTCCTCTCTCTGCCAGGAGTCAGAACTGCACCAAGCCCTGTGTTTAATGCCTCAGGAGCATTGCGGGAGCTGCCTTGCTCTAGCTGCTTTGAGAGCCAGGGCAGGCATGGCCCTGCAAAGCTCTGACCCACCCAAGATCCAGCCCTGGCCACACTCTTGCCTTTAGGGCTTTGGCCCCAGCTGCCTTGCCTCAGCCCTTCTGCTGTTCCACTTCCCTCCTCCAGGCCTGGCAAGACAAGTTCAGCCCTGGCTGCTACAAAGGGATCCAGATCCTTGTCTCGGGACAGCTGCTGGGATGTCTCATCCTTCTCAGCTCTTGCAAGGAAGAACAGATGTCGTGGTTTGGCCTCAGATGGCAACAAAGAACCACGTGGCAGCCACTCGCTCAGACTGCACCCTCCACTGCCACCACGGCCGTGAGGGGAGAATTGGAAAAAAAAAGCAAAAGTTGCAGGTTGAGACAAAGGCAATTTAACAGAACAGCAAAGGGAAAAAGAAACAACACCACGACCACCACTGACAGAGGAATATACAACCACGATTATGATACCACCACTTGCAGACCACACCCGGGACACCCCAGCCTGCTCCGCTCCCTGTGGTGACTTCCTGTCCCTGCTAGATCCTGGGGAGAATTAACCCTATCCCCACCAGACCCAGGACAACAGAGTAGCCATGTGGCTTTGGATGCTCTTTATTCCATCTACAGATTCATCTGTCAGTGAGAAAGTAAGAGGAGCTGTGGTGGGCTGCATCCCTCCATACACAAACATATCTTGATGTGTCTGCTTGTTTTCCTGAGCATTGTGAGGACCATTCCTGTGCTTGCTGGAGGCTGTCTGTGAAAGTCTGCCAGCATCCCGGATCTCCCTGGCCCTTCACACAGAATCACACAGAATCTTCTAGCTTGGAAGGGACCTCAAACATCATCTTGTCCAACCATCAACCTAACTGACAAAAATAGACACCCGCACAACAAACAAGCAGCATCACCATCACTAAACCATACCTCCCAGCACTACATCAACCTGTCTTTTGAACACCTCCAGGGATGGTGCCTCAACCACCTCCCTGGGCAGCCCATTCCATGTCTGATGACCCCTTCAGTGAAAAAATTTTTCCTAATATCCAGCCTGAACCTCTCCTGGCGTAACTTGAGGCCATTTCCTCTCATCCTGTTGCCTGTGACTTGGGAGAAGAGACCGACCCCCACCTCTCTACACCCTCCTTTCAGGTAGTTGTAGAGAGCAATAAGGTCTCCCCTCAGCCTCCTCTTCTCCAGGCTGAATAACCCCAGCTCCCTCAGCCACTCCTCATAAGACTTGTGCTCCAGACCCCTCACCATCTTTGTTGCTCTTCACTGGACCCGCTCCAGCACCTCGATGTCTTTTTTGTGGTAGGGGGCCCAAAACTGGACACAGTTCTCGAGGTGGGGCCTCACCAGTGCCGAGTACAGGGGGATGATCACCTCTCGGGCCCTACTCGCCACGCTGTTCCTGATACAGGCCAGGATGCTGTTGGCCTTCTTGGTCACCTGGGCACACTGCTGGCTCATGTTCAGCCGACAGTCGACCAATACCCTCAGGTCCTTTTCTGCCCGGCAGCTCTCCAGCCACTCTGCCCCCAGCCTGTAGCGCTGCCTGAGGTTTTTGTGACCCAAGTGGAGGACCTGGCACTTGGCCTTGTTGAACCTCATCCTGTTGGTCTCGGCCCATCGATCCAGCCTGTTGAGATCTCTCTGCAGAGCCCCTCTACCCTCCAGCAGGTCGACACTGCCACCCAGCTTGGTGTCGTCTGCAAACTTACTGAGGGTGCACTCAATCCCCTCATCCAGATCATTGATAAAGATGTTAAAGAGAATTGGCCCTAGTACCAAGCCCTGTGGGACACCACTTGTGACTGGACGCCAGCGGGATTTAACTCCGTTCACCACCACCCTCTGGGCCCGGCCCTCCAGCCAGTTTTTAACCCAGCGGAGGGTATTCCCATCCAAGCCATGGGCAGCCAGTTTCTCCAGGAGGATACTGTGGGAGACTGTATCAAAGTCCAGATAAAAAACATCCACAGCCTTTCCTTCATCCACCAAGCGGGTCACTTTGTCATAGAAGGAGATCAGGTTTGTCAAGCAGGACCTGCCCCTCGTGAACCTGTGCTGGCTGGGCCTGGTCGCATGAGTGTCCTTCATGTGTTGCATGATGGCGATGGCACTCAGGATGATCTGTTTCATGATCTTCCCAGGCACCGAGATCAGACTGACAGGCCTGTAGTTCTCTGGATCATCCTTCCGGTCCTTCTTGTGGATGGGCGTCACATTTGCTAGACGCCAGTTGGCTGGGACCTCCCCAGTTTCCCAGGACTGCTGGTAAATGATGGAGAGTGGCTCCACAAGCACTTCTGCCAGCTCCTTCAGTACCCTCGGGTGGATCTTATCTGGTCCCATAGACTTGTTTGCATCTAAGTGTTGGAGCAGGTCCCTCACCATCTCCCTTTGAATTACAGGGGCTTCATTCTGCTCCCTGCCCCTGCCTGCTAGTTCAGGGGTCTGGATATTTAGGGAACCCCCTATCCTACTACTAAAGACTGAGGCAAAGAAGGCATTCAGGACTTCAGCCTTCTCCTCATCCTTTGTCACTATGTTTGTCTCCCTTATCCAGTAGAGGATGGAGGTTCTCCCGCGTCCTCTTTTTGCTATTAATATATTTATAGAACTTCTTTTTATTGTTTTTAACATCCAAGGCCAGGTTGAGTTCTAGTTGGGCTTTGGCCTTCCTAATCTTTTCCCTACATAACTTTGTTATACCTTCGTAATCTTCCTGCGTGGCCTGCCCCTTTTTCCAAAGGCCATAAACTCTCCTTTTTTCCCTGAGCTGTGACCCTGTCTCTTTGCTCAGCCAGGCTGGCCTTTTCCCCTGACAACTCTACAGCACATAGGGATGGCCTGTGCCTGGGCTTTTAAGACTTCCTCCTTGAAAAACACCCAGCCTTCCTGAACATCTTTGCCCTTCAGGGCTTCCTCCCATGGGACTTTTCCAACCAGTGCTCTGAAAAGGCTAAAGTCCACCCACCGGAAGGTCCAAGGTTGACGTTTTGCTGTAGATGCACTTAAGCTGGGCACCCGATTTCACCCCCATCCATGGTACTTTACCTCCAGGCTCATTACCAATGGGCCTGGTATTCTCCCCTTCCCGCTTCGATTCTAGTTTAAAGCCCTGTCCATGAGTTTTGCTAACTCTTGGCCTAATACCCTTTTCCCATTTCAGGATAGGGTTTTTCCATCATTCTCAAGCAGACCCGGTGTCCTATAAATCAGGCTATGGTCTGTGAATCCAAAGCCATGTTGGTAGCACCAGTTACGGAGCCAGGCGTTGATCTGCCTGATCTTTTTGTTTATCCAATCATTGGTCCCCAAGAATGGAGGGACAGAGGAGATCTGCTTCCCATAGGATCCCAGCTATGCTTTTCCTGCAGAAGTGAAGCATTTACCTGAAGTTCAGGATCTGCTCTCTGCTATTCTCTTTCCTCGTTCCTTTCAGGATCTCAAGCCCCACTGTTTCGTGGTCCTCACAGCCACAGATACCATTGATTATCATGTCCTGAAAACAGATCAGGCTGGGCACCACACCAGTTGGTCCCTCCCAATGCCTGTAGCAAGAATCTGTCTCTGACACCACCTAAAAATCTCCTTGAGCCAATGCATCCTGCCATCTTGCACTCAGGGTGTGTGACACAGAGATCTACCCAAGTACCTTCAGGAAGACTTCATCCACTTCTTCTCCCCCTATGGGGCTCTGTAACATGTTGTCACTGCCATGCTACCAGAACGACCTCTCTGCTGCTCCTGACCCACATGCTCTCTCCCAGACTGTTGATTGTCCCCCATGCTCTCCTTCCACTTTCCCAGGTGCTCAGTGTTTGCATACATACATCTGAGGCAGGTGCCTCTCATCCATCTCCATCATTCCTGAGGTCCCTCTTGTTCCCTTTTCTTTATACCCCTGCCCACCACCTCCTCCCCTGGCTGTGGGTCATCACCTCCCTCCTGTCACACCCTCAGCCAGTGGCCCCAGGATGGGACATTGTGTCACCGGTAGGGACAGCCAGGAGGGGGTATCCTCAGAGAGATGCTGCCTTAGCTTGTCAAGCCCCAAAGGTGCCAGTTTTGTGTGGCAGGGATCAGCCACCCCTCACCTTGTAGGCCACCTCTTCACTGAGATGTCACTGGACCTGCTCCTGACTCATCACTTGGCTCAGCATCTGCTGGATCATCTTATTTAGCCACTCCATGTCTGTATCCAACTTGGTGCGATTAACTTTACGAGCTAGGGTGCTTTTGTCTATTTTCTAGCAAGAGGGAAAGGCAAGAGAGTGGTGAGGAAAGGATGGAGGTACAATGGGCAGGGCCAGCTCATATTAGGAGAGGGAGAAGTGGCTATGTGGTGCCACTCGCCCCATCAGCCCTGTGAGGTTGATCCCATCAGCTAAAGGGATCTGGGGGAGACAGAGGGACCTGGTGAGGCACCCGCAGCCAGTCTGGAAATCCTCCCTTCCCCCAGCCAGTTCTGCCACCAAGCACCCAAGGGACATGGGCATGTTTGTCACCCTGCTCAGGACCCCCTTGGCTGGCACTGGGGCCCTCAAGGCCATAGCACATCGATTCCCAGCACCAGGTCCTCCTTGTCTTCTTTCTCCTTCTCCAGCCTCTTCAAGGACCAGGACAAAGCCTTCCAATGCAGAAAGCACCCCATGCATGATGCCACAGCAGGGCCAGAGCTGCCTCCTGGACGGCTGAGCACCCCCTGCCTCCCCACACCCCTCAAAAATCTCATCAAAAGCAGTTTGAACTTCTGCAGGGCTTTGAGCAGGCTGGCAGTGTTACCAAAGCATATCCTTGAAATGCTTTGTGTTGGAAGGCCTTTTGTGTATTCTCACGAATAATGAGGATTCTATTGAATTTATCAAGCATGAGCTAATGAAAAAAATCCCTAATCAAGGGAGGCAAGTATTGTATCATTCTTGAAGAAGCACATAGAGGACTTTGAGGATGGTATTAATCTATACGTTTTGAGAAGTTTAGCCAACTTGCCAACAAAATGAAAATTCTTAAGTGTCTTAACCTGAATTACCTTCATTACAATACTAAAAATCGTGCCCATAGGTCAAGAAGACCCTTGCCCAGGTGAAGACCCTTCCCTTGCGCATGTGTGGTAGCTATAACTTGATGGTGTAATCGTATCTAAATTACTAACCAATCCAATATAGACAGGAGGTACTAATATTATAATGATGTATTAATTGTGCAGAGAGCTTTGGTGAGTGTGCATGACAGGAGGAGAAATCCCCCATGCACCTGGCGCTGTAAATAAACTAATAGCAGCTTTCTAAACTAAAGATCTACTTTGGAGAGTGATAGTTTTGTTACGGATTTTTGTAACAGCAGGGGGCCCTTGCGGTCCCCACCTTGGCATCTGCCTAGAGAATGCTCTGACGCCACAGGATTTTAGCCATCTACCTTGGTATCTTTCTGCTGCTGGTGACTATCATCCAGGAGGTTTTCCATGCAGAGCTGATCTCACAGTCCCCTTGCACCTGCATGACAATGGACTGGATGCACTTCATCAGCTCCTCATCCCTCTTCAGGGAGGAAGATGACAAGGTGGTGCCATGCAAGGGAGGCTGGCTGCCCCATAGGGACAACCATTTCACTGGTGGCCACAGGCTACCAGTGCCAGCAGGACTTGCACCAAGGTTTTAACTTCCTATCATGCTGCTGACTTGTACAAACCAATCTGGGAGGCAGCGAGGGGATCCCCCACATTGCAGCAAAGCACAAACAGCTGGAGGGGTCTCAGCAGCCCCCTCCCAAGGCCCCTGTACTGGCATCTCCTTACCTGGCTCCTCCTTGGCCGCTGCCTCACCACCTTGCCCACAGCCCACCACCATGAGATGAAGGAGTCACAGAATCACAGAATTGTAGGGGTTGGACAGGGCCTTTGGAGATCATCCAGTCCGACCCACTTACCAAGGCAGGGTCATCCAGATCAAGTTGCACAGGAACACATCCAGGTGGGTTTTAAATAGAACAAGGAGTCTCCAGAGAAGGAGACTCCACAACCTCTCTGGGCAGCCTGTTCTAGTGCTCTGTTACCCTCAAATTAATGAGGTTTTTCCTGATGTAGAGATGGACTTCCCTATATTCTAGCTTGTGCCCATTGCCCCTTGTTCTGTCACTGAGCACTACTGAAAAGAGTCTGGCCCCATCCTCTTGACACCCACCCTTTGGATATTTATAAGCAATGATGAGATTCCATCAGTCTTTTCTACTCCAGGTGTCTCAGCCTTTCCTCATCAGAGAGAAGCTCCAGTTCCCTGATGCTCTTAATCAAAGAATCACAGAATCAATATGGTTGGAAGGGACCTCTGAGATCATCAAGTCCAACCTCAAAAAAACAAAAAACAAACAAACAAAAAAAAACCACCCAACAACAAAACAAAACCAAAACAAAACAACAAAAAAAAAACCAAACAAAAAACACAACACCCCACCACATCACACCCACCCACAAACCAATAATCTCAGGCACTAGAGCATGCCCTGAAGAGCCATGTCTACACATTTCTTAAATACCTCCAGGGATGGTGACTCCACCACCTCCCTGGGCAGGCTGTTCCAGTGCCTGACCACCCTCTCAGGAAAGTCATTCTTCCTAATATCTAATCTAAACCTCCCCTGCACCAACTTCAGACCATTTCCTCTGGTCCTGTCACTATTCCCTTGGGAGAAGAGGCCAACACCCACTTCTCTACAACCTCCTTTCAGGGAGTTGGAGAGGGCAATGAGGTCTCCCCTCAGCCTTCTCTTCTCCAAACTAAACATGTCCAGTTCCCTCAGCCTCTCCTCATATGACTTGTTCTCTAGACCCCTCACTAGCTTGGTGGCTCTCCTCTGGACACGCTCCAGCACTTCAATGTCCTTCCTGTAGTGAAGGGCCCAGAACTGAACACAGTACTCAAAGTGAGGCCTCACCAGTGCCCAGTACAGAGGCACAATAACTTCCCTACTCCCGCTGGCCGCGGTATTCCTGATACAGGCCAGGATGCCGTTGGCCTTCTTGGCCACCTGGGCACACTGCCGGCTCATGTTCAGCTGGCTGTTCACCAACACTCCTAGATCTTTTTCTGCTGGGCAGCTTTCCAGCCACTCTTCCCTAAGCCTGTAGTGTTGCCTGGGGTTGTTGTGACCGAAATGCAGGACCCCGCACTTGGCCTTATTAAACCTCATCCCATTGGCCTTGGCCCATTGATTCAGTCTGTCCAGATCCCTCTGTAGAGCCTTCTGACCCTCAAGCAGATTAACACTCCCACCTAGTTTGCTGTCATCTGCAGACTTACTGAGGGTGCACTCAATCCCCTTATCTAGATCATCAATAAAGATATTAAACAAGACTGGCCCCAAAACTGAGCCCTGAGGGACATCACTGGTGACCGGTCGCCAACCGGATTTCGCCCCATTAATCACAACTCACTGGGCATGGCCATCCAGCCAGTTTTTTATCCAGTGAAGGGTACACTTGTCTATGCCATGATTTTCCAGTTTCTCCAGGAGAACACCGTGGGGGACGGTGTCAAAGGCCTTACCAAAGTCCAGGTAGACAACGTCCACAGCATTCCTCTCATCGAGAAAGCAGGTCACATGGTCACAGAAAGAGATCAAGTTGGTTAAGGAGGACCTCCCTTTCATAAACCCATGCTGGGTAGCCCTGATCCCTTGCCTGCCCTGCACTTGCTGTGAGAGCTCTCCCAAGATGATCCTCTCCATGATCTTTCCCGGTACTGAGGTCAGGCTGACAGGCCTATAGTTTCCCAGGTCTTCCTTCCGGCCCTTCTTGTAGATGGCTGTCACATCGGCCACACTCCAGTCATCTGGTACTTCTCCTGTTGACCAGGATTGTTGATAGATAATGGAGAGAGGCTTGGTGAGCTCTCCCGCCAGCTCCCTAAGTACGCTTGGGTGAATTCTATCCAGCCCCATAGACTTATGCGTGTCCACGTGCATAAGCAAATCATTAACTACTTCCTCCTGGATTACAGGGGATTTGTTCTGCTCACCATCCTTATCTTCCAGCCCAGGAGCCTGAATACCCTGGGGGTAGCTGGTCTGACAATTAAAGACAGAGGCAAAGAAGGCATTAATTATCTCAGCCTTCTCCTCACTCTTGGTCGCAATGTGTCCCTCTGCATCCAGTAAGGGATGGACATTCTCCCTGACTCTCTTTTTGTTCACGTATTTATAGAAACTTTTTTTGTTGTTCTTTATATTAAAGGCCACTTGAGTTCCAGCTGGGCTCTTGCAACTGCCCTTAGACAACCAGGCCAGCCTTGGCTTACAGTATCCAATTATTTAGAGAAATATCCCCCTGCTCATCTAAATTCTCCCAAATACTGAGTTAATACTCCCAAGGCTATCGCTTATCTCTCATAGGTAAAAAGTTCAAACGGCTTCTCCCCATTAGACAATCCTAAAGCTGGAGCTCTCATCAATGCTCTCTTTAGTTGAATGTATGCATTTCGACTCTCATCTGTCCAGTGCAGGGGTCCTTTTGTCAGTCACAGTAACTCGTATACGGGTTTCACTAATAACCCATAGTCAGCAATCCACAAGAGACACCACCCTGTCATGCCAAGAAACGTCCTAAGTTCGTGTATTGTGGGAAAGTAACGGAAGATTGGCGAGGAGGACTGTAAAGACGCTCAAGTGACTCGCATGTGGGGTGCTGGAAAACACATCTGTCACACTAATTGTTGCTTAGTTTTGTGTGCTCAACAAGTAGAACATCTGCACTTAGATAACACAGGCCTGCAATGGACTCAGGGGCACCTTATCAAACACGCCTGGGATTCTTGCCCTCCTGTTGAAGAGATCAAAGCACAGCAGAAAACTCTGCCTGCCTGAATCCTTGAAATACAGGCCCAAGCAGCAAGTGGGAGCACTCTCGCTCTCTCACTCCCTTGCTAACAAGGACTCTCTTGCTAATAAGGACTCTCGCTCCACAGTGCCTGCGGCTCAGCATTTCTTATGCCAAACAATATCCACTTCTGATACTCTGTCAATAACATCCTTTCCCCATTATTATTAGGATTCTAATTAGGATCTGCTGAAGGAAAATGAATTTCCAATTCTCCTGGCAGATTTC
This sequence comes from Calidris pugnax, assembly GCF_001431845.1. Lineage (NCBI taxonomy): Eukaryota > Metazoa > Chordata > Aves > Charadriiformes > Scolopacidae > Calidris > Calidris pugnax. Next base: position 15,434 of record NW_015092476.1, read on the forward strand.
CTGCTGCTATTTGGGCTTCACCCTGAGTCCTCGCTGCCCTTTGAATCATTTCTCTCTCTGTACCATCAAAGAACACCTGCATAATAGCTTCAATATCCTGCCAATCAGGGTCCTGAGTTTATCATCATCTCAAAAGTATGTGCAAATTTATAAGAATCATCTCTATAGTTTCCTGCAGCCGCTTTCCAATTACTCGGATCTATGATTGAAAAAGGTACTTCCACTAAAACCGGACCATCGTTTCCAATAGCCTGCCTTAAAGGAGCCTGCAACATTGCTCCTTGCCTACTACGAGTTCTTTCAGCCACAGGGGTTGGTTCAGACACACATTCCCCAAAATCACCGTCCAACTCCCCTTCCTCAATCCTATGGTCTTGAAATCTCTACGTTATACCAGGAGCCACTAACATCTCCAATTCCTCCTCCTGCCCCCTCTGAGCTAACTTCAAACACCTCTGCCCAATACTACATGCTGAACATCATCTTTTCAATCCCTTCTCTTTTTCCTTCTTTTTCCTATCCTTTTCCATAGCCAACACTAAAGGATCTGATGGTGGCAAATTTATTCTACATTTCTTTTGCCATTCTGGATGCTGTCTTAAAGACAAAAACATATCTGCATACAAAACTTCATCCCATTTCCCCTCTCTTCTTAAAAACAACATTAGCTTCAAGATAGTATTATGGTTCAAGTAACCATTCACAGACCAATTTTCTCCATCCTCCAATTTATACAATGGCCACCACTGACTACAATATTTAATCAGATCTTCTTTTAACTACCCCACCTGGGGCCCCAGCAATTTGCTTCCAATTACTCAACATACAACCCAAAGGAGACTTTTTCAAAATTCTACTGGTAGATGATCCAGCACCTATTATTATACACACAGAATAATACACTCACACAAGTGTTCCTGACTACAATAGCTATACAAACATCATCTACCAAATGGGGATTCCAACCCCAGCCCAGGTCCTAAACCCAACCCTGCGGAGCTCTCACTGAGTCTTATGGGCAGGTATTCAAACCAAATTAAAGTAAAAGAAAGCCTTATACTTACAAATCAGTGGCCCTTGCTTCAAGGCTCGTCGGTCCAGGGATTGGGGTTCCCTCTGAGAATTCCTCAGTACCAGCTGAGTTGCGCAACCCCAGGATCCATTGAGGCTCAAAAGCAGAGTCCCATCTGGGTTGCCAAAACTGTTACTACAAACCAGCAGATAAAACTTTCTGAGACTCAATTTAAAGTTTAGAAAGCAGGCATTCTCTATTGAGGGGCTGAGTGCACAGGGGATAGATCCTCTTATTGTGCATACTGAATACTGTTGTCAAATTAAATTTATACACAACAGCTATACATATTCAATGTAATTCCAATAAAACATTAACATATTCATTACATTTCTGAGAATTCATTTACATATTATAATAAGCTTTTGGGCATGCGTAGTTGTGCCTTCATTTGAGTGAGGGTCGTTTCTTTCTCAATCTTCTTCACCTGTCCTTTGACTCACTTTTCATGTTGGCAAAACATTCTAACTGCTTAATTGCTCATTAAAACTAATGACCTCCCTGCTACCACCTGTTTGTCAGACAATGTCCATATTTATTGCATCCCTGTCTTAGGTCACCATGTTCTCAGGGCCACATACATCCTTTCTTATCTTACTATGTCCTTGAAATCATTTGGGATGGTTACTGGGACAGCTATGTTTCTTCTCTAAAAGATTTTCTACAGTTTAACCATTTATAAACTACATAAAATCAGCCTTAGGTATCAGCATAAAGCAGTTGGGTCGCAGTCAGATCACGTGTGATGGGAAGTCAGGCATAAGGCTCCTTGTGCCCACACCTTTCTCTAGTCCTTGATAAATGAATCTTGGTGAAGCCGCCTGCTATTCACAGAACCGAATCACAGAACAGTTTGGGCTGGCAGAGCCCTTTACAGGCCATCTCGTCCAACCCCTTGCAGTGAGCACGGACATCTTCACCAAGGCCAGGAGGGTCACCACTCCATCCATGTGGTGCTCATGCAGTTGGGTGACCAAGGCCTAAGCCTGGCCACCACTGCTAGCTGTGTCACCCTGCTCCTCGGTGGGTTTCCAGAGGGCAGATGAGACCAGAGGATCTGTGGCTGCGGCTCAGCCTCCCCCTCCTCCAGAGCCTGCACCAAACCCTGCTGGTCTGGCCATGGTGCCCAGCGCAGCTGGCACAACCCCCAAGAGTCAGATTACAAAAACGGCACATAGCACCCCCAGAAAATCAAAATATGCCCTGCAGGAAGTTTAAAATAAAAAGAGGGAAACCAAAAACCACACCCAAGAAGTCAAAAAGACAGACCCCAGAAATAAAAAATAATAATAATTAAAAAAACCCAACAACAAAAAACCCCAATCACTCCCAAGAGATTTATAACAAACAGAAAGTCAGCTCCGGGACATTAAAAGGAAAAGAAAGAAAAACCGAGCCCAGCAGAGGGACGAGGGGGGGTGGGAAGCGCAGGGGCTGCGGAGGGACTGGGGTGGGGGGCAGCGGCATGGACCGCGCATGCGCAACGGGGCAGCCGACGCGTCCGCGCGGCACGGCAAATTTATTCTACATTTCTTTTGCCATTCTGGATGCTGTCTTAAAGACAAAAACATATCTGCATACAAAACTTCATCCCATTTCCCCTCTCTTCTTAAAAACAACATTAGCTTCAAGATAGTATTATGGTTCAAGTAACCATTCACAGACCAATTTTCTCCATCCTCCAATTTATACAATGGCCACCACTGACTACAATATTTAATCAGATCTTCTTTTAACTACCCCACCTGGGGCCCCAGCAATTTGCTTCCAATTACTCAACATACAACCCAAAGGAGACTTTTTCAAAATTCTACTGGTAGATGATCCAGCACCTATTATTATACACACAGAATAATACACTCACACAAGTGTTCCTGACTACAATAGCTATACAAACATCATCTACCAAATGGGGATTCCAACCCCAGCCCAGGTCCTAAACCCAACCCTGCGGAGCTCTCACTGAGTCTTATGGGCAGGTATTCAAACCAAATTAAAGTAAAAGAAAGCCTTATACTTACAAATCAGTGGCCCTTGCTTCAAGGCTCGTCGGTCCAGGGATTGGGGTTCCCTCTGAGAATTCCTCAGTACCAGCTGAGTTGCGCAACCCCAGGATCCATTGAGGCTCAAAAGCAGAGTCCCATCTGGGTTGCCAAAACTGTTACTACAAACCAGCAGATAAAACTTTCTGAGACTCAATTTAAAGTTTAGAAAGCAGGCATTCTCTATTGAGGTGCTGAGTGCACAGGGGATAGCTCCTCTTATTGTGCATACTGAATACTGTTGTCAAATTAAATTTATACACAACAGCTATACATATTCAATGTAATTCCAATAAAACATTAACATATTCATTACATTTCTGAGAATTCATTTACATATTATAATAAGCTTTTGGGCATGCGTAGTTGTGCCTTCATTTGAGTGAGGGTCGTTTCTTTCTCAATCTTCTTCACCTGTCCTTTGACTCACTTTTCATGTTGGCAAAACATTCTAACTGCTTAATTGCTCATTAAAACTAATGACCTCCCTGCTACCACCTGTTTGTCAGACAATGTCCATATTTATTGCATCCCTGTCTTAGGTCACCATGTTCTCAGGGCCACATACATCCTTTCTTATCTTACTATGTCCTTGAAATCATTTGGGATGGTTACTGGGACAGCTATGTTTCTTCTCTAAAAGATTTTCTACAGTTTAACCATTTATAAACTACATAAAATCAGCCTTAGGTATCAGCATAAAGCAGTTGGGTCGCAGTCAGATCACGTGTGATGGGAAGTCAGGCATAAGGCTCCTTGTGCCCACACCTTTCTCTAGTCCTTGATAAATGAATCTTGGTGAAGCCGCCTGCTATTCACAGAACCGAATCACAGAACAGTTTGGGCTGGCAGAGCCCTTTACAGGCCATCTCGTCCAACCCCTTGCAGTGAGCACGGACATCTTCACCAAGGCCAGGAGGGTCACCACTCCATCCATGTGGTGCTCATGCAGTTGGGTGACCAAGGCCTAAGCCTGGCCACCACTGCTAGCTGTGTCACCCTGCTCCTCGGTGGGTTTCCAGAGGGCAGATGAGACCAGAGGATCTGTGGCTGCGGCTCAGCCTCCCCCTCCTCCAGAGCCTGCACCAAACCCTGCTGGTCTGGCCATGGTGCCCAGCGCAGCTGGCACAACCCCCAAGAGTCAGATTACAAAAACGGCACATAGCACCCCCAGAAAATCAAAATATGCCCTGCAGGAAGTTTAAAATAAAAAGAGGGAAACCAAAAACCACACCCAAGAAGTCAAAAAGACAGACCCCAGAAATAAAAAATAATAATAATTAAAAAAACCCAACAACAAAAAACCCCAATCACTCCCAAGAGATTTATAACAAACAGAAAGTCAGCTCCGGGACATTAAAAGGAAAAGAAAGAAAAACCGAGCCCAGCAGAGGGACGAGGGGGGGTGGGAAGCGCAGGGGCTGCGGAGGGACTGGGGTGGGGGGCAGCGGCATGGACCGCGCATGCGCAACGGGGCAGCCGACGCGTCCGCGCGGCACCGGCTCCGGGCGGAATCGCGGCGCCGCATCGCGGTTCCGGGGGGGAGCGGACCCGGGAAGGGAGATCGCAAGGCTCGGGGTCTGGGGGGAAGGAGGCTGCTGTGGGACGCGGGGCGGCCACAGGGCTGGCGTGGGGCTTCTATGGGGCTCCAGTGGGGCTCCTGTGGGGCAGGGAGTGGTGCGTGAGTCTCCTGGCCCTCCTCACGTGACTTTCCTACGTAACCCTCCCTCCCTCCGTTCGGGTGCTCGCAAGATGGCGGCGGCGGCGGCGGCGGTTCGGGGACGGCGTTTCAAGTGGTCGTTGGAGCTGGCGGCGGCGCCGGGGGGGCGGTGAGGCCCGAGAGAGGGTTGGGGAGGTGGGGAATTGGGCGGTACAGGGGTCTCCTAGCCTCACCTGCTCCCCTCTGTTGTCCCCCCCAGACCCCGTGGAGCCGCCGAGGGCCGTGGGCCGCTGGGGTTCGCCGAGCGGCAGCTGGGGGAGGGTGGCGTCCACGAAAGCGACAAAATCCTCATGGAGAAGGTGGGCGGGGCTGGGGGGGAGGGAGGGACACCCCCCGGACGCCGAGGTTCCCCGTGGGGGGGGAGGGTCCCTGTCCTGGACGACTGGGTCCCCTGCGATCGCGGCCCCCCACACACCCTGGACGCCCGGGTCCCCTCTTTTACTGCAGCGCTGCTGGGACGTGGCACTGGCGCCGCTGAAGCAGATCCCCATGAACCTGTTCATCATGTACATGGCCGGCAATACCATCTCCATCTTCCCTGCCATGATGGTCTGCATGATGGGCTGGCGCCCACTGCAAGCCCTCATGTCTCTCTCTGCCAGTGAGTACAACCCTGCACTACAGCCCTGCGTGGGTGGCCACTCCCCGGGTGCCCCCCCATGACCATCCCCTGCTGTATGATAGTTGCCCCATGTCCCTGCAGTGGTTCCCTGCCCCTGCAACAGTCTCCCCCTGCAACAGTCATGCTTGCATATTCCCCAGCAGCCACCCCTACCACAGCCCACACCACACGTGTCTCCCAATGTCATCTGCCCCCACACATCCCCAACAGCTGTCCCAATGACAGTGACTCCCAGATCAGTTTACCCACACATACCCAAACAGTTGCCCCCATGTCACTTGCCCCCATACATCCCCTAGAGTTGCCCCTGTGACAGTCACTCCCATGTCTGTCACCCCCCACACCCTTGTGACAGTTGTCCCTATTGGTCACTCCCACATGCCCCCTCACAGCTGCCCTCATTCCCTCTGTCCCTGTGCCATCTACTCTGTGCCTCCCCCATCATGCTTCCCTGCCACTCCCTACCTGTCATTCCTCCCAGTCCCCTGCAGTATTTGGTGTGTGGCCTGTGGGTGGCAATGACCAGTCTCCCCATCCTCCCTGCAGCACTGAAGGCACTGGAGAGCTCAAGCCGGCGGGCACTTCAGGGGCTGGTGTTCCTGGTGGGCAATGGACTGGGGCTGGCACTGGCCCTCTACAAGTGCCAGGCCATGGGGCTGCTGCCTACCCGTCCCTCTGACTGGCTGGCCTTTGTTGCCCCCCCACAGGTGTGTCCAGACACCAGGCCCATCCCGCCTCCGTACGCTGGGGTTCCCCCTGGCCTGGACACCCGGGTCCCTCCACTCACAACCTTTTTCTCTCTCTTCCCTTGGCAGCGGATGGAGTTCACTGGGGGGGGCCTGATCCTGTGACCCAATGCACCCACCGACCAATAAAGATGATGGCAGGCTGGTGATGTTATTTCTGGGGGAATTATAAGGGTTTGGGGCTCAGCCCAAGGAAGCATTGCGAAAGGTCAGAGCAAAAACCATTTATTGGTGGCATGTGCTGGGAGCACCAGGGGCTGTACTGGTGGTACTGGGGTCCATACTGGGAGTGCAGTGGAAGAGCACTGAAGTCTGTACTGGGAGTTTCCTGTGAGCCTTGGGGCCCTTACTGTGAGCACTGGGAGTTCACTGGGAACCTTGGGGCCTAAAATGGGAGTGCACTGCAGCTGCACTCAGAGCCTCAAGGCTCATACTGGGAGACTTAGAGCCTGTACTGGAAGCTCTGGGAGTCACACTGGGAGAGCACTGGAGCTGCACTCAGAGCCTCTGGGCTCATACTGGGAGCCTTCGGACCCATACTGGGATTGTACTTGGAGAGCTACAGCCCAGGCTGGCACTGTACTGGGAACACTGGGTCCATGGGCTCATACTAGGATCTTACTTTAACCGTAGCTCATGTTAGCATCATACTGGAAGCACTTGGTATACTGGGATAATACTGTGAGAGCTGTGGCCTAGACTGGCATTGTACTGCGAGAATTGGAGCATGTACTAGAACACAGCCCATACTGGGATCGTGCTTGAAGACCTGTAGCTCAGGCTGGCATTGTACTGGGAACGCTGGGGCCACACTAGGATGGTGGTGGGTGAGCCAGGAGGACCCATGTGGTGCTGGGATGTACTGGGCCATACTGGTGTGCTCAGGGGCAAGGGGCGTCCTTATTGCCCACACCACCAGTCCCAGTCGCTCCATCAGAACCTCCAGGAACTCCAGGTCTGACCCACATTGAGGGCCTGACCCATGGTTGCCCCCCAGGTACCCCCCACTACCCCGTAACTGCCTCCTTTTCCTCCCCAGCTACCCCATAGCTGCCCTGTTTGCCCCATTACCACTTATAGAGTCCCCCCACTGCCCCTTTTTTCCTTTTTTACCCCATTTTCAGTCCATTTCCTTCTATTTCTTCTTGGTGTTCCTTACTTTTTTCCTGTTTTTCTCCATATTTTTCCCAGCTTTTGTCCCTTTTGGCCTGTTCCCCTTATTTTTGCCATAGCCCCTATAACTGGCTGGTTTTCCCCCATGTTGCCTCATTTTTGCCTTTTTTCTCCTAGTTTTGGCTTGTTTTGCCTTGTTTGTGTCCCTTTGCATCCCTCCTGTTTCCCCAGTTTTCCCCATTTCTCCATTTCTTCCGTTTTCCATAATTTCTCTCTCTCCCTATTTCTTTTGGTTTTTTCCCTGGGTTTGCTCTGTCTCTATTTCTCCCCCTCCCTCCATTTTCCCCCAATTCCTCCCCCTAAGTTTTCTCCTCTACTGTTTTCCCCTGGGTTTAGTCTGTTTCTGCCCCATTTTACCCTTTCTTTTCCCGATGTTCTCCTGGTTTTCTCCCCACTTTTTGCCCATTTGTTCCCTATTTCCCTATATTTTTGCCTTCCCTCCCATTTTTCCCATTTTTGCCCCTATATCTTCTCTTTCCCACCTGTTTCCCATTTATCCGTTTCCCCCCCATTTTCTCCCATCTTTCCCATTGCCTACTCTTTGCCCCATTTCTTCCTCCATTCCCCCATTTTACCAATTTCCCCCTTTTTCCTATCTTCTGAGGGATTTTTTCACATTTCCACCCTTTTTTGTTTTTTTGTTCTCCATTTTTCTCGACCTCCTCCCAGTTTTGTCCCACTTCTTCTGCCATTCCCCCCCATTTTCCATTTTCTCCTGATCCCCTTTCTATTTTCCCCTGTTCCTTCCACTTTTTCCCATTCCCCACATTTCTCTTTCCATTGCCAGCACCAGCCAGCCCCCTTCCCTGTTCAGACACTCCACTGCATGTATGCAGCGTATTTTCCCCCTCCCCCATTGTGCACCAGTACACAGCAGTGCTTACTGGTGCCCCCCAGCATTTCCCCCCATCTCCCAGTGTGGCCCAGAGCCACCTCCTGCTTCCCATCACAGCCCACAGCCCTCCTGTCTGGTATGCATCAGTGCCTCCCAGCACCTTCCCAGTATGGCCCAGAGCCTCCCCATGCCTGCCAGGATGGGCCAGAGCCACAGATGTATGCCTCTCAGTATGGGTCAGTGCCCTACCAGGTCTCCCAGCATGATCTGGGGGCCCACAGTGATTCTTAGTATGGTGCAGTATATTACACTGCCTCCAGTACACCCTACTGTTCTGGTGCTTTCCGATACGCCTAAATTTGTCCCAGTGCTTTCCCAGGCCACCTCAGTCTCCCTAGTGGCACTCACAAGCTGGGGCCTTGATGGGGACTGTCCCCCTCCTACTCCTCTACACTGGGGGCCTGGGATGGGATGGGGCCTCCTTCTGACATCATCAGCGGGGTGACATGTGATGCTGTGCCTCGGTAACCTCGTTGCAGCCCTGCTGTGGTGTGTTGGCACATACTGTGTCCCATCTCTCCACCTGGGGTGGGGACAGGCAGCAGCCCTGGTTCCTGGCCCCTCCCCTCAAGTCTGATGTTATCTGATGTCATGCAATAATATCAACAGGATGTTGCCTGTGCAAGCTGCATCTGGTATAGTGTCCGGGAGCACTGCTCCATCATGTGTAGTTGTGCAGTAAGATGCCACTGTCCTGCTGTGGGAGGGGGCCCTGCCCGGGGCCCCATGGCCCCACCCTTCCCCGTGGCCCCACCCCCGTGCCCCTCCAGCCTGGCCTTGCCCACCAGCCCATGCCAAGGTGGCTGGCCCCTTTCACCTACCCCAGTCTCTCCTCCCTCCCTGGGTGGCCTTAAGTGAGGAAGTCGCCCTCAACCAGAATCCCCGCTTCTTTCACGATGGCCATGCCCCCCCACAGCCCATCCTCCCTCCCTAGTTGCCCTCGCAGAGGAAGTCCCGCCCCCTCCCACCAGGCCCATCCCACTCTACCAGGAGCTGCAAGCCCCCTCCTTCAGGCCCCGCCTACCTCCATAGGCCACACCCCTTTCGCTAGGAGGCTCGTCCCTGAGGGCATCACCCCCTACACTCTTCCCCTGACGCCCCGCCCAGTTAGCCACACCCATCACCTGGCCACGCCCCACCGAGTGGCCGTGCCCTTCCCACCCCGCCTTCCCCTGTCCCTACAAGCTCCCACAACCCGGGCCCACCCCCCCACTCCCTGCTAGCCCCCGCCCCCTTGCTGCCACATCCTGTCCTTTACTGGGCCCACTGCACCAGGAGGGTCCCGGGGGCAGCAGCTGCAGCGCTGGGCAAGGAGTAGAGCCCCTACCACCACCCCCATCCTCGGGCCCCGCACCCCTGACAGTGGCCCAGGGGACAGCCCCCTGCCACGCCCACTGGTGACTCTAGCAGGGGATGGAGCAGAGGGGCCTTGCACTCACAGTGGTCAAAGCTGTTGGTGGTGATGGGGGTGAAGGGACACGATGGTCCACACAGTCGGGAAGGGGGTGTGTGAGCTGTGACCTCCCAGCCCCTCCCTGGTACCAACAATTGTGACCTTGCCTTGACCTGTGACCCCCCCAGGGTCATTAGGCCGGTTCCATGCCAGTGACCCCAGAGGAGGTAGCTGGGGTCAGCATCAGCAATGGCACAGTGTGTGATGACAATTCTCAGTAATCTGTGCGGAAGTGTGGACGTGGTGAGGGCCCGCTGCAGTGGGGGTCCAGCTGCAGCAGGGGAGCTGGTGCACAGCACTGGGTGCTGATTCCTCCTTCCCAGACAAGTGATGGAGTCCTGCGCTACCACCTCTGTGCATGGAGTTCATTGTGCTGGCTCTAATCTTCTATCCTGTTCATATTCTCTTCTGTTTGCTAACAGCCTGTTGTCTCTCCCCTGTATTGTTGCCTGCTCTTCCCCACTATTGCCTAGCTCTGTGTTCTTGTTTTGGCTCGGAGGAGATTGACTTGCATCAGCTGGTGCTGTGCTGCAATTTGGGATGGGAATGGTGTTGGTAGCACACTGGTGGTTTTGGTTGTTGCTGAGTTCTCAAGTTCTGCTCTTCTCCTCCCTGCCAGCAAGGGCTGGGGGGGACACAAGGAGTTGTGGGGAAACTCAGCTGGGACAGCTGACCCTGACTGACCACAGGGACATTCCATACCATCTGATGTCATGCTCAGTATATAAAGCAGGGAGGAAAAAGAAGGAAGAGGGGGACGTTTGGAGTGATGGCATTTGTCTTGCCAAGTCACCATTAGCCATAATGGAGCTCTGCTTTCCTGGAGATGGCTGAACGCCTGCCTGCTGATGGGAAGCAGGGAATGAAATCCTTGTTCTGTTTTGCTTGTGTGCACGGCTTTTACTTTACCTATTAAACTATGTCAAGTCATAAGTTTTCTCTTTTACTCTTCTGATCCCATCTCTCCTATCCCACTGGGCAAGTGAGCGAGTTGCTGCATGGTCCTAGCTGATGGTTGGGGTTAAACCATGACAGTGTCCCAGTTGTCAGCTATCTCTACCAGGTATTAAATCTTTCTTACCCATTTTAAACTTCTGCACTGCCATCATCTCTCTATATTGACTTCATTTTACCTTGCAACTCTGAGTCAAAGAGTACACATCATAGTAGAACTGCTTCTCAGATGTACAATTTTTTTTTACCTTGGAAATCCCTCTGTCTATGAGTTGCAAGTTGTATATGTTTTAAGTTTTAATGATAGGGAACACGGAGGCTGTCTTATCTGGATTAGACTTAGGTAATAAGGGGGGAGCAGAAGGCCCAGTGGCAAAATCAAAATCATCCTCCTCATTATCAGTTTTTAGTGTGCATACCTTGTCAACAAGCTAACTTTGAGATTTCTTGCTCTAGCTGTCATAAAGCCAAGGTCTAAAGTTCATTTCTGATTGTCATGGTAATTGGCTGTTAATATGGCTATGAGATTCAAAGGCAGCTGCTCATGCTTCTTCATTTTCAGCTCGCTGCAAAGCATCTTGTAACGTGTCTTGAGCTTCCTGTGTGGAAGTCTTTAGTAAAGTGCCTGCAGCTGTCAATACATCTTCAAAAAAGCCCTGTGACAGGTCCCTTGCTGTCCTTTACATACACACATTTCCTGCACTCCTAAAATACTGGTCATGTTGTTTCCCAAACAAAAAAAATTTCAGCCACCCAGGTCCTGTCCCACCCAGGTGTTTTCCATCCCCTGTCTTCTTGGTATTTTCGCTGTTCTGCTGCTGCTTCATCCTAAGCATCCATGGCCTGTGTATTTTACAGAATCCCATTTCTGACACTAATTGCTGTAATGATCTATAGGAGAGTAAGTCTTATGACGAGAGGCTGAGGGAGCTAGGGTTGTTCAGTCTGGAGAAGAGGAGGCTGAGGGGAGACCTTATCGCACTCTATAACTACCTGAAGGGGGGATGTAGAGAGGCGGGGGTTGGTCTCATCTCCCAGATCACAGGAGATAGGACAAGGGGAAATGGCCTCAAGTTGCACCAGGGGAGGTTTAGAATGGATATTAGGAAACATTTCTTCACAGAAAGGGTTATCAAGCATTGGAATAGGCTGCCCAGGGAAGTGGTTGAGGCACCATCCCTGGAGGTGTTCAAAAGACGGGTAGGCACCAACCATTATGATCTCTACATGCCCACAGGCTGGATAACTCTTTAGGCCATGACATGAATGCTCCTGTGTTCTTTGCTCTGTTCTTTCCTGGATTCTGGCCTCTGATAGAAGCAGTGGAGCCATTTCTGGCAAAGAAGGAATGGATAGCTAAGCTGCCCTGCACTGCAAGAACAATGGAAAGCATGGCAGTACAAGTCCGTGATCACAAAGCCATCATGGAGTCGGTGCTTGTGCCTTTGCCAGGGATGTCCTGGAGGATGGAGCTGGAGGCCTTCCCTGGTGGCAGGAGATATCCCTGGCATCTCCAGCTACTGGCAGATTTCTGCAAATCTCTGTAGGAAGGCAGTCTTGGGCAACTAGTCTTCCTCGGGCTGTTTCCCTTTTCCTGTGCTTGTCTACAAACCTGGCAAAAAACATTTTCAGGGATGCTCTGAGCTTGCTGAAAAGGCAGTTCCTCTGGACCTTTGTCAGATCTTGGCTGAAAGAGCTGCGGTGGCCTGTTTTGTTGCAGGTGCGTACCCTCCCTTCCGCAGGTGGCCTGGTAAGAAGCAGAAAACACAGGTGGAAGAGCCATTTCCTACCTGGTCCCAGGCCCAGACCTGCCTGGGCTTGAGTCCATACTGAACCTGACAGACAGGTCTTAGCAGGACCGAGGCACTTGAGGCTGATATGTGGGTAGAAGGGGGAGTGGCAGAGCCCCACTCTCCTATGCAGTGACTGGAACAAAGCACACCCTTGGGTAAAGGGCAGCTTGTAGTGAGACGTCTGTGCTGGCATATGTCAGCTGTGGCAGGGACTTGGTGTGAGCAGAGTGCTGTGAACAGGGAATAGGGCCCTCAGAGGGGGAGGGAACCTAGGATGGGGACCAGGATGTGGGGAGGGAGTGGTAAGTGGAGGTGAGGCTGGACAATGAGGAAGTTCAGCGGGTGATGCCCCTTGTCCTGCCACTGCCCAGCTTTGCTTGCTGCCCCCACCCCCAGTGCTGCAGTGCCCTTACAACGTGTCCAGCACTGCAGCTTCCCCCAGTGGCACTTCTTTGTTTGGCTCCTTCTGCTCCAGCAACCTCCCTCCATTAGCTCCCTTTCCTCCAAGGAGCTTTCACTGTCTTGTCCACCCTGTCTGATTTACAGTGAGAGCAGCTGGGCCCAGTGGTTTCTCTGGTGTGGCAGGAGGAAGGGGCCAGCCTGGCCACTGTGGCAGAGCTGCTGCCATCCTCACTGAGCACCTCTCCTGGAGGGCCTTCCAGGGATGGACACACTCCTGCCTGGCACTCATGAAGGCCAACATGGCAGTGAAGCCATATGTTGAGCAGAGCCCACATCACATTGAATCAAAATCTAAATAATTACTCAAGAGTATGCCTGTTCCATCATGGAACTTTTTCAGAATGGAGCCTATCAAGCCTGAAACCACTGCTTTAGAGTGCTTCAGAACACATTCTCCAAGACAATACAAGAGCTGTTTAAGTGTTCACCGTACCCTTCATGGTCTTCCTGAGACTCTTATATCTGAAGCCACAATATTGGCATGACTTAGTAGCCTTTTGCCTTAAGTATTTGTAAATTTCTCTTATCCAAAACTTTTTTTTTTCTAATGTCACTTTTTGCTGTCCTAGGATCTTGTCCTCTCTGAGAAAGGCGCCTTGTCTTGAAACACGTATACTTCTGTACTGCTTTTGGCTGGGACAGTTAATTTTCTTCATAGTAGTTCTACAGAGCTGTGTTGGATTTGTGATGAAAACAGTCTTAATCACATGCCCATATCTCAGCTGTTGCTGAGCAGTGCTTACACAGCATTAAGGCCTTTTTTCTGTTCCTCATGCTGCCCCCCATTTCGAGCAGGCTGGGGGGACACAAGAAGTTGGCAGAGGACAAGCCAGAACAGCTGACTCCATTGACCAACAGGATATCCCACATCATATGGTGTCATGCTCAGCAATAAAACCTGCAGGGAAGGAGGAAGAGCGGACATTTAGAGTGATGGTGTTTGTCCTTCAAAGTCAGGGTTAGGCATGCTGAAGCCCCGCTTTCCTGGAAATGGCTGAACACCTGCCTGGCAATGGGAAGTAGTGAAGTAATTCCTTACGTTGTTTTGCTTGCGTGCACAATCTGCTTTGCCTATTAAACTGTCTTTATTTCATCCCATGGCCCTTCTCACTTTTCCCCTTCCGGTTCTTTCCCAACACCACCTGGGGGGGCAAGTGAGCGAGCAGCTGGTGGGGGGCTTAGCTGCCCACCAGGGTTAAACCACAACAGATCTATAAACATATTTGGTATGCATATATTAAAGTCATAGGCTATTAAGACTGTTAGGCACTTGGGTGACAAACCATCAGACCCAGAACTCCTTAGTCTCTATAGATGAAATACCAGTTGAGAGGGTCTACTACTTTCCTATTACAGGCTGCACCTGAATTACCTAAAAGTGCCTTAATTCATGTAGGACATCATATTTGCCACAAAGCCACACTAGGCATAACTACTCTTATTCAGGATTTAGAACATTGGGATATTATTCAGAAAACTCATTCCCTGTATAACTCTCACATGTGGCCATCCATAAGCCAAACAGCACCCGGTGTTTGGCAGTAGGTTATCCTCAACTGAATGAAAATACTGGGCACAACACACTGCTGCCCTATCTATCATAGATCTTATTTTTCTATAGAGAGAACAGTCTATCCTTGGCTGGCTGCCCTGGATATTAAGGATATGTTTTTCATGGTCCTATTACAACATGATGATCAAAAGAGATTTGCTTTCACCTGGAGCAGAATAGAGTACACCTTCACCTTATCACACCATAGATTCAAACACAGGCCTACATTGTCACATCAGGTTTAGGTAAGGAATTAAGAACAAGTTCCACAGGAACAAGGAGTGATAGTATATCAATATATAGAAGACATTCTAATTGGACGGATTCTCCTAAGGTCCAAAGAATGCGTGGTGGCATCCTAGCCCATCTGGAAGGTAAGTAGATTACTACCTTTGAGGCGAAATGATAGGGATCTAGCCAAAAGGATCCATTTTTAGGCACAACTTGGCAAGGTGGCAGACGGAATATTCGCTCTGATACCTTGCAACAAATTATCCAAGTTAAATTCACCTTTTGCTAAGAAGTTTTGACACATCCTAAGAACTTTAGGATTCTGGCAAGCTTGTATCCACAATTCAGCATAATTGCCGGAACTTTATGCAATCTGCCAAAGAGCTGTAGTAGATGGGAATGGACAGTAACTCATGTAGAAGTGTTTCTATTATTGATGCACAGTATTTTAGAATATCAGCCCATGAGCCCAATTACAGGGGTCCCCTTCAGCCTACATTAGGAGCATTTAGCTTATGAAATCCCTCTCAGGAAAACAACCAATCACAATCCTCTTCACAAATCAAGCTGCTTTGCTAAGAAATACTGCCTATTTTGACATCAGCATAATCAGTGCAAGGTAAGAATATTGCAGGCAGCCTATGAGTAAAGTAACATTCCCGAACTACTGAAACACAACAATTTGTCATGCTAAAAAGAGCTCAATTCAAGATATGACAAAACACTACAAGCACTGGTATGAGGCAGTAACAGGCATTGTAAAAAGTCTGCTGCAACTACAATTCAGTTTCTAGCTCACAGAATAAATATGGCATTGTTCCTGTTTTACTTTGTGTAAATTCAAGATCCAGAAAGTTCCAATTGAAGCAGAAACTGGTACAGGCCTGCTGGATAAAGCTAAACTGCCCTTCCCCCTTCTCTTCCTCTGTTTCATGTTTTACAGCTGAGTTGCTACACATTTAGCAACCTGAAAAACACATGGGCTTGTCTTTTTCATTTTCTTTTGCTTTCCCTCAATACAAATTGATTTTAAAGGTGGAGGAGGGAGCTAGCTTAAAACAAGCGCCAGGGAAATAATACCGCATGACCTCTAGTTAAGTAATGATTATTAAAAATAAATCACTACCAGAGTTAAGTGACACAACTGCTATTCCATTTATTTCAAATCAAAGTGTTTGTGAACTGGATTCATTAAAGACTTCATTTTTCATACAGACAGGTTCAGTAAGGTTGATAGCCATAGCATGTGGCAGCTTAGAGATAGCTGCATAACAAAGCAACTTGCAAGCGCTTAACACTTGGTACAAAATAGAGACGGACTTTTTTTCTAAACAGTGCAAGAAATGTTCCACCACAAGTCACTGCTTGATGGCACTAGGGAGTATTCTGTGACCAGAATTCACCTGCAGGGCAAATAGACATCTTCCCCATACTCCCATCTAGGCTATTGTTCTCAGGTCAGATATACTGAAATGAAACTTTCTAGAACCATTTAGTCAGATGTCTGCCTCTGGCACAATGTTTAATTAAAAAATAGGGGAAAGCAGCTACAGTCCATTTAATGTTTTCATATACTGAGTTTTCTTAAGTGTTCATATACTGTCCAGCTTCTTCAGGATGAAAGGAGCTGAAAAGAGAAAATAAAGCAGCATGAACTTAACACAGCTGAAGATAACAAGAAATCTGCAATGAGTCTGATGAAACTGCAGCACGTTTATGTGGCATATAAAACATTCAAACTCTGGGTGAGATTCCACCCTCTGCCTCCCACGTGGTCCCTTCTCTCCCTGCACGATTCCTTTAAGGGGTGAGACAGCACGGTTCAAGGGGGGAAGCGGGTATGCCCGCTTCTGCTGCAGCTCAGAGCTCCCGACACCACCAGGGGCGGGGGAGGGGGAAACACCCAAACGTGACTTTTTGTTTGCTGACCAGAAGGGCACCCTGAAAGGAAATCTGGAAGCCTCTGATGCAACACACTAAGGCACCGCCCGCAGGGCAGCCAGCGTAGCCCGGTTCTTTCATAACCTAGAAGAGAACCGGCACCGCTGTTCGCCTAACCCCAGCACTCCAGGCGCCGCAGGGAATGCCGCCGGGCCTCTCCCGCTCCCCGGAAACGCGCCCGGCCACCAGGCCGCGGCTGACCGCGAACTCTCCCGCGCCGTCTCCGCGGACACGGAGCCGGGCACAGGCCGCGAAAAGGCGCCGATTCCTCCCGGCCCGCCGCGGGGACGCAGGCCCCGGCCCGACCGCTTCCCACCGCCCCGCGCACTCACTGATCCGCAGCAGCGCGACGTAGATAAGGAAGTTGCGGACGGAGGTGAGGACATCGCGGCGCATCTTCCGCCTCAGTTCCTCCGGGTCCATCTTGGGCCCCAGCCCCTCGATGCGGAACATACCGGCGGCCCCGTGCGCGCCGGCGGCTACGGCAGGCGAGGAGGGACACGCACGGCCGCCGCAGGGGACGCCGGATCTCGTGACGAAAGCGGGCTGTGCCGGCGGCGGCGCATGCGCAAGGAGGCGGGGCCCTCGCTGGTGCCCCAGTGTCCGCACGGTACCGGAGGGCGGAGCTCCCCAGGAGGGTGGAACTCTCGGGCGCGGAGCCTCTCAGAGGGGCGGAGCCTTCCTCGGCGGCAGGGGCGTGGCGCACCGGCGGCCCGGCCCGGCCCGGCCCGGCGGGGCTGCGTTGAGGGGTCAGTTCGCGGACCCCCTCTGCCGAGGGGCGCCGGCGGCCGTGCCACCTGTCAGTGCCAGGCCAGAAGCTCAGACCCGGATCTGACCGAGAACCCGGGAGCTGCGGGGGTCCCCGCAGATTCTATTTACAACGGGACTTAATAGATCTCTGTTTTCTCTAATTGTAATAAGGAGTTCATGTGACTGTGTGTCACAGCAATATATGGCTCTGCTTGCTTTCCTGAATCATGCACTGCTTCCTGAGTTATGCATCATTGTCTTTGGTACCGCTGCTAATCAGGAGAGTTTGTTACTGCTTCAGCTAGTGCCTGTCTTACGTGTGCTGCTTCATTCTGTACACAGAAGCCTTCACCCCAGAACAGAACCCCATCGTGCAAGGTCTTGCACAAAGGTGTGATAAATGATTTTTCCTCAAACAGGACTCCAATTAGAATTTACAATTTATTAAATTAGTAAAGACAAGCAAACAGCGCTGGGTGCACCGGGAGTCTCCGCTCAACCAAGGCACACACGTGCAAGTCCCGTTTTGGGGTTTATATTGCTTCTCCTAATACATATTCATACAAAGGTTGGCCTATGCTAATGTAGGCGTGTCTTCTTTGGCGCATGCCCTCCTCACCTTCTGGAATCTTCTATGTGTTTTCCTTGGCTGGCCCCCAGGACACCCCCCGACCCCAGGCGTGCGCCCCACAGACCCCTCCCGCTCAGCACCATGTGGCCAGTAACAAAAAAATGGTTTCCTTAGGGGTTCTTACAAGAAACAGAAACTACATACATACAATCCCGCTTCTCCCAAGCCCATGGTCATACAAGAACAAACAGAACAGTTAAAGATATTAACACGAATCAGATGAACACATTTCACAAAGGCAACCCTGTTCCCAAAGCCACTCTAGGGAGACTGTTGGAGGCCAGTAATATTTAACAGGTACAAGGGATGTACCTGAGTGGGCCAGGGATGTTGACTTTGGAGAGGCCCCTTGCCCACCACAAAGCCCGTCTCTAGGAGCTGGAGATCATGAGAAGCTGGGCTGTGGATGATGCAGGATAATGCATAACTGTTAATGCTGACTTGAATTGTGCCTTTTTTTAGGGATAGAGGAGCTGGTTCAGGCCTGAGTCCTGGCTCACTCAGGGAACTGTGTACACAGCCCTCAGTCCTCACTTTTGAGCTTTGTCTGGACCACATGGGCTTCAGCTAGCCAAGCCCTACAGCTCCTGCCTATGGCAGGCAGCCAGCAGTGTTTACAGGAGCACTCCTCAAATGCCAAAATACCATCAGAGAAGACACAGGGGCTAGTGATGCCTGGAGAGGATCAAGCACCAGGCGGCATCTGGTGGCTCTCCCTACTACCCCCACAAGACGCCTGGGTTCCTCAGCCCACCCTGTTCTGCCTATGCGCCCTGGCATCAGGCAATGCACAGTTGGCAGATAATTCAAAAAACCGGATTTCTCTCAGCTAAGCTGCCTGTGACCTGAGGCAAAGCTAATTACAGAGCAGATGCTTTTGTTGTGCCAGTGACTAACAGCACTAGACTGGAGATTAGGAGAGGGTTCTTCACTGTGAGGGTGGTGGAGCACTGGAACAGGTTGCCCAGGGAGGTGGTTGAGGCCCCTTCCCTGGAGATATTCAAGGTGAGGCTCGACGAGGCCCTGGGCAACCTGGTCTAGTTGGGGGTGTCCCTGCTGACTGCAGGGAGGTCAGACTAGATGAACTTTGGAGGTCCCTTCCGGCCTGGACAACTCTATGAGCACTAGTTGCAACTCCCACTGGCTAGAGGAGCATTCCTGCCTTTCAGGGGCCTCCCTGACTTTGCAAAGGATGGCCAAGGAGGGGTGTTCCCAAACTACCCTCCTCCCACCACATTTGCAGGATTTTCAATCCCAATCCCCAATGAAAATGAAAGGGCAACCTCTTCTGGTCACAGAAGTTGTAAGACTACCCTTGTAGACAGCTTTACAGAAAGGCCCTGAAGGAAAATAAAATTTAGCTGCCCAGACCTGCATGTGACATAAACTAGCCTTGTTCTGCTGGCTTCCAGGAAATCTTGTTGATTTAGTTGGGATTTCTCTGGTGTTTGCTAGCAGAAACAGATTGGCAGGTCCCAAGCCCATCTTGGCAGAAAAGCAAGGAGTGTCATCCTACATTTCAAGCCTGTTGGTCCTCCCATTCCTGCTTTGTATGTGAAAAGCAGAAGTGATGCTCTTTCCCCAGGCATTGCTCTGGAGAAGCTAAAGGAACTTGGGCAAATCTGAATCAAATTGACACAGTATTGAAAAGAGATTGGAGCAAGGAGAAGACAAGAAAATGATGTTAAGGAGCAATGTGAGTGAGGACTCTGCCAGGACATCAACTGGAAAGTTGTTGCCACAAGTTGTTTCCCTGGAGCCATCCCATTCTCTTTTTGTGAGATGGGGGGGATGAGAAACATTTCCTTTGGGAGACATCCACATTGGATAGGGAGGAGGCTTCAGGTGTGGAATGACTCACAAAGAACAGGTTGCATTGGCTTTGGGTTTTGACAGCAGTAGGAACAACTTCCTGAGCTGTCCTTGAAATGTTTGTGGCAATTTTCCAGAATTCTCTCAAACATCCAAGTTTTGACAGCTCATACCGTGTCCTTAGTTTTACTCAGTCCTGCAATTGCATAAGAATTTTACCTTTCATTTCCCGGCACTACAGGCAGATTACCGGCCACTGACTGGGCGTTGGCTTGAAGTTAAGGTCTCTGAACAGAACACGGATGACTGCATGACATGGTATGTGAAATGGCCACATATGGCAGGTAACTGAAAAGCTGACAAAAGCTGCAGATAATGCCACAAGGGACAGCTGCATCTCCCAAATGGTTATGGAGTAGTGATGTAAGGAAAGACCAAAATTCACAGATAACTGCAGAGAAGCACTGGGTCCTGTGGGGCCAAGGCCAGCAATTCCTCAGTGACTGTGTTGGTAATAGCACATAATGCCAGGATTACCTAGGTCATTGTGTCAGAAATACCAAGCTGGACATAGATGTTTCTGTGTCACTGTGTGGCCCCTAAGGTGTTGAGCCCGAGGTGCCCAGAGGTGTGGGGAGCCCACAAGGGTCTCAGGGCAGAGGCCAGACCACTGCTCTGAATGAGCACTGTCCTGCTTCTCCTTCTCTGCCTGCTAGACATCAGGGACTGTCATCCTGCCTGAGGTCCCCACCAAACAAGATGTAGCTGGTGAGGTTGCTGGGGAGATAAGACCTACAGCAAAGGGCATCAGGGTAGAACGTGACACTGCTGTGAAGGGGGAGGTGTCCAGCCCAAGGTCCCCAAAGAACTCAGCCATGCATGTGGTTGGCATCCTCTCTTCACACTGTATCTCTCCGGGCCCCACTGTGACCACAATCATGCCGAGGTGAGGTGAGTCTTCCTGCCCTGGAGTTGTTCTGCTATGTTTTAACAGCACTATGTGGATTTACATTGCTGGAGTGCCTGCTCTAGTGTGGTCTTGCCCCTTTTTATCAACCAGTTTACATACGCAGAGGATACCCCATAGCCCTGAATGCTGCCTTATTTCTTTTTACTTGCTACACAGAAAAATAACATCTCTCCCACAGTCCTAGTGTCAGCTAAGGATATCACTCGCTCCGGGAGTACTGTGCCAAATGTACCCCTTCACGACAATCTATGCAGTATCCTACCCTATTCCTAGAAGAGATCAGATGTATTTTTAAAAATCTTTCTCTGCTTAAGCTCTTTGTCATTTTGCTTCCCCTTTGGATTAGCCATCCAGTTGACAGCCCTGATAAGCACAGTATTAGAAGGAGCAGATTCAGTTTGCATTTTGGAGTCTGTCATTTAATGAAGTTACCTGTGCCAGAGAGTCTTCCCCCTTGTACAGACACCAGGAGTCCTGCTGGAAAGGTGATTTGGCACTGCTGACTTCCCTGGCCCTAAGTAGCTGCCATTAGCTGCAATCCATGCCAGAAAGTCCCCCTGGAATTAGTTGAAATGAAAAGACTTTAGACTTGGTGAAGTCAGGTGTGTATACACCTTGTGTATAGCCAGGTGCCTATCTTGCAGACTTTTTCTCTCCAGTGAGATGGGGATGATGTTACCTGCCTCAGAACTGAGGACAGGGGATAAATGTATGGAAGACGACGCCACCTCTGGGTGTCCATTACCATAGCCCTGGACAGTATGACTACTGAGTGACCAATGGGCACTGATCTTGCTGTACAGCTGCCCCAGACACCATGTACAACAGCTGCATTTAGCTGTGCACCATCTGAGTAGACAAACTTGCTGGAAACTTGCAGAATGCTGTATAACAGTCCTTGTCTTCTTTCCTGACCTTCACACCACAGGCTGCATATCCACAGGCTGCTGGAAAACACAGGAAACAAAGAGGAAAGCTGTTCCCTAGTGACTGTCCAAAAAAAAAAACCAGCTTGTGGACTCAAATGGCAGACCAAGCTTCACAGGCAATACTGCCAGGGCAATTCTGCTTGGGAGGGTCTGCCAGACCATTCTCCTTTATGAGGGAGACATACCTTGCATTAAATGAACCAGCCTAACTCAGACACTCCTTGCCCTGGTTAAGCCTGGGTTAGACACCTGTATCTTCGTATGCCTGTGTAGCACTTCCTGCATCAGTCCTAGGCTCTGCATGCATCTGCTCTTTAGCCACATCTGCTTTTAGACCAGCCGAACTGAAAGTAGTGGGTACGGACACTCCAGCTGCAAGGTGCATCAGCTGCAAGGAGCATCAGACTTGGGTAGCAAGGGCCATGCAGACTCTTTGTGTGTCTGTTCACCAGGAGAGATGGCATCACCCTTACAACAGACCTGAGGCATTGGGGGGCATCAGTGAGTGGGTGGGAACTGTCCCTTCAGCTTGAATTGGCATGGCAGTCACGTTAATTTGCTTTTTGGGCTTGTTTGATGGAAGCCCAGAAAATGTATCTTTGGACGGTCTGACCGACTGTGTGGAGTCCATAGAGAGAGACTATAAAATGGCAAGCTGAAATTTATTGGCTGGACAAAGAGAAAGTCTTTTTGTTTGCACAAAGGCAGATGCCGTTATTAGTGTATGTATCAATATTGATTCTTTTGATGGGGTGAAAGGGTCAACATGGTAGGTAACACCAAGGCTCCAGCACTATCTACTTTGCTTACCCCTAGTGCTTCTGCAAGGCTTCCCATGGGCCTCTAAAATGCCTTTGATATGCATCAGTGATAAATGGTCTGATCCAGCTCCAGAAGTGGAGGTTTCTGGCACTTCTCTGAATCTTACTGCTGGATGCTCAAGGGGCCAGGGCAGGCTAATGCTTCCTTTTAGCTGGCTGATGAGCCATCTCCAGGATGTGGGAGCAGCCCTGGAGAAACACCCCAGAACAGTGTATGAAGGGCCACTTCACAAAACATCTTCATTGTGGAGAATCAAGCCATCTTAGTGAGTTCCTTTCACCCACAAACCTGCCTGAGGTCTCAAAAAGGGTGATCAGGGCAGATTTAATTTCTGAGCACTTTCTTGCCTGCCCTGTTGAGGAATATTAGTTGTTTAGCATAAATAAGTAAGATTTAATTAGAATTAATTACTTAGGATTATGTTGTGGTGTGATTTGTGCTGTTTGCCTATCTTACTTAGCAACAGTAGCTAGATTTGCTGAAACCTTTAGGCCTTGATACAGTTGTTTTTCTTAGCAATTTTCCTAGCAGTGCTGGTTTTAGTTTTTCAGTATGGGAAAGTGTTTTGATATTACACTGATGTTTTGGTGGTGTTTTTCCCAAGCCTGGGACTCTTCAGTTCTCCATGTTCTGCCAGTGAGTGCAGGTGTACAAGGAGTGTAAACTAGAAGATAAGAAGCCTCCAACCCTTGGCTGAAATTGCAAATCAACAAGACAAGAACCTTCCTGCCTGCCTGAACACAGAAAAAGAACCAAATAAGATGTTAGAAGATCCCAGACCAGAAACCACCATTGGACTAAAGGACATGTGGACATTATGTGGACATTATGAGGAGCAGGTGTAGAGATCACCAGGGAATCATTGCCCAGGGATTTTTTGGTTCAGGTTCCCTCTCTTTGGAGCCACCCAGCCAGGGCTGTTCTTGCTGTTGTACCTTTCAATTAATTATTTTATGAAATCCAACACCTGAGACTCTGCTGTGGGAAACTGAAGGTCAAGCCTGAAGAAGGAAGTCACCTGGGAGTGTGTGTCTGTGTCTGTGTGCGTACACGTGTGCATGCTCAGGCAGCAGATCTTCCTTTAACATGCCCTCTGCACTAGCTGTGTCTTTCCCCGGTGACAGCACTTCATGGGAGGGGGAGAATCCCTGGGGCAAGAAGTCCAAGTTTTTACTAGTGGCTACTAGATTGAGTCCCTGGGCAGCCCTGCCCAGGCAGCTCTTTTTCTCTGCATTCCCACCCAGCACACAGCCCTGGAATCTCTGTTGCTTGACCCATAGAGCTTGTTTGCACTTAGATGCTGCAGTTTTCCAGATAGCTTCTGCTCACCTACAGCGATGGCAAGACGAAGCCAGAAACAAAGCTTCTCACTCAAGCACAGACAAGTCATCCAAACTACAGGCACAAAGGAATGTTGTGTTCGTGCAGGGGGTGCCTGGACCTGGGCTGCTTTGGGGTGATTTTGCTGCTGGGGTAAAGAGGCAGTCAGACCATGCCTGTCCTCAGAACATGAAATGCACCTTGGCTATGTGGACTTTAACTGGTTGACATGTGGAGCAAACTGGTTTGTAAGCTGGTATGTAAACAAATGCAAATCCATATTCTGTGTCACCTTGTCAGCCTTTTCTCGGCAAGGCTATAAAAAGCTGAACTTGTTTTTAAACAATGTTAGGAAGTGATAGGAAGTGATGCCAAAGCCATCACATCTAGAAGATGCATCTACATGGTAATACCAGGATGCTCAATCCATTCACCTGGGTGTTCTCAAGTCTGTTAGGGAAAGCAACATGCCTTCCCCTTCATCCTCCTGACCAGGGCAGTAGGTTTGACATGCATGCTATGGCCAAAACCACAGGTTTGATTTAGGAATCTGCTCTAGCTGTGGTGATGATACACAAGGCTGCTTGGCTGCTTCCTCCATGTAGCACTGCTCAGAACATTTGTGTACCTTGGTACTCCCTTTTCTTGTTTCTTCACCCTCCTTTTTGCAATCCTTGTACTTTCTTTGTCTGTCCCAGTCTCCTCCCAAATGAACAGCTGCCTTCTAACTATTTTTCCTCTTTGCTATTGGGGCTGGGTGGGGCAGGGGGGTGTTCTGTGATAGGATTCCCATTATCATCAGAGGTCACGATCCCACCATGCATCCCCAAGCCAGCAGCCTGCCAGCCCTGTACCAGTGATGGCAGCTTGGTGTGTGACAATGTGGCTTTAGTCCACCTTTTGCCTCACTGTCTGCATCAGAAGTGGTTAGCGCTCAGGCAGAAGAGCTGAGTTTGCTTCTCCCAGAGGGAGCACACCTCCAACAAGGGGTTCTTCTACTTCTCCTGTTGCCTTCATATACAATGCTCCAGATGCCTCTGGCTCCTCTGTGAAAGCTTGAAGCTCTTCCTGCAGTGGTTGCTCCCCAGAGCTGGAAGGAGACCGGCAGAGCAGCCTCAAGCTGTAGCATGGAGGGGGATAGCGGAGATGTTCCAGCCTCCCGACTCTGCTTCTGCCAGACTGCTGGAACTGGCTTGACAGCAAGGAAATGGTCTCTGAGTGCTTCCCTTCAGCAGAGGCTGGATGCAGCAGCCCAGGAGAGGAGAGGCTGCTGCACCCCCAGCCAGGGGCAAGGATGAGTCAGTATGAGCAGAAAGTGCATGCACACCCATGTGCACCCTTACAGCACATGCATACATGTATACACATGGCTGGCCCCACACATCACTGAATTTAACTGAATTTTTAGAGTTGGAAGGGACCATAGAGATCATCTAGTCCAACTCCCCTCCTAAAGCAGGATTGCCTAGAGCTTGTCAGAGCATGTTACTCAGGACTGCATCCAGGCGGGTCTTGAAAATCTCCAAAGAAGGGGACTCCACAACCTCCCTGGGCAGCCTGTTCCAGGGCTCCGTCACCCTTACTGTGAAGAAGTTTTTTCTCATATTTGAGTTGAACCTCTTATGTTCCAACTTGTGCTTGTTGCCCCTTGTCCTGTCACTGGGAACCACTGAAAAGAGTCTGGCTCCCTCCTCCTTCAACCCACCCTTGAGATACTTGTAAGCATTAATAAGGTCTCCCCTCAGCCTTCTCTTCTCCAGACTAAAGAGTCCCAGCTCTCTCAGTCTTTCTTCATAAGGGAGATGCTCCAATCCTTGAATCATCTTGAATCATCTTGAATCATCAATGCAGACAGACACCCTGAGCACTCACTCAAATGCAGACAGCACAAGAAGCCTCAAACAGCTCCCCTTTCTGGCCTGAGACCACCATGACAACACACACATGCACTATAGAGTCCTTCACTCTGGAAAACCACTAGAAGTGAAGTTGAATAAGGCACAGGACAGACTGTGCTGACCCGGCACAGGCCATGGCCAGACAAGCATCCCAATCAGAAAAATGTTTATATGCTGCCCACTCTTTTTCTCCCCTTGTCCCTCTGTTTTCTCGCATTTGTTCTCCCCAAACCATGCCGATGCCTGTGTTTCCCCCCATTTGTTTCCTCCCCTGGGCATCCTGTAATAAGCCTTGAGCAGTCCTGGAATGCTCTTCCCCTTTACCCACAGCATCTTCTGTAGCCCTGGCTGTAGGCTCTGGGTTTGTGAAGTGCTCAGGAGAGGGTAGGTGTCCCCAGCCCATGGGGCTGAGCTCCTCTGGGACTGGGAGTAGCTGGGCAGGGGCTCTGGGCTCTGAGGGTGTCACTGGGGATCTCCTGAGGCTCGGGGCTCTTGTGGGTGCAGCCGAGCTGCATCACCAAAGCTCTTGAGCTACGATCTTTCTTTTCTGAGAGAGACAATGCTGAAAGCAGTGTTATTTGACCAGTTATATTGGAGTCTGCCTCACTCAGCCCATGTGACGGCCAGATAGTTTGAAATTGCCCATCAGTTCTTAATTCAAGAATCTCAGGGGTGTCCCCAAGGCTCCAGATCTGTTTTATCACCCTTCAGATGGTCCTATTGTTCTGCTTTTGTCTGGGGCTCCAGCACAAAGGGCTAAGGGCATGCTGGCATTCCTGGTGCTTCAAGGGAAGATTTCTCTCCTGCTTTTTCCCCTTAACCTTGGGAGGAGTAGACTGAACAAGTGGCCCTGCTGCTCCTGGAGTTGCACAAGCTGCTTCCTGACCCTCTGCACTGCTTTGTACACTCAGGTGGTGAAAACAGCCTTAAAAGCTTCAGTCAAAAATGAAAATTAAAAAAGCTAAAAAGCAATGCCAGAGCCTCAAGGCAAATATTTCAGACTTGCTATATATTTATGTATGACCTGGCACAGGGAGAGACAGAGCTGACAGGAAATGTGAACCCCCAAAACCGTGACATGTAACCACAGCATGTTCTGCCTGTGCACCAGGTGGTTGAATATGATTTCTGATGTCTTCAAAAAGTTTAATGCACTCACCTTCATGCTAAAGGGAACCAGAAAGGTGACATCATTTGTATCATTTGTGTGTACCACTTTAAGAAGAAATTGCTACTCTAAGCAGAATTAGAGCACGTAGCAGAATATTGTTTGGACATTTTGAGTGAATTTGAACCTTCAGAAAAATGTTTTCTGACAACTTGCATCATAACATAGGTGTTTCTCTTGCCATGCTCTCCTTTTTGCCTTCTAGCACAGACAAAAAAATTGTGGATTCCTCTTTGAGCTCTCTGTTGTTGAAACATGTTGTCAAAGATGCAAGAAGTTTCAAGGGCAAATTATGGACTGTATAGTTTGGCTCTCATGTATTTAAGCTCTTCTGCTTCATGGGTTCATTTGTCCATTCCTTGCTAAGGAATCTGAAAGTGTCTCCTTAAGAAAAGCTTAGTGAGGGGTGCCTGCACAGCAGGCTTTGGAGTTTCTCAGCGCTGTTCCTTGGCCTGTTCCCACTTAAGAAGCCAGCTATTAGCAAGTGTAAGGGTGAGCTGTGAACTGGCAGGACATGCCCTTCTTCAGCACACAGAGGCAGACACTCTGCAGGAGAGATTCAGAGAGATGCTCTTACAGCCTGGCCTGTCAGACAGATCTTCCCACTGGAGAAGAGAGAGCTGGTAGACACAGAAAGTCTTGGACAGACACACATCCTCCGCATTAGTGCCATTTCTCTGGAGAAACTCCAGTGCAACCACTTCTGCAACATGTCCTTCTCACCTCTTTTGTCTCCTGAGCTGCTCTGTCTTCCTCTGGTCACACATGCTGTGTTGCATCTCAAGAAGTTATCCTGGGCTGCATCCGTAGCAGCATGGCCAGCAGGTCAAGGGAGGGGATTCTGCCCCTCTGCTCTGCTCTGACCCCCACCTGGGCTCCAGCTCTGGGGCCCCCAACATAAGAAGGATATGGACTTGTTGGGGTGAGTCCAGAGGAGGCCATGAAGATGCTCTGAGGGCTGGAGCACCTCTGCTTTGAGGACAGGCTGAAAGAGTTGGGGCTGTTTGGCCTGGAGAAGTTCTCTGGGGAGAACTTATTGTGGCCTTTCAGTACCTAAAGGGGCCTCCTGGAAAGACGGGGATTTTTCACAATGAGGATGGTTAGACACTGGCCAAGGTTGCCTAGAGAGGTGAGAGATGCCCCATCCCTGGAAACATTCAGGGTTAGGTTGGATGGGGCTTTGATCTAGTTGAAGGTATCCTTCCTCATTGCAGGCGGGGTTGGACTAGATGGCCTTTAAAGGCCCCTTCCAACCCAAACCATTTTATAATTATATGATTCTAAGGTAATTTGGGTCACTCACATAATGCTCAATGACCTTTGATGGGTTAAACTCCATAGACGCTCCGCTGGGCGGCGGCAGCAGAATGGCATGCCAAGCACATGGAGAGTGATAAAGGATAAAGGGTTACCTTGTCTGCAGCTTTATCCTGCAGAAGGGCAGCCAGAATAGCAGGCAACTTGAGCTGTTCCTGCAGAGCTCATGGAACCAAAAACTGGTGGCACATAGGCTCTCAAACACAGCTGGGCAGCTGTGCCACATCCCGACTAAGGAACTCAGAGAGGGGCTGACTAATCTGCTAAATTCAATTTTTCAGACATGTGAGCTACGAAGGTTTTTTCTCCTTCATGAAATCTTAGTCACTCTTCTTCAGCAGACACAGCTTTCTGGATCCTTAAGCCCAGCAATTCCAGAGCAATTATCTGGATGACAGGACAAGGAGGTGGGTTCACAGGTTTAGCTCATGTCTACGATGAACTCCCAGAGGTTTGATATTCTTGCATTCTTTATAGGAACAGCTTGGCAGGCCAGCAGCAATGAGTTGGAAGCTTCCAAATAGTTTTGAAATGTTTCCCCAGATAGAAGGTCAGCTGTGACACAATGAAAACATGGGCAATGAAGAACACTATTTAGAGACAAAATGTCTCGTAACTTTCTGGAGAAATGTTCCCTAGGCTTCTGCAACAAAATAATCAGAGAGACAAAATCCACATGCTCAGTTCCACCACACACAGGTACAAATCTAATACATTTGATAGCTTGGCATGAAACTCTGATTTCTCTTGTTACTAGATACCACTTTTCACTCCCAGGAAAGAGAACTATGATTAATTTCTTTGTTAATTAAGCTTCTGCTTCCTGCCTGGGTTGCTTTGAAAGCACTATCCAGAGGCACCGGTAGGAAGGGAAATGGGATGCAGATTGTCCAGGAAAGCTGCATGAATCAGCAGTTGATGAAAAATCTTTTCCTGGGTACTGTTTAATGTTATATTAATTACAAATGTCAGGCCATGACCTCGTTTTTCATTAAGTTCAGTGAACACAAAGTAGTGCTGATCATGAAAGGTGCCAGACAAACTCAGTTTTGGCATCAGCAGTAAAGGAAAATAACCGTAGTTTCTATGGGTGAGCTGATTTGGGAGAAGAGCAGTCCCTGAAAAGGAGCAGAAAGAACAGCAAAGGTAAAGGCAAAAGGACCCGCAGTGCAGAAATACTCTGGCTAATTAGGGAGTATGAAAGAGCAAAACCAGAAAGGCACAAAACAGAAAAAATCAATACCTTTCAATAGGTAAGTCTTTGTTTCCTGACCAGCCCTGTGCTAAATAAAGAGCTGCAGACAGTTACAGAGGAGTTTAAACACAGAGCAGGACATTTTTACAGCAAAGACTGGTGTCAGAGAAGGAGAGGAAGAGCTGACATAGTGGATGTGGGTTCCTGTGTCCCCAGCTGTGCAGTGCCGAATGAAAGTCACTCAGCACTAGGCCATCTCAAAGAAGCCTTGCACCCTACTGTCTTTGTCCTTAGCACCACCAAGCCCAGAGTAACAGCAGCAAGAGCACTGCACACTATGTTATGTGATAAAAGTGGGTCTGCACACCCACAGAGGAGCACAGAGAGGCAACATCGGGATGGGAAACACAAACAATACCCTGCCCTGTCTGCTCTCAGTCCCATACAGGAGTCATCCACCCACCAGTAGCACACCTCCACAAGCCCAGAGGAGCACAAAGACAGTTCAGAACACAAATTAGGGACTCAGACGAAGGGCAATCCTGTCCAGAGCCCTCCCAGAGCTGTCCCAGGAAAGGCTCAGCCCCACAGTCCAGGCATGAAACCTATCAAAAAGAGTCAAAGTCTGACCACCCTTAGGAGCAAGGGGAGGTCCCTGCCATCAACGTGGGGCACACTGCTGAGTGCCCGGGAAGAGCTTTCTGGGACTACACAAGGCTTATTACAGGATGTCCAGGGGAGGAACCGGATGGGGGAAATGCAGGCATCAGCATGGTCTAGGGAGAACAAATGTGGGAAAACAGAGGCATAAGGGGAGAAAAAGGGCAGGCAGCATACAAACATTTTTCTGAGCGGGATGCTCGTCTGGCCATGGCCTGCGCCAGGTCAGCACAGTCTGTCCTGTGCATGATTCAACTTCACTTCTAGTGGTTATCCTGAGTGAAGGACTCTCTATCTGGTGTGCGCTTGTGTGTCAGAGTGGCCCATGTATCAGTAGTGCAGCACCTGGAGTGGTGTGGGTGTGCAAGCGAGTGTGCGAGTTCTTCTGATGATCCAGCCAGACGAGTGGCGAGGAGGTGATGTGGCCAGGGATCGGGGGTGGGGGTCTCTAGGGATGAGATCACCAGAGGGACTGCCTACTTGGGGAAGCAAGGCAGTCCCTGGGGGTTCTGTACATCTGTGTGTCAGTACTGGTATATGCAGGAGGGTCTGATGCAGCAACTGGAGTGGGGCCACGGCCTCAGGGACATGTATGTTCTGAGTTGCTGTACAGCAACTGGGGAGACTGGGACCCAGGGCAGGCACACGCACACAAACATGCACACACAGACTTACACACAGAGTGCCACATACACACTTCCCACTAAGGGACCTATATGCTTGTTGTGGTTTAACACCTGGAAGCCAGGGCCATGCAGCTGCTTGTGCAGTTCTACCCCTTCCCCAAAAAACTGTGGGGAGAAAAGGGGACAAAAAGAGGGGAGAGGAGAAAAAAATCCTTGTGGGTTGAGATAAAAACTGTTTAACAGAACAGTATCAGAAGAGCAAAATAGTAGTAGTAATAATAATAATGGTAAAAGAATATACAGAATCACAGAATTATCTAGGCTGGAAGAGACCCTCAGGATCATCGACTCCAGCCATCCACCCTACTCTAAAGTACTCCCCTACACCATATCCCCCAACACCACATCTAAACGGTTCTTAAACACAGCCAGGGATGGTGACTCAACCACCTCCCTGGGCAGCCTGTTCCAATGCCCTACCACTCTCTCTGTGAAGAATTGTTTCCTAATGTTCAGTCTAAACCTACCCTGGCGCAACTTGAACCCATTACCCCTTGTCCTATCATCTGTAACTTGGGAGAAGAGACCGACCCCCAGCTCTCTACACCCTCCTTTCAGGTAGTTGTAGAGAGCGATAAGGTCTCCCCTCAGTCTTCTCTTCCCCAGACTGAACAACCCCAGCTCCCTCAGCCTCTCCTCATAAGACTTACTCTCCAGACCCCTCACAAGCTTCGTTGCTCTTCTCTGGACCCGCTCCAGTACCTCAATGTCTTTCTTGTCGTGGGGGGCCCAAAACTGGACACAGTATTCAAGGTGGGGTCTCACCAGTGCCGAGTACAGGGGGATGATCACCTCTTGGGTCCTACTCGCCACACTGTTCTTGATACAGGCACAAGTCACTGTCACCACCTGCTGAACTGGTACTTTCCTAAGCAGTGATTGCAGAATTCCCCCACCCGCCTCGCCCCAGCCTACCCCATTTATATACTGACCATGATATTTATGGTACCAAATCTATCCCATTGGCTATTCCATCTGTATTCCCTTCTCAGCTTCCATGGGAGGCTGAAAAGAGCCCTTGAGAAGCATAAACATAGCTTAGCAGCAACTCAAGCAATATGCATTGTTGACATTCCTTTCACGGCAATTACAAGAAAGGAAATTAACTGTTTGCCAGCTGAATGGCAAAGGACAATCCTGCTGGGGTTAGAAACAGCCGGGGCGGGGAGGGGCGTGGGCGGAGGCTCGGGGTACTCCCGGTACGGCCTCCCTGGGGCCCCGCCCCGCCGCCAGCTCTGCGCTCCGTTGCCAGCAGCCGGTAACGGGAACGCTTTTCTCCGCAGCGACGGCGGGTTTGGACGTGGGTCCCCTCCTGTCCCCGCAGCACCGGAGCTGCGGGACCCCTGGTCCCGGCGGAAGCAGCTCGAGCAGCTGCCGGCGGGCGGGGTCCCGGTGGTCGGCGGAGGTGCGGAGCGCGCCGAGACGATCCAAAACCTGGCGGTTTCGGCTGAAAAGAGGTGTTGCAGTAAGTAGTACTGCTGGTTTCGCTCCGCATCGGCCGTTTCACAAAAGCCACGTGGAAAATATCTTTGCTACTAGAGTTTACAGCCAGCGCCGGGGATTTCTGCCCCAAAACGGGCTGTCGTCAGAGAAGGGAGTGTCGTCGCATGGGCTTAGCTGGGTACAGTGGGAGAGGCTGTGCCATATTAAGCCAGGGGTCTAGCAGAAAGTTGATGGCTCTGTGGTTTGGTCTAGCGTCCTGCTGGTATCTTTTATCCAGAAATACGTGCCTCGTTGGGGGGGGGGGCAGCTGGTTCTGCTAGGTCTGTGTGAATGAAACGTTCATGACCTTGGATTTTGTGTGCCTCTATTTTCATTTAGGTGACATGTTCAGTGGTTTCTGGCCTGATCTTGCACCAAAAGCTGTGAGCTAATTTTCTTTTTCATGGGGGGAAGCTATATGGTCCCCTGCCCCATCCTCCCCCCATCCCTAAACAGCAGAACAAGCAGATGAAAAAAAAGCTCTGAACACCTCTCTGTTTTGGAATTCACAATCAATGATATTTTTTTTTAACCACAATGTGAAAATATTGGAAGAGAAATTTCACCTGAGCTTGAGAGAGCACAAGTCAGAGTGGCTTTAACATGCAAGCATAAGGTGCAGCACTCCGTGGAGACCTTGTTCATCACCAAGGGTGGTGGTCTCACTGGGCAAAGGCAGGGTCTGTGCGGGGCAGCTGGAGCACAGAGATTGGAACTCTATGCAAGACAGTGGAAAAGGTCAGTGTGGCAGTGCGCGTTCACCTGGTAGATGTTACAGATTTGTGTTGCTGGCAACGTGATAGATTTGCTCCATTTGTATGTGCTCGTATGGTTATCTAACCACTGAAAACATACCACCTTCCGCTGGGGTAACCTGTTCTGGATGTGCATGCTGATCTCCACCTTTTGAGCATCATGTGTTTTTTCTAACTCTGCAACAGCTTGTCTGTGGCTCCCTTATTGAAGGTTCCTTCTACAGTAGTGGGAAACTATCTGAAGTTTTTCCTTCCTGGCAAATTTGGCTGACAACACACCAGTGAGATGTGGGAGAAAAGGCTTAATGGCCTAAAAAGGCTACAACACAAGAAATGTTAGGAAGCCCATTGGTTATTTGGATCTGAAGGAGTAGTCCTGCTGACTCAGAAGAATCTGCAGAATTGGAGATGGAAATGACAGTCATGTCACATAGGAAGCCCTTAGTGAACTATTTCCTCCATGTTATCTCTTTCTGTGGTGCTGTCATACTCCCATGTGGGAACAGTTTCTGTAGCAAGGCAGAGAGATAACTATTCAGAGGGCTATTGTCCAACCTGATAAAAATCCAAACTGGAAAGGAAAAAAAAAAACCAACCTGGATGTCGGCAAGGCAGAATTTCATTCTCCCTGTGTAAATTCTGGCTGACATCAGCTAGAGCGGCGCCTAACCCTTGCTTTATCCCTTCATTTGTGAATCAGCCCTTGCAGCTCTGGCAAGACTGAGTATGCTCTGGGACCAAATTGGGTGGGAAGGTCAAAAGCGAGGAATGATTGCAAGAACGCAGCACAAATCAAAGGAAAGAGGCTGGCCCTCTGCCCAGGCCCATGATACTAATGATATAACAGAGATGATGATGTGGAGACAAGGTCTTTCTCAGACAAGAGTAGAGGGTTAGGAGGGCTCTGGATGGACAGGGAGCTTGAAAGAAGCCAGTGAAGCCTTCCAGGAAATGGCAAGTGAAGTTCTTTTCCACCAAAGTTTCTCGGTCATGTCCTGTACCAACTGCAACTGCTAAGGGAATGAGTGGCTGGGCAGCAGAAATGGCAGCATTTGGGTGCATCTGGGCTTGCAGCTAAGCGTAGAGCTTGCTGTAGGGGAGACTCCTTTGCTTCTCTAATTTAACCATTGGTGGCAGGCATATGGCACACATTTCCAAATGTAGTTTTATCTAATTTATCCTGAGTTTCACTCAGCTCTAAGTTTTAGTAAATTACTCTCTAGATTCATGCTAAGCAAGCTGCTAACAAATAGAGCAGTGTGTTTAATGCTATTTAGTTATCTGGGCTCTAATGCTTGCAAAGAGCCTGGCATTTTTAAAGCTGAAGAGAAGCTCTTAGGCTTTTGTGAAATGGGTCTGTGTGCAGCATGAAATTCCCAAATCAGTGTTTCTCAAGTGCATATATTTTCCCTTTCTTTATTATTTCTTTCTTGGTATTTGCCAAATGGCTATGCAGAAGTAGTTTCCCAGCATATCGCCTTCATGCTCAGTGAAATCCAAGGCACATGAAAAGATCATCTTTACCAACAAGTATGAAGGAACCTGTTGTGTTGTCTGCCCTGAGTTTGCATGTGCTGAGGTGGGTTTTCTTGTGTGGGAACAATCCTAGGAAGACACTGGAAGTACTCCAGAGTGTTGAACTTTACAAGCAGGTTTTTTGGTTCAAAGTCTGCACCAGGATGTGGAGATCAGTGCAAATATGTGGAGCTCTGCATGGAATCTCTTTTTTTTTCCCATTGTACAAATTGCAAGTGGCGTGAAAGTGTTGCTAACAGGGTGAGGTGCTTCATTTCATGGTGCTATGCATACAGGGACTGGGGAAGAGGATCCAACTAGACAATCAAAGACAGTTCTTTTCATCATTGTAAAAAGAAAGCTTAGAAAGCTAAGTCAGGAGTGAGAAGGGAGCATTCCTTCTGTGTTGGCAGTTCTTGCCCGGAGAGATATAGCTGAAGGGATGAAAGTCTTCACACACTTCCACACAAGTCTATTTTTAGAAGCGAAAGCTATTCAGAAGGGGAAGTATTGATTTTTCTCCTTTCCACCTTGAACATTCTGTTTATCATTTTCTTTAGTTTGTGTGTAATGGACCATACACAAAGCTATTCTTACTTCTTCCCTTCTACTATAAATGTATGAGCCAGGCAAGGATGCAGGGCCTTTGCTTAAAACCATTATTTGGTGCCTGAAGTCATTGCATGCGATGTCCAGAACCTTGTATTTTAAAACTAATTAAAATGTGAAGCCTCTTATGTCTGCAGGAACGGGAGTGCAATGAGGGTGTAATGGTACAGGCCAGACTTGTAAATGCCTTCAGAAAGCAAGCTAAGAGCTGGCACTGCCCTGCAGCTGGGCTGGGGAGAGCAGCAGGGAACGGCTGACTTGTGCTCATCGTCACTAATGACTTCTTGCCGGCAGCAGCATTATCTGGTCAAGCTAAAAGATACAAAGGACTATCTTCATGAGCAGCAATAGGTGTGGTCTGGCAGTGCCAGTCACCCTGCTGCTCTTAGGTTTGTTTCTGTTCCCAGGCAAACTACAAGCTGTGCTCCTGGCTCCCTGGGTCTGGCCAGGTATTGGCTTTTGATTAAAGATGCCCTGGGATGGATTCCTCTGGACATCTTGGAAGATGGCTATGCTAGGTGATTGTTGTGGAGGGTGTAGCTCATTTGGAACTTCAGGTTAATCCTTCAGCTGGCCAGCAGCTGCTGGTCTCTTCATCTGTTGTTTTGCTGCAAGAAGGCCCTGCTCCAGCGCTGGGCATGGAGCCACCATGTCAGCAGTACTGGTGCCAGGTCCCAGCAGTGCCAAGTCTGTGCCCCCACCAGTCAACCATGTGCCCACAGGGGTCTGATGCAATTCCTCTCCTCCACAGGCACCTCAGCCCCAGGCCATGCTCATGCAGGGGCGCATCTGCTGCCCGGCAGGTTCCCCTGTGAAGAGCACCTAAAGGCTGCAGCGAGGGCTCTGAGAAGCTTTGTCCCACATAACACACACCTGTGAAGATACTGTGGTCTTTCAGAGCCACAGTGTGCCTGTGTAAAACCTGACTGGTGCTGTGGGAAAGCAGGAGGTTGGAGTGCTCGGGTAGTCACAATGTCCAAGTACAGGCAGCACAGAGGGTGTCTCCTGGGAAGCCTCATCTGTGTACAGCAAATGCATCAGGCAGGGCTCAGCAGCACCATGGCTTGAAGCAGAATCTCTCCTGTCTTCCCTAGCTTGGCAAGTGTTCAGAATTCTCCTGCTGACTGTTTTTGACTTATGGCAGGTGGAAAGTTTATTTGTTGTTTTTTTTTATTCCTTCCTGGCAGCAGCTGTTTGTAGGTGAAAATTTGGGTTTCCAATAACATTAAAAAACAACAGTGCTTTTTAAAAAAAGTTTTATGGGGTCAGTCGTAGGGATGGTAATTCCTTTCCTGATAATACAGAGAAGTGTTAAATGTCAAAGGTTTTTCCACTTTGGATGAGAAGGAAATAATGCTATGACTTGGCAGCACTTTGTGGGAACTACAGCTTGGGCACATGATGACATGGATTGCACCTCCTGAAACACTTCATGGCTTTCTTACCACATGATGTACTACTTTCCTCCTTTAAGACTGGAGAATATAGTGTATCGTGGTAGGGGTCCAGTTGAGAACTTTGACTTCCTAAGTAGCTGCAGGAGGCATCAGAAATTACATTCTGTCAGGCTACTGCAGTCTGTCTGGTTCACACGGTGTGGGTCCATTTTCCCCGGGTCAGAAGCTGCCCTGGCTCTGAGGACAGCCTGATGAGTGGGCATACTGGTGGCTGTCACATTGTTGCTTGAGCTATGGTGAGGCACACAAATGCAAAGTACTTTCATTCTGTAGAAACAAAAGTCTAAAACCCAATATGCATTGATTGCTTGATGAATAACTAATTAAGTCAGATCTGTGCTTTTGCCTGAGGTAGTTGGTGGCAACAGCTGACAGCCCAGAACTTGCTTACCTGCTACGTGAAAGCATGGCAGTCCAAAGTGGTAACTGCTTGCTTGAATGGCTTCAGAAGGCTCGTGCACGGAGGTGCTGTAATCAGACGGTGCTGGACTTGCCTGGTCTTGCTGGGCAGACAAGTTAATGTGTTTCTGGTGCAGCACAGATTCTCTCTTTCTGGCTGCCAGTGGCAGCAGATGAACCCAACAATGTGCAGTAGACTATGTAGGATTGTGCCGGTGTGCCACCTCCTGACCAGCCTGGGGGGATGTGGCCCGTCCCTCTGCACCGTGCCAGGTCACGAGCTTGCTGACCCACTGGCTGGTTCTGTAGGGCTCCTTCCCTTTCTAACCAAGTCAAAGTTGCTCATTTCTGGGTCCCAGCTCAGCTTTCCTAACATGGAGAGGCCGGCCTGAAGAGCTCAGGACTGTGACACAGTCCAAGGGATGTA
Organism: Calidris pugnax; assembly: GCF_001431845.1. Lineage (NCBI taxonomy): Eukaryota > Metazoa > Chordata > Aves > Charadriiformes > Scolopacidae > Calidris > Calidris pugnax. The sequence continues at coordinate 52,892 of NW_015092476.1, forward strand.
GCTCAGCTGTGAAGTCCTTGTTAAGAGAGCAGGCCATCCTGCGGTACCAAAGCAATTATAACCAGAGGTGATCAGAAAGGAGCTGATATAAGAGTGTGGAAGATAAACTCAGCTGAACAGGCCTCAGTCCTATTAGTGACATCTGGCAGTACTGAGCAGTGTCATGGGGGTGTTTCCTTGTGAGGAGAAGCGGTACTGCTGTGATGGATAAGGGGACTGACATGATGAAACACAAGGATGTTTGTGGCTATGGGGATGGTCCTGCCCTGGAGCCTCCTCCTTGGGCAGCAAGATGAGCCACAGATGGGCCCATGACTCCCATATGGCAGAAAATCAAGTGTGTACAATTTGGCCATTGATCTGGGCAAGCCCTATGTGAATGCAACTTGTCTCCATAAAAGCTAGAGAAACATCACAGATTTGCTGAGGGAAAACTTCTGCTTATATTGTGTTGATTTATGAGACAGGATGACCATAGGGCTTTTTTTTTCTTTTTGTAAGGGTTATGATATTTAATTGTGTGACTGTGGAAGCTGTAGCAGCAGTAGCAGCTCAGTCACAGCCAAATAATGACAGCATCATGGCTCACTGAAGCCAATGTGCTCATGTTCCGTTTTCCTGCCTTTGTACAGGGGCTGGAGATGGGAGCCATGATGCTATGACAGTGGCCTGTAATAATCCTTGATTTCTGTAAAAAGCACTTGGTTGTTGGAAGAGAAGGGAGGCCCACCCTCTCAGCATCTGCTGTGTTTGCATGAGATGAGCCTGAGGCAAGTTATAGGGAATGTGGATGTTGTAATGGTGAGTGCTGGCTGCTGGGCTACACTTGTGGATGCATGCTCTGCCATCCAGCTGCTCCTGCTCCCAGGCAGAACTCAATTCATGAGTCTGGGCATCTCAGTAGCATTTCAGGGTTGGTGTCTTGGGTAAAATATCTCCTAAGAGGAGGAGAGCCTCTGTAGGCCAGGTGTTCCACAGGCAAAAGTGTTTTTGAAGGGGTTTCTAGTATCATCTTACCAGCTGGAGTTTGCTTGCATTCTGTAGGGAGTGCAGTTGCCATGGAAGCTTTAATCCTGGTCCTCTGGCCCAGCTGTCTCCCTTGATCATATCTCAGGGAACATCTTTAGAATCTACTATGTAGAAAATGTGTAAATTATTGTTCTGTCCCAGTGTCTTCTCAGGGCTGGCTGACCTTCAAAAGCTTTGCTGCAGAAATGCCCATTCCTGCCAAAAGTGTCTTCTGATGCAGCCCAGGTTCGCAATGACCTATGTTCATCAAGAATGAGCTTAGTTTTCTGCTGCCTGCCTAGGAAGCAAAGAACATGCTTACCCTCTGGAGGTACTGGCACAAGCGCGGCAGCTGGAGAAGCAGACATCACCAGTTGTATCAACACCTCCCTGCCCTGTAGCTGACTCAACTACATGACTCAGATCCCTTGGCTGGTCAGGAGAGATGTGCATTCGGCTGTGTGAGAACCTGCCTGTTCTCCTGAACCTGCATCTTCCTGACCCAAACAGCTCCACACCCGATTCGGCTGTTGAGGGTGAAGATTTTCCTTGGCTGAGGGAGGGTCTCATCCCACAGGAGACCAGGCTTTCTCCTGGGTCAGGGGAGTTTACTGGTTGGGGAGGACTTGGGACCTGATGAAATCCGTCCATGGGTCCTGAGGGGTAGGCGGATGAGGTTACTAAGCTGCTTTTCATCATATTTGAGAAATCGTGGCAGTCTGGCAAAGTTCTTGCAGACTGGAAAAAGGGGAACATAACCCCGATATTCAGAAAAGGAAAAAAAGAAGACGCAGGGAACTACAGGCCAGTCAGTTTACCTCTGTGCCTGGCAAGATTATGGAGCAGATCCTCCTGGAATCTCTGCTAAGGCACATGGGAAATAAGGAGGTGATTGGAGACAGCCAACATGGCTTCACCAAGGGCAAATCGTGCCTGACAGATTTGGTAGCCTTTTATGATACTGCCACACACTTGATGGACAAGGGCAGAGCAACAGATGTTGTCTACCTGGACTTGTGCAAAGCGTTCAACACTGTCCCGCACAACATCCTGGTCTCAAAATTGGAAACTAATGGATTCGATGGATGGACTACTTGGTAGATGAGGAGCTGGCTGGATGGCCAAAGGGTTGTGGTCAATGGCTCCATGTCCAATTGGCGGCCGGTGATGAGTGGTGTTCCTCAGGGGTCCGTACTGGGACAGTGCTGTTCAACATCTTTGTTGGAGCCTTGGACAGTGGGATAGAGTGCACCCTCAGCAAGTTTGCCGATGACACCAAACTTGGTGGTGCAGTCGACCACACTGGAGGGAAGAGATGCCATCCAGAGGGACCTGGACAGGCTGGAGAGGTGGGCTCGTGCAAATTGCATGAAGTTTAACCAAGCCAAGTGCAGGGTTCAGCACCTGGGATGTGGCAATCCCAGGCACAAATCCAGGTTGGGCAGAGAATGGCTAGAAAGCAGCCCTGAGGAGAAGGACTTGGGGGTGTTGGTGGATGAGAAGCTTAACATGAGCCAGCAATGTTCACTGGCAGCCCAGAAAGCCAACTGCATCCTGGGCTGCACCAAGAGAAGCGTGGCCAGCAGGTCACGGGAGGTGATTCTGCCCCTCTGCGCTTGTGAGACCCCACCTGGAGTACTGTGTCCAGCTTTGGAGTCCTCAACACAGGAAGGACATGGATCTGTTAGAACAGGTCCAGCGGAGGGCCACGAAGATGATCAGAGGGATGGAGCACCTCCCCGATGAGGACAGGCTGAGAGAGCTGGGGTTGTTCAGCCTGGAGAAGAGAAGGCTCCAGGGAGACCTTATAGCGTCTTTTAATATCTGAAGGGAGCCTATAGGAGAGCCGGACAGAGACTCTTTGTCAAGAAGTGTAGTGAAAGGACAAAGGGCAACGGTTTTAAGTTGGAAGAGAGGAGATTTAGATTAGATGCTAGAAAGAAATTCTTTACAGTGAGGGTGGTGAGGCACTGGAACAGGTTGCTCAGGGAAGTCATGGATACCCCATCCCTGGAAGTGTTCAAGGCCAGGCTGGATAGGGCTTTGAGCAATCTGCTCTAGTGGGAGGTGTCCCTGCCCATGGCAGGGGGGTTGGAACTAGATGATCTTTAAGGTCCCTTCCAACCCAAACCCTTCTATGATTCTATGAGGACTTAAACAAGAACCTGGAATAAACTATGCTTTTCCTGTCTCTGTGATCTCTGGAAACAGGTGGAAAAAAAATGTGACTGACAGCAGAGAGGCTGAGCATGAGCTGAAGGGCTTCTATGTGCTGTTGTCCAAACCAAGGAGGTTGGCCATGTGGCAAAAGAGGACACCCTGCTGCTGCAGTTTCTGGTTTTCAGAGCTTGCGAGAGCAACGCATAGCAGACAAGTGGTCTCCTGGGAAGACCATGCCTGACAAGTTGGGGTAGCCCAGGCAGGGACCAGTCCTGCTTTGTCTCTGAGATGTACAGGCTGAGGATGTGTCACCAGCCTCACAGGAGTTAAAATCATAGAATGGTTTGGGTTGGATGATTATCTAGTTAATTCAAAGATTACCTAGTCCTTCTAGTCCATCACCCCTCCTGCCGTGAACAGGGACATCTCCAGCTAAATCAGGTTGTTCAAAGCCCTGTCCAACCTGACCTGGAATGTTCTGTCACCTCTCTGGGCAACCTGGGCCAGTGTTTCACCACCCTCATGGTAAAACATTTCTTCCTTATATCTAGTTTGAATCTACCTTCCTTTAGCTTAAAACAATTACTGCTTGTTCTACCACTAGAGCCCTCCCCTCCCCCAAAAAAAGTCTGTCCCCATCTTTTTCATAAGCCCCCTTTACATACTGAAAGGCTGCAGTAAGGTCTTACTGGAACCTTCTCTTCTCCAGGCTGAACAACCCCAACTCTCTCAGCCTGTCCTCATAGGAGAAATGTTGCATCCCTATGATCATTTTTATGGCCTCCTCTGGCCCTGCTCCAACAGGTCCATGTCTCTCCAGTGCTGAGGCCTCAGAGAGGGAGCACTGAAGGGGGTGGGTCTCCCCAGAGCAGAGGGGCAGAATCCCTCCCTCGCCCTGCTGGCCACCCTGAGTAAGGTCTTACTGGAACCTTCTCTTCTCCAGGCTGAACAACCCCAACTCTCTCAGCCTGTCCTCATAGGAGAAATGTTGCATCCCTATGATCATTTTTATGGCCTCCTCTGGCCCTGCTCCAACAGGTCCATGTCTCTCCAGTGCTGAGGCCTCAGAGAGGGAGCACTGAAGGGGGTGGGTCTCCCCAGAGCAGAGGGGCAGAATCCCTCCCTCGCCCTGCTGGCCACCCTGGCCTGCAGCCCAGGGTGTGGGGGGCTTTCTGGGCTGCCAGCACATGGTGACAGCTCATGTCCAGTTTTTCACCCAGCAGTACCCCCAAGGCCTTGGCAGGGCTCTTCTCAAGCTCTTCATCTTCACCAGGGGTTGCCCTGACCCAGGTGCAGTGCTTTGCACTTGGCCTTGTTCAACCTCACGAGGTTCACATTGGCCCACTTCTCAAGCTTCTGCATGGCATCCCATCCCTCAGGTGTGTCAGCCACACCACTGAGCTTGGTGTTGTCTGCAAACTTGCTGAGGGAGCACTCAGTCCCACTATGTCATTGATGAAGATATTAAACAGTACTGGTCCCATTATGGACCCCTGAGGGACACCACTTGTCACTGATCTCCATCCAAACATTGAGCTGTTGAACACTACCATCTAGATGCAAACATCTAACCAATTCCTCATCCACTGAACAGTCAACCCATAAAATCCATACCTCTTCAATTTAGAGAAAAGGATGTTGTGGGGGACCATGTCAAAGGTCTTATAGAAGTCCAGATAGATGACATCTGTGGCTCTTCCCTTGTCCACTGATGTAGTCACTTCATCGTAGAAGGCCACTAGGTTGGTCAGGCAAGAGTTGCCAGGCTGTCTGTCTTGAATCACTTCCCTGTCTGCCATGTGCCTTAACATAGCCTCTAGAAGGATCTGTTCCATGGTCTCCCAGGCAGAGAGGTGAGGCTGACAGATTGCTAGTTCCCAGGATGCTTCTTTCTACGCTTTAAAAATGGGTGCAATGTATCTTTTTTTCTAGTCACTGGGGACTTTACCTGGTGGCCATGACTTTTCAAATATCATGGAGAGTGGCTTGGCAATTACATCAGCCTGTTTCCTCAGGGCTCTGGGAAGCATCTTGTCAGCTCCCATAGACTTCCGTATGTTCAGATTCCTCTGGTGGCCATGAACCTGATCTCTTACAGTGCTCCCTCACTCCCTGTCTTGCAGTCCATCCACTCAAGAGATGTAGGGAGCGAGGTTGCCAGCGAACGCTGAGGCAAAACCTTGTTGAGTACTTTAGCCTTCTCCTTGTCTGTTGTTACCAGTTTGCCAGTCATGTTCATCAGGGGCCATACACTTTGTTTGACCTTCCTTTTCTGGCTTACATACAGAATCACAGAATCTTCTAGGTTGGAAGGGACCTTAAAGATCATCTTGTCCAACCGTCAACCTAACTGACAAAAATAGACACCCACACAACAAACAAGGAGCATCATCACTAAACCATACCTCCCAGCACTTCATCAACCCGTCTTTTGAACACCTCCAGGGATGGTGCCTCAACCACCTCCCTGGGCAGCCCATTCCAATGTCTGATAACCCTTTCAGTGAAAAAATTTTTCCTAATATCCAGCCTGAACCTACCCTGGCGCAACTTGAGGCCATTTCCTCTTGTCCTGTCGCCTGTGACTTGAGAAAAGAGACCAATCCCCATCTCTCTACACCCTCCTTTCAGGTAGAGAGCACTAAGGTCTCCCCTCAGCCTCCTCTTCTCCAGGCTGAATAACCCCAG
>NW_015092476.1:59089-69742 GCF_001431845.1 Calidris pugnax
TCTCAGCATCTGCTGTGTTTGCATGAGATGAGCCTGAGGCAAGTTATAGGGAATGTGGATGTTGTAATGGTGAGTGCTGGCTGCTGGGCTACACTTGTGGATGCATGCTCTGCCATCCAGCTGCTCCTGCTCCCAGGCAGAACTCAATTCATGAGTCTGGGCATCTCAGTAGCATTTCAGGGTTGGTGTCTTGGGTAAAATATCTCCTAAGAGGAGGAGAGCCTCTGTAGGCCAGGTGTTCCACAGGCAAAAGTGTTTTTGAAGGGGTTTCTAGTATCATCTTACCAGCTGGAGTTTGCTTGCATTCTGTAGGGAGTGCAGTTGCCATGGAAGCTTTAATCCTGGTCCTCTGGCCCAGCTGTCTCCCTTGATCATATCTCAGGGAACATCTTTAGAATCTACTATGTAGAAAATGTGTAAATTATTGTTCTGTCCCAGTGTCTTCTCAGGGCTGGCTGACCTTCAAAAGCTTTGCTGCAGAAATGCCCATTCCTGCCAAAAGTGTCTTCTGATGCAGCCCAGGTTCGCAATGACCTATGTTCATCAAGAATGAGCTTAGTTTTCTGCTGCCTGCCTAGGAAGCAAAGAACATGCTTACCCTCTGGAGGTACTGGCACAAGCGCGGCAGCTGGAGAAGCAGACATCACCAGTTGTATCAACACCTCCCTGCCCTGTAGCTGACTCAACTACATGACTCAGATCCCTTGGCTGGTCAGGAGAGATGTGCATTCGGCTGTGTGAGAACCTGCCTGTTCTCCTGAACCTGCATCTTCCTGACCCAAACAGCTCCACACCCGATTCGGCTGTTGAGGGTGAAGATTTTCCTTGGCTGAGGGAGGGTCTCATCCCACAGGAGACCAGGCTTTCTCCTGGGTCAGGGGAGTTTACTGGTTGGGGAGGACTTGGGACCTGATGAAATCCGTCCATGGGTCCTGAGGGGTAGGCGGATGAGGTTACTAAGCTGCTTTTCATCATATTTGAGAAATCGTGGCAGTCTGGCAAAGTTCTTGCAGACTGGAAAAAGGGGAACATAACCCCGATATTCAGAAAAGGAAAAAAAGAAGACGCAGGGAACTACAGGCCAGTCAGTTTACCTCTGTGCCTGGCAAGATTATGGAGCAGATCCTCCTGGAATCTCTGCTAAGGCACATGGGAAATAAGGAGGTGATTGGAGACAGCCAACATGGCTTCACCAAGGGCAAATCGTGCCTGACAGATTTGGTAGCCTTTTATGATACTGCCACACACTTGATGGACAAGGGCAGAGCAACAGATGTTGTCTACCTGGACTTGTGCAAAGCGTTCAACACTGTCCCGCACAACATCCTGGTCTCAAAATTGGAAACTAATGGATTCGATGGATGGACTACTTGGTAGATGAGGAGCTGGCTGGATGGCCAAAGGGTTGTGGTCAATGGCTCCATGTCCAATTGGCGGCCGGTGATGAGTGGTGTTCCTCAGGGGTCCGTACTGGGACAGTGCTGTTCAACATCTTTGTTGGAGCCTTGGACAGTGGGATAGAGTGCACCCTCAGCAAGTTTGCCGATGACACCAAACTTGGTGGTGCAGTCGACCACACTGGAGGGAAGAGATGCCATCCAGAGGGACCTGGACAGGCTGGAGAGGTGGGCTCGTGCAAATTGCATGAAGTTTAACCAAGCCAAGTGCAGGGTTCAGCACCTGGGATGTGGCAATCCCAGGCACAAATCCAGGTTGGGCAGAGAATGGCTAGAAAGCAGCCCTGAGGAGAAGGACTTGGGGGTGTTGGTGGATGAGAAGCTTAACATGAGCCAGCAATGTTCACTGGCAGCCCAGAAAGCCAACTGCATCCTGGGCTGCACCAAGAGAAGCGTGGCCAGCAGGTCACGGGAGGTGATTCTGCCCCTCTACTCTGCGCTTGTGAGACCCCACCTGGAGTACTGTGTCCAGCTTTGGAGTCCTCAACACAGGAAGGACATGGATCTGTTAGAACAGGTCCAGCGGAGGGCCACGAAGATGATCAGAGGGATGGAGCACCTCCCCGATGAGGACAGGCTGAGAGAGCTGGGGTTGTTCAGCCTGGAGAAGAGAAGGCTCCAGGGAGACCTTATAGCGTCTTTTAATATCTGAAGGGAGCCTATAGGAGAGCCGGACAGAGACTCTTTGTCAAGAAGTGTAGTGAAAGGACAAAGGGCAACGGTTTTAAGTTGGAAGAGAGGAGATTTAGATTAGATGCTAGAAAGAAATTCTTTACAGTGAGGGTGGTGAGGCACTGGAACAGGTTGCTCAGGGAAGTCATGGATACCCCATCCCTGGAAGTGTTCAAGGCCAGGCTGGATAGGGCTTTGAGCAATCTGCTCTAGTGGGAGGTGTCCCTGCCCATGGCAGGGGGGTTGGAACTAGATGATCTTTAAGGTCCCTTCCAACCCAAACCCTTCTATGATTCTATGAGGACTTAAACAAGAACCTGGAATAAACTATGCTTTTCCTGTCTCTGTGATCTCTGGAAACAGGTGGAAAAAAAATGTGACTGACAGCAGAGAGGCTGAGCATGAGCTGAAGGGCTTCTATGTGCTGTTGTCCAAACCAAGGAGGTTGGCCATGTGGCAAAAGAGGACACCCTGCTGCTGCAGTTTCTGGTTTTCAGAGCTTGCGAGAGCAACGCATAGCAGACAAGTGGTCTCCTGGGAAGACCATGCCTGACAAGTTGGGGTAGCCCAGGCAGGGACCAGTCCTGCTTTGTCTCTGAGATGTACAGGCTGAGGATGTGTCACCAGCCTCACAGGAGTTAAAATCATAGAATGGTTTGGGTTGGATGATTATCTAGTTAATTCAAAGATTACCTAGTCCTTCTAGTCCATCACCCCTCCTGCCGTGAACAGGGACATCTCCAGCTAAATCAGGTTGTTCAAAGCCCTGTCCAACCTGACCTGGAATGTTCTGTCACCTCTCTGGGCAACCTGGGCCAGTGTTTCACCACCCTCATGGTAAAACATTTCTTCCTTATATCTAGTTTGAATCTACCTTCCTTTAGCTTAAAACAATTACTGCTTGTTCTACCACTAGAGCCCTCCCCTCCCCCAAAAAAAGTCTGTCCCCATCTTTTTCATAAGCCCCCTTTACATACTGAAAGGCTGCAGTAAGGTCTTACTGGAACCTTCTCTTCTCCAGGCTGAACAACCCCAACTCTCTCAGCCTGTCCTCATAGGAGAAATGTTGCATCCCTATGATCATTTTTATGGCCTCCTCTGGCCCTGCTCCAACAGGTCCATGTCTCTCCAGTGCTGAGGCCTCAGAGAGGGAGCACTGAAGGGGGTGGGTCTCCCCAGAGCAGAGGGGCAGAATCCCTCCCTCGCCCTGCTGGCCACCCTGGCCTGCAGCCCAGGGTGTGGGGGGCTTTCTGGGCTGCCAGCACATGGTGACAGCTCATGTCCAGTTTTTCACCCAGCAGTACCCCCAAGGCCTTGGCAGGGCTCTTCTCAAGCTCTTCATCTTCACCAGGGGTTGCCCTGACCCAGGTGCAGTGCTTTGCACTTGGCCTTGTTCAACCTCACGAGGTTCACATTGGCCCACTTCTCAAGCTTCTGCATGGCATCCCATCCCTCAGGTGTGTCAGCCACACCACTGAGCTTGGTGTTGTCTGCAAACTTGCTGAGGGAGCACTCAGTCCCACTATGTCATTGATGAAGATATTAAACAGTACTGGTCCCATTATGGACCCCTGAGGGACACCACTTGTCACTGATCTCCATCCAAACATTGAGCTGTTGAACACTACCATCTAGATGCAAACATCTAACCAATTCCTCATCCACTGAACAGTCAACCCATAAAATCCATACCTCTTCAATTTAGAGAAAAGGATGTTGTGGGGGACCATGTCAAAGGTCTTATAGAAGTCCAGATAGATGACATCTGTGGCTCTTCCCTTGTCCACTGATGTAGTCACTTCATCGTAGAAGGCCACTAGGTTGGTCAGGCAAGAGTTGCCAGGCTGTCTGTCTTGAATCACTTCCCTGTCTGCCATGTGCCTTAACATAGCCTCTAGAAGGATCTGTTCCATGGTCTCCCAGGCAGAGAGGTGAGGCTGACAGATTGCTAGTTCCCAGGATGCTTCTTTCTACGCTTTAAAAATGGGTGCAATGTATCTTTTTTTCTAGTCACTGGGGACTTTACCTGGTGGCCATGACTTTTCAAATATCATGGAGAGTGGCTTGGCAATTACATCAGCCTGTTTCCTCAGGGCTCTGGGAAGCATCTTGTCAGCTCCCATAGACTTCCGTATGTTCAGATTCCTCTGGTGGCCATGAACCTGATCTCTTACAGTGCTCCCTCACTCCCTGTCTTGCAGTCCATCCACTCAAGAGATGTAGGGAGCGAGGTTGCCAGCGAACGCTGAGGCAAAACCTTGTTGAGTACTTTAGCCTTCTCCTTGTCTGTTGTTACCAGTTTGCCAGTCATGTTCATCAGGGGCCATACACTTTGTTTGACCTTCCTTTTCTGGCTTACATACAGAATCACAGAATCTTCTAGGTTGGAAGGGACCTTAAAGATCATCTTGTCCAACCGTCAACCTAACTGACAAAAATAGACACCCACACAACAAACAAGGAGCATCATCACTAAACCATACCTCCCAGCACTTCATCAACCCGTCTTTTGAACACCTCCAGGGATGGTGCCTCAACCACCTCCCTGGGCAGCCCATTCCAATGTCTGATAACCCTTTCAGTGAAAAAATTTTTCCTAATATCCAGCCTGAACCTACCCTGGCGCAACTTGAGGCCATTTCCTCTTGTCCTGTCGCCTGTGACTTGAGAAAAGAGACCAATCCCCATCTCTCTACACCCTCCTTTCAGGTAGAGAGCACTAAGGTCTCCCCTCAGCCTCCTCTTCTCCAGGCTGAATAACCCCAGTTCCCTCAGCCTCTCCTCATAAGACTTATTCTCCAGACCCCTCACCAGCTTTGTTGCCCTTCTCTGGACCCGCTCCAGCACCTCAATATCTTTTTTTTATACCTGTAGAAGCCCTTATTATTTTTCTTTGCATCCCTTGCCATGTTCAGCTCTAGCCACACCTTGGCCTTCCTGACCCCATCCCTACAACGAGGCAGCATCCCTATGCTCTCCCCAGGATCCCTGCCCCTGCTTCCACTGCCTCTGCATTTCCTTCTTGCCCTTTAGTTTGACCAACAGGCCCAGATGCACCATCATCCACATTATCAATGGACTGAACTTCCAAATTCAGAGCTTCTTACCTGTTGTACAGAGGCACCTGGAAAGGTGAGGTAGGCATGGAAGGGGTTCGCCTGCTTCCCTGTGTATGGACTAGCCTCCATTCACTCCCTTCCTTTAAGTTACTGTTTTCTGCCTGTTGGTGGGAGGATACAGGACCACTTTGGTCTTGTGTTTTTTCTAGTGTATGTTTCTGTCTCAGGGAGGGCAGAGCATGATTCCACCAGCACCTTCAGTCTTTTTGGCAAGAATAGCTACAGTTTCGATACTGGCAGGCAGAACTGTGGACTTATATTCCTCTACTTTGCCATGAAAAGGCAAAAGGGAAGAAAGACATGACGAAATGCACAACCCTGTCGTGTATTTCTCACAGCCTGTCCTGGAAGGTGGCTTTCACAGAATCACAGACTGGCAGGCATTGGAAGGGTCCTCTAGAGATCATCCAGTCCAACCCCCCTGCCAGAGCAGGCTCGCCTAGAGCAGTGTTGCAGGCAGAGTGATTAACTTCACTCGTAAGAGAGAAGTAGTGAAATATTTATTAATATAAAACAGTGATTTAACAAAGTAACAGAATGTAACAGTATTTTATGAGATTTGATGGCAAGGTACACTTAGTTACTTAATGCATAGAGGACAGGGTCAGACCTGTTAGGAAGACCCTCCCATTGAGTCATGAGGTTCAGAAAGGGTCCCCTGGCTTTCTAAACTCCTTCTCAGAGAGGAGTCTGTGTGTGGCTGGATCCAGTCCTAGTCCCAGACTTGGTCAATGGTTTATGGCCAAAGGATTAGATATGCACAATCAATTCTTTATATCGCTTAGCTAAGATTTCAAAGTTTAGCATGCTATTAGTGACTTACTGGGAATCTATTGCATCAAGGAATCTCTTAACCTCGAGGAGTAAAACTGTAGGCAGGCATCTCCACTCAAGGGGATGTTCTGGTGTGCAGCCTGCTGCCATGCAGGAGAGCTCAAAGGGCTCTTGGGCTGTCTGCTGTTTATAGGGTGAGATAATTGACCTATAGTCATATTTGCATGAGACAAAATATCTAGGTCCCCACTCCAGATGGTGTTTTGGCTGTGTTGCCAGCCATCCCCCAACGTCCAGGTGTGACCCGTCACAACTCTCACTGATAGTTATGGCTTGAGCAGGAGCTGGTGGGGGGTGGGGAGAGCACACTGCCACAAGCATGTTGCACAGGATGGCGTCCAGGTGGGTTTTTAATGTCTCCAGAGAAGGAGACTCCACCACCTCTCTAGGCAGCCTGTTCCAGGGCTCTGCCACTCTAAAGAAGTTCCTCATGTTTAGATGGAACTTCATATGATCAAGTTCATGCCCTCTTGTCCTGTCCCTGGGCACCACTGAAAAAAGACTAGCCCTGTCGTCTTGACACCCACCCTTTCAGTACTTACAGGCATTGATCAGATCACCCTCAGCCTTCTCTTCTCCAGACTAAAAAGACCCAAGTCCCTCAGCCTTTCCTTGTAAGAGAGATGTTGTAGTCGCCTAATGGTCTTCGTAGCCATTTGCTGTACCCTCTCCAGCAGTTCTTCTTGAACTGGGGAGCCCAGAACTGGACACAGTACTCCAGATGCAACCTCACCAGGGCAGAGCAGAGGGGGAGGATGACCTCCCTCAACCTGCTGGTCACACTCTTCCTGATGCCCCCCAGGATGCTATTGGCCTTCTTGGACACAAGGGCACATTGCTGCCTCATGGTCATCCTGTTATCCACCAGGACTCCCAGGTCTCTTTCCTCAGAGCTGCTTTCCACCAGGTCAGCCCCAACCTGTACTGGTGCAGGGGGTTATTCCTCCCCAGGTGTAGGACCCTACACTTGCTGTTGTTGAATTTCACTAGGTTCCTCTCTGCCCAACTCTCCAGCCTGTCCACATCTCGCTGTATGGCGGCACAGCCTTCTGGTGTGTCAGCCACCCCTCAGTGTTTTGTATCATCAGCAAACTTGCTGAGAGTACGTTCCATCCTTTCATCCACGTCATTGATGAATATGTTGAAGAGGACTGGACCCAGTACTGACCCCTGGGGAACACCACTTATTACAGACCTCCAGCTAGACTCTGTGCCACTAATCATGACCTTCTGAGTTCCATCTTTCAGCCAGTTTTCAATCCAACTCACTGTCCATTCATCTAACCCACACTTCCTAATCTTACCTCTGAGGATGCTTTGGTTTTGCTTTGATTTAGAGACTTGGTTTTGATGAAAAGCAGAGGGGACCAGCACAAAGCACTGTATTTATTTACACTTCGGGCCATGGCACTGGCTACCACTGAATCTTACTGCCTGTATTTTCAACACCACCAATTTTAACTGAGCCCAAAGGCTTTTCCAGTAAAAGAAACAGATGTTTAGACCTTGTAGACAAGTCTGCAAAATTAATAGCCTCCCCCACAGCTGCTGTGGAGGTTGCAGCTATTGTTGGGGTCCCTGTCATGTTAGGGTGGCCAGAGGCAGGTTTGTGTCTTCCATGATCAGACAACCTTGCAGACGGCAAGGCTTCCTGTGCAGGATTAGCTGGAGCTTAGAGGCCAGAGCTGGATACTCTCCTGATTGTCTCCATGGTAAGCATCACTGCAGAGTGGCTGGGTGGCTGCCTTGAAGGTGGGAGGTGGAAAAAGCCTTAAAGGCTCTTTATTCCCCTATTACATTCACATGTGAGACAGGAGCACTTCATTAATCTTTGCGCAGCTGCATATGCTCCTGATGGGTGCTCCATAAACACCACAGGGAGCAAGTTACAGTAGTTGGGTACCTGCTGCCAAGTCTGGCTTCATCTTCCACTGCCACAATCAGCAGGGCTGGCAGCAGCAGTGGTAAGGCAAATGCTGATCATCTGCTTTTCAGGTAGAAAAGTGTATTTTGTAAAGAAGAAAATGTAGCTGTTCTGCATCAGCTATAAATACATATATTCTCACAGTAGTATTTGTGTCACAGCTGCTGATTCCCAGTATTTAGAACAAATCAGACTCCAAACACCAGGAAATTTAAAAAAATCAAAAGCCTTGAATTCCTCTCCATTTGCCTTGTGAGGATTCAGCTGGGGTCAGGTATCAAGGGTGATCAGGAGTGATTTTGTTGCCACTGTAAAGATCAGACACTTCACTCCCATTGTAAGAATCAAACCGAATCTTCCATCCATCAGTATAACTCTATTGCAGGGGCTCTAGGAGCATCAGTGTGAGGGCAGCTGGGCTGTAATGAGTTGTTAGTGCTGATGTGAAGACAGAGTGTTGCAGAAAGATTTTTCTTTGTATGTGCACCCTCTGTGTTGTCCAGTGGGTCACTAATGTCCACAGGAGGTTTTGGGAGCTTTATAGGGAGGTGCAGGTGCAAAGGAGCCCATAAAAGCAAAAGAAAGGAATTTTTCTCAGCTGGCTTGACCACCTCTGACAATGTCTGTGGGGAAAGACAGAAGACAGGTCATCTTTCTCACTGTGTCGCAGCTCTCAGAGCTGAGTGCAGACAGCTGGAACCAGACCTGACCATGATCTCCTCCCATCTGCTTCCCCTCAGGCTACCTGTTGTTCTGGTTGCTCTCAGGTAGCCTGCCTGGCATCTCTGGCAGAATTAAAAAGCTGTGTAAGAAGAGCAACCGTGTTGAATTTCCTGAGGAGAGCCAGAGATCATTTAACCTAGGTTATCCTTTCTCCCTCTGCTGGTTACTCTAGGGAAGTCTGGATTTTGGCCTGGTGCTGTCTCAGAAATGTGTGGTCTTGCAAGGCACTGATGGGGCAAAAATTACAGCAGAAGAGCAAGGGTTGTGTTCCCACAAACCATTATACTCTTCTTAGCCTTGCAGTGCTGCTTGTCACATTCACAATGATCCTACACTGAAGACTTGGTGCATGAGCAGTGAGCAAGTGCATCAGGAGCAGCAGCAGTGGATCCTCTGTTCACCTAGAGGAACACCGCAGTGTCACAGCACCTTATCAGTACCCATTACCATTCTGTGCTTTGCACCTTGGGGAGGACAGGGCACATTATACACTATTTGGATTTGATTATTGTCTTCCTTGAGATTGCACACTACTGACTGGCGTTCATTACAAGAAGTACTTAGAAGGGTGCTTCCAAAAGCCCAAATGAGTGAGATATGGGTGGACCACACTAAGACCTGGTTTACGACACATTATTGCAAATATTCCTGTTCATGCAGTTCTCTGCCATCAGTGAGTGGAGGATACCTGCTGATTCTGACTAGTGCTCCTGCACATTTTGATGGTAGTGAACACTTTAAAACAGATGTAATTTCAAAACCACGAGTAAAACTTGTCCATCAGAAAATTTTGGTTTGATGAATTAATACTTTCCATGTAATGGCATGACTATAACTGAAATACTCTCCTTGAAAGATGGTTTGGGTTTTTTTTCCTGCCAGTCAAAGCTGGGCTAGCTGGCTGAATACTCCTTCATTTGTGCCTTCTTTGCGTGGCTGGCACAGGTTTCTTCACAGCTTCTTCTCCTCGTGCAGCGGGCTGCCACCAACTTTCTGCTCCGTTTTGAGCAGACAAGAACTGAGTGATGTGAGATCAGATCTATGCTCTTCCTGTTTGCAGCAGGGGTGGAATATACAAACCTGCTGTGCCACCACAGTGGCTAAAGGGGAGGCTGTGGAAGAGGCTGATGGGGATGCAGGGTTCTTACTGCTGTGGCAGTGCATGACTACGGACGGTGAAGGCTGGTGGTTCTCCTTGTGTCCTCTGGTCCTCCATGCAGGAGACAATATACTTCTCAATCCTGCTGTCAGTTTGTCCCACCCTATGGCTGCACACTCTAAGGTTTGCCAAAGCCCTGATCTCGAAGTCAGTGTTGTTCCTTAAGAGCCAGAATCACCCACCCAGGTTTCCTCTGAGACACCAAGCAATGGCTGGCTGGCTGGCTGGGTGAGTTAGTCACACAAATACCTGGCAAGTCTTAGTTTCCTCTGACAGCATTTAAGCATCTTTGTGTATTAGGATCCCATTCAAGCTGCTTAGTGACGTGCTGAAGGGCTTGGCTCAAAAATAGTTGCAGAAGGGCAGGTGGGAGGACTCAGGTCAAAGCTTTCATAGGACATCTTTGAAGTAAGAAAGAGGTGCCAACTGCACATGCAGTCTGCACATGGGTCTGTGCAACAATCTGCATAATCCTGTTCCTCTCGGCACACGTGCAGATGCCTGTGTGCCCTGGGGACACCATGATAAAGAAGGCTGCTACCTTGTGTTTTGCACTGTTATAGGGAAATATCTACCAAACTGCCTCTTCTGAGACTCCTATTGTTTCGCTCAAACATTCTGGTTTACTGAAGGGACAATGGGGGGGGGGGGGGGGTTTTTTTGGTATCCCAGCTGGGGTTTTTAGTAGATAAGTTGTCCTCTCCACAGACTCTCTATCCTCTCCCACTCATCCCCCTGAGTCCCAAGGATGAAGATGCTGCTAGA
>NW_015092476.1:70009-97130 GCF_001431845.1 Calidris pugnax
GGGGGTGGGTGTCTCTTTTAGTATACCAGCTGGTGTTTTTAAATATTTGTGTATGTTCTTGAAGCTTTTCCTCCTTGTCCTGCAGGTTAAGAGATTTTCTCCAGAAGTTCTGTTTTGTGAAGCAGAGCAGAAGCATAGAAAGGTCATCCTTTCTGCAAAGAAGTAAAAAATATGGGGCAGGGGTAGAAGGTGAGGTCCACATGGAGGTAATGAGAAAGCACCAGAGAACAATTGATCTCAGTGCATCAGTAGCTGAAGCAGGTGACTTCCAGGCATCTAAATGGAGAGCATCTCAGGAGGAAGGACCAGCTGCAAGCAGGACTTTCCCCGTGGCTCAGAGGGGAATGTTAAAGCATTTGAAGGGATGTAGGAAAGCCAAAGCACTTTATGAGAAGAGAAATTCAGTCAGTCAGAAGATGGTTGTAGCCACACTGTTGCGTGGGTGTCACAGTGTCTGCAGAGGTGACTATCACAAACAGTTAAATGCTGAGGCTGAAATGGAATGTACTAAGCAGAGACCATGGCTGCACAGGCCTTCGTTTGACATGGCCAATTTGCGTCTTTCAGGCTGCAGAACCACTTCTGCTTGTTCTGCGGTTGCTTCTCAGTCACCATCTGGAAAGGGAGCGGATTTCCCATCCTACAAGCTCTAGTTTCCTTCAGAAAGCACTGCTTGATTGCAAGGGTACTCATTTTTGGTTCAGAGATGCTGTGGAGCAGCATAGGAGCAGTGTAGCTGAAGGAGCAGCTTTGAATTGCGTTGATAAGAAAGAGCAACCCAGAGAACACTCAGTGAAAGAACTCCTGAAGGGCTGAATTTTATGGCCCTCATTTCTGTCCATGGCTACACAGGCAGGTAGTGAAATGGGCCACAATGGCTTCCTGGGAGGAAGAGAGACATCAACAAACGTTGGTCCTGTCCTCTCATTCTTTTTATTGAAGACAAGTTGGGGGAGTGTTGTGAGTTGGGAGGGTGCTGAAGGGAAGAGGTCCAGTTTGTGTTGAGACAAAATATTTTGTGCCTCATTTCTGTCAGTTTCCAACCATCTCTTTTATATCTTGTTATTCTTAAGTTAACTTACTGCTATTTCTGCTACAGCAGAGGCCCTGCTATGGACCAGGACCCCTCTGTCCCATGTGCTGTCCCAGCATAACAGACTATGTCCCTGATGCGCAGAACTTGTTCTTTGAGTGGAAGACAAGAGACAGGAGCTGAGGACATAGAAATCTTGCAAGCTGACTGGAAGACAGTGTGAAACATGGCTATAATAATTGTTTCCTTACTGAAATACAAACAGTTTATATTCTTCATGACTTCTTGTAGATACAGACCTATTTTCTATTTCATTTTGTGCTTGGTTCACTTGCAGCCCACAGTTCTTTCCAGTGTTTGAATGAGTAATGAAAATGGTATGTGGCTATAGGCTTTCTGTATCTTGGAAAGAACAATGTTATGCTGGCAAATTACCTGGTTTGGTAGAAGGATAGTGGACTGGCAGGTTCAGTTTGGGGTCTGGAACCTGACCTAGCCTTTGCATCTTCAAAAGAAGGAATGGTTTTAGTTGCTATTAAAGTCCCAATGAATTTACCAGATCTGAGCCAAACTCTTCTAGTGCTGCAGTTCTTCATTCAGGAGGACTTAAAAGCATCCCATCAGCAGCAAAGGGTGCCTGCACAAGGAGCAGGTTGGGTGAGTTACCATTTTCATATTGTTGGACTAGAGTTTTTAAATGGAAGATCCAGGATGAGCCATTCATTTTACTAATTTCTGGACCCACATACGTTTGCAGAGCTCTAGGACTAGTACATGTCAGTACATGGGACCAGTTTTATCAGAGGCAAATTTGGGCTTATGACCTTGGTTTAGAGACTGCTTCTGCTAGTGCAGACAGCAGTGTGCAGCAGCTTACACTGGCCACTCAGGTTCTTGCTCCATTACCACTCTCTAATCCAAGAGGAAATCTGTCACAGGGAGGGAATACACCAGCTCTCTGCCTCCCCAAGGCAGCCAGGAGTTGGCTATAGACCTCACTTGCTGTAGCCTGAAGTGTTTGGCCCACCGAGGCTGAAGGCTGTGTATTTGTCCCTGAAATGAT
Organism: Calidris pugnax; assembly: GCF_001431845.1. Lineage (NCBI taxonomy): Eukaryota > Metazoa > Chordata > Aves > Charadriiformes > Scolopacidae > Calidris > Calidris pugnax. The sequence goes on from NW_015092476.1 coordinate 72,106, forward strand.
GGTCAATGGGAGAAGCATGTCCAGTTTAGATCAACATACAGGTGGATGTTACCAAACTTACCCTTCAGAGATCTCTGACTAAAAGAGAGAAGGGATTTCATATGACTAGGTACAGCAGTTTTCTCTTGTTGAGAAAACAGATCACTGGATCCAGAAACCATGAAAAAGGAATATTGAGGTTACTGTGTCATTCCCTGCTGTCATTCCCTGTCGCTCCCTGTAAAAAGCTAATGCACTATGACCACCAACATGGACTAACCAAAAGCATCAGGCAGGGGAGATTAGATGGGCAGGAAGAATCATAGTAAGTGTTACAGACATTAACATCCTCTGTTAAAGCACATGGTCTTCCCAAGGTACCATTGGATCTCTTTATTACAAAAGAGTTGTAAATTGGTATATGTAACTCTGAACTGTGCCTGGAAGATTTCCTCAATCTTTTATCATTCTGTTTTCCTGTGATTTCTGCCACTTTCAGGTAAATGGAAGATTTGGAGACTAACTTAATCCAGACACGCAAAGCATGTAGAATAGAGCAAATGGTAGCAAAATGGCTTCACCGCTCTCGGGATGGTGCATCCAGGTAAATATGTTTTTTGTGAAAGGAATATCTGTTGATCACCTTTGATCAGAGACAGCACAGGCTTGTTCCCAGCAAACAGGCACAATCACAAGTTGCAGATCTTACTCGTTATTTTAGTTGTTCTTGGGAAATATGCATACAGTAGTCCCAAGAAAAAAAAAAAAAAGGTTTTTTAATCATCCCCCTTGGTTTCCAGGGGCAGATGTTCTTTGTTTCACCCATTCTGGTTTTGTGAGCCACATCTACAGAAGTACAACACTGCTTAATGCAAAATATGCTTTTCTTGAAGATGGGGTTTTACTTCTCTTTGTGTCTTGCCATAGGCCTGTATTTTTAGGGCAAGACTGGGTTGCATTACAAAGGATCCTGGCCCACTGCTGCTTTACTTTCCTAAGGTCTCTGAACCAAAATTAGGCTGGCCTGCATTCTGGCAGAAGCAGAGCTCTGTACATTCCCTCACTGCCTTGCTGGGTAAAGGTGTTGCTGTGATCCATGGTCAGGGCTTGCTGTGGGACACACCTGGAGTTCTCCCTCCATATGATCACTGGGCTGGGGTGGCTGAAGGAGTTGTGGTTACAACCAGCTGGTGCCACTGGTCTGATGTCTTGGGCTTTCTGTGGAGCCTGGGGAACCACTGCTGGCCTGCATGGTGCAGAGCCACCTGTGGGTAACCAGGGAAGTTTGAGGTGGGCTGCACCAGTCTTCTCTGAGTACTGGTGCAGCCCACTGAAAGTGGGGCTGAGTGTATGTGTATGTGTCTGTGTCCTGTCCCTCCGACAAAGTATCTTCTAACTATATCTAATTAATCACCAGCTTCTTGTCTCACAGGGGCAGAGTATCTGTGACAGACAGTACCAGTGATGGCAGTGGCCAGCCCCCGAGCCGTGTCAAACTTACTGTCACAGTATATAAAGATTTGGTCCTCCATCACTATGGCTTTGAGATTTGTCCAACCCTTCCTCTTACGATTGCATCGGTCACTGCAGGTAAGTACCATTTTCTTCTCCCTACAGTCACAAGTGTGAGAAGCTTGAACTGTCCCATACAGCCTTAGTGATAAAATCCTGCCAGGTGTTGATGAGGTAGCTCTGGTTGACATGTGATCCTTGAATACTGAGGGCAAAAGCCTGTGGCGTGCAGAGTGCTTCAACACCTGCCTGATTCTGGTGGCTTGGAAGAAACCTAAGCCAATGCTGGCTTCACGGCTCTGCATTCAGACACAGCTAACCTTCAAAAACCTGCAAAAAGCTGCTTCAAACCAAAGTTCTTTCTGGTGTTTTATCTGAAATTTAAAGGAAGACTTTAATCTAGAGTTCTTATTCTGCAGTGGCCCCAGTGCAGAATATGCTCTCCAGGCTTACAGCCCTGTAATGTGGAGATGATCACTGCTAGTTACAGGCAGCCTATGTGAAATTCTGGGCAAGTCAAGCAGATCAAGTCTTCCAGTTATATAAGGGAGGGATGTAGTTCTGCTTTTAATGTCGCTTGGCGGTTTTGAATCTAAAACTGTGAATCTGTTTTTTTTTTAATTTACCTTTTATATTTTAATGGGTACGCAAAAATGCTTGCTTTTTACCTGTCTGTGTGAGTGTGACAGCCAGAGAAAGACTGTGTCCAATCTGGGCAGGCGGGTTTGTGGGAGGGTGGCTGGAGGGCTGGCCAGGGCTCTGCCTCTGGCCACCCATGTGGGATGTGGCATTTCCATCTGCCTGGGAGAATGGCCTGTCCAAAAGCTCATGCTTGTGGGATGTTTAGCATAAAATATGGTCTCTGTCCTTTTACAGTGCTTTTGAGGGAAATTTTCTCTTTATGCTCCTTCCATATGAAATGTGGCTAAATTCACTGAGAGTCTTGAGGTCTAAGAAGTGAAGAAGGAGTTTTTCTGTTACTCTCTTCTTTTTTCCTAGTCAGAAAGAATCAAAATTTTATTAGAACTGAAGCACAGAGAAATCTGTCTTTGCAAGTCCTGCACTTTGCTCTGGGACCCCACAGCCAAAAGCCTGGTGTTTCATTCCAAATGATGTGTTTTGCCTTTCATGTATGGTACCTGATGCCAGGGTCTACCTGAGGGACAGGTGATGGGTGAGAGGTGGGTTTGTGGGCACACCTATCTGGCAGAGAAATTCAATAGTGTGCCTGGGCCAGCAGGCTGGCTGTGGAGGAGCTGGAGGCTGCATGCACACTCTTCCTCAGACCAGAGGTCCGCCTGCTCCTTAGCCCCTTGAATCTTGCAGCTGCTCCTCTCCTGGAAAGCAAAGCTCAGAAACCATCTTTTCCCCTTGCTGTGGATCCTCCCAGCAGACACTGTGGTTAAGGAGACCTCCTCCATGTTCTCCCGAGTTGCAGAGAGGAGCTGCTGGGAATCCAGTCCACATCTCCCGGGGACTGCTGCAGCACTTTGGTTGGAATGGCAGCATGCTGGCAGTGCTGAGCCCAGGCCTGTGCGCTGCTTGTGGTCAGCGGCTGGGATGTGACCAGCAGGGTCAGGCTGGGGTGCAGAAGATCCCACAGAGAGGGAGCACTTGTGAGCAGGCAGAGGGCAAGGCAGTGCTGCTGCCCCCGTCCTCCCACAGATTACTCGGAGCCTCTGTCTGAGGATGGTGAGGTGGTCTGGGACAAAGGAAAAGACATGTGCAAGAGTGATTTTCTGTTGTCTGGGGGCATCCTGTGGGGCTAGGGGCCAGCCTGGGCGAGGTGGCATGAATACAGGCAGAGGTACACCAGTTGGCATCAGGGCCCAACATCCTTTGGCCCCTTTTCATTTTGCCACCCAGAGGCAGTTGCTGAGACAGGTGGGAAGGGGAGCTTGCAGTGATCATCCCTGGTGGGATGAGGTCTGCCAGCACGGAGCATCCATGACTAACAGTGTGTCGGTTGCCCGCAGGGAGCACTGCTGAAGGGAAGCTGCAGCCGGGTGACCAGCTCCTTAGGATAAACTCGACTGCAGTGCATGACTTGTCTGTCGAACGAGTGGCTGACATCATCAGGTGTGGTCCTGCATGTCTTGCTGGTGTGGATGAGGTGGCTGAGGGTGAGAGGAAAGGTGTGGGGACCAGGTCTCACCAAGGGCTGTGAAGGTGCATGGCTCTGTAGGGCTGGACTCTGCTGAGGGGGATCCTGCTGCCTCCTGGGGTGCTGGACTGGGCGGAGGGCAGCCCCGCAGGGACGATCCCATCCTGTGGTTGAAGGACACCAGGAGGCCCAGGAGAGAGGGATTCCCTGCTCTCTGACACGGTGGCAGTGCCTGGTAGGCTGTGCCCTGCCAAGCTGAGGGCCTTCCCTCACCTGGGGCAGAGGGGCCAATGGTTGAGATGCTGGGGAGGAGGGCGCAGGTGGCTGCTGACCCTATCTGACTGCCTGTCTCTGTTTCAGGGAGGCCGATGATGAGCTCCTCCTAACTGTTCTGCGCTGCACGTCGGTAAATGGCCTTTCTTCAGCACTCTCAGCACTCCCAGCAGCACTGCCCCAGATGGCCATGGCTGGTGGCGTGGCCTGCAGTGAAGGTGGGGCAGCTGGGCTGCCATGCAGGACCCAGGCGCCCGACCGAAGCCGTGAGGGACTGCAAGGGTCCTCTGCTTTCATGCATGTCCTTTGAACAGGTTTTGGACAGAATCAGTGGCAACTCCTCACAGCTCTCCTGGCTGCAGGGGGCAGGTGGCTTGCAGAGCCTGCTGCCTGGAGAGGCTTGCTGGGTGGTCTGAGGCCATGCTCCCTGGAGCTGCAGGCTCCATGAGGAACCATGAGGGTCCAGTGGGCTCCGCATGGGGATGCAGGCAGGTCTCCCCAGCAAGCTGTCTCCAGCCCTCCAAGAACAGCCTGGAGTGCTCTTCACATGCGTGTCTCTGCACTCAAGGCACAAAAGGCAGGTGCCAAGGCTGCAAGGCTCAGCACTCACCCTACATGCTCCTTGGAGGCTCTTGAGCTTTTACTTAGAGCACTGGTAAAAATTATCCCTTGTTCTCCAGACCATGTGTGGTTAAGGGCTGGGACCTGGGTGTGGATCACAGTTTGGAAACAGAAGCTAAGTTTTAGTACAAAACTTTGGTACTGATTGACCATTCCTGTAGCATAAAATTCCCCAGAAGGCAAGTACCACGAGCATGATGATATGATGTGTTTATCCATGAGGATTTCAATGTGTGTAAAAGTTGAGCTGCAAAGCAACGACAAAATTGGGTTTGTGTGCCTTTTGGCTTCTTGTGATGTATGAAAGTGGCCTGAGGGGGATTTCCCCCCGGCCCTGCCCCAGAAAGCATTTTGGGAGTCTTTTTTGTTTGTTTGGAGGGTGTTGTTTTTTTTTTTTGATTTATTCTTAAAAACAAGAATGATGATTCCTTCAGAAGAGTTATGGGAGCTCTCAGGCTTAAGGTCATGAGTTTTTTCTGCCATTCGGTAAAGATACAGTAAAGAGAAAATCTCTTAAATATATTTTTCCTGTCCAACGCTTCCTATGTGTGTTGGCATTCAACAGATGTGCACAAAGCCAAAATAACCAGAAAAACTTTAAGCAAACCCACTGAACAGTGGCTTCCCTCTTCTGTTAATGTGATCTCTCTTGCCTCGTATACTGGCTGTCGGTCTTGCCAGTACTTGATCTGGCTCTGGAAATTAGAGTTACTCATGCAAGACCTGGATGCCTGCCAAAAGGGGGAAAATTTTCCCTTTTGCCAGAGAAAAAAGGATCTGGCAAACCCTTCATGGATCTGGAACACCCTTCACAGGCCTTCATGCATTGTTGAAAAGCAAACGGGGCACGAACCCATTTTTGTTTTTTCCTTTGCAGGTCACTTTAAGGACTTTAAGGAGACCTCCAAATACAGCCAAGGCTGGTCTTGGTTTTGGGGTTGGCTCTTGCCCCGCTCTGAAGGCAGCTGTGCTTAGAGCTGAGAGGTAACACCTCCCATCGACGGGCACCAGACCTTCTGTTGGGGCTGCCCTGGCCACACCAGAAGGGATGTGGGGGGCCTTGTTCCTCCTCAAGGCAGGGTGTGGGGCATGATGCTCCCTACGGCCCGGCAGACTCTGGAAGGGCTTGTTGGCCAGGCACAGGCTCCTGCCTGCCTGCCTTTCTCCATCCTTGCCAGATGGCCTTGGGGCAAGATGGGACTGTGGCAGGCTGGGAGGCAGCTGTGCCTCTAGCAAGAATGGAGGAATTGCTTTACCTCAAAGTTGTCTGGGGCAATACTGAGGGATACTGCCTCTGTTCTTCTTGGGTAATACTGTGCTTTACAAGAACAGGACATACAGGCACAAGAACTCGTGTGGTGTCTTGTGAGCTTGGTAGGCCCCTATCACGGTGAAACCATGGTTATTTGACAACAGTGCGATTAAGTCAAGTAGGGTTTTTAGTGTTGGGTAGTTTTCTTAAACATTTGCAATATGACACTATGCTCTAGAAACCCTGGCTGCACTGGGAAGTGGTGATTCACAGCTGTGTTCCTGTGAAACCCTGATGGGGTTCTGTCTGTCACTGCAGGGCACTCTGCGCGTGCTGGTGATGGCACTGCATAACCCCACTGCAAGCCAGATGCTGGCAGATTGACTTAAAAGAATGACTGTTATTCTGGCTTCGTTGTGGGAGTTAGGGAGGTGCCTAAATACAGTAATGGGTTAACATGCAGTGAAATTAGGAGTGTGTACACATGAGTCCACTTGTTGGACAGCTGGGTTTGGGCTCCAAAGGCAGCAATGGCCCAGATTGGTGAAGGTCTGAAGCAAGCCTGGGTCTGAGAGACTGCTAGTGGCACCTGGTCCTGTAAGTGCCAGGCATGTGGTGTGAGCAGCGTCGGTGTATGGTCGCACCTTGCCTCTTGTGCAACAGACTGAGCTGCCAACCCAGTGCTGTTATTTTTACAGGGTGGGCCTAAGTCGTCATTTCTTACTGCAGAGAAGAGGGCAAGGCTGAAAACAAACCCTGTGAAAGTACGGTTCGCAGAGGAAGTGCTGGTGAATGGACATACACAGGTCAGTGGGGCACTGCGTGCTGGGAAGAAGCGGGTCACACCTGTGGGCTGATGCCAGGGTGGGATAATGTGGGCAGGACCTACAGGGTGGCTGCACCGTCACTCTGTGGGTCTGTCCTGGATATGCATCCAGACATCTTGTCCCAACTTGATCCCTAGGCTCACTGGTGACTGGGGTAAGCAGTGGCATCTCCAGGGGCTTTTATATATGATTTTCTTACTTAGACATGGAAAATGCTCTTTTACCATCAGGTGAACTTTAAATCAACATTACACAGCTATGGGGTGTAGCAGTCATCTGTTGAGGTACTAATCTCTCCATAGTAAACCTAGACTGAAGTTTGGGCATGACAAATCCTAACCCCAAAGATGAGAGGTGAATCCTACTGTCTGTGCCAGGTTTATTTGCTGCCAAAGTAGCTGGGATATCTTCCTAGCCTTCAGCAGTGTTCAGGTAGCACTGTATTCAGAGACTTTGGTACTGGTGACTTTGCTTTGCTGCTAAAGTTGACATGTTCTCTAGCTGATAGGGTGACAGCTTGTTGTGTTTCATATTCTTGCAGCAGGTTTGCACACAGCATTCACAGCTGCCTCCATAATAGACTGTCTGTAAGCTGAGCCAATCTGTTCTTATGTGAAACAAGATCACAGCTCACTGGAGGAATGCTGCAAATTTATCACAGGGTTTCTAGCACTGATAACAAATGAGTGGGTAGATATGGGTCTACCTGTAGTAGAAAAGGGGAAGCAGTGAGAACACTCGTAGCTTTCCTGAGGGGAGAACAGCCCTTAAATATTTCCTTCTTCTTTCTGTGTAACTTACAAAGCTCAATGTGGTTGGGATGAACTGGGGTTAGTTGGGAGTCTTTAACTGTTGAGTTTTCCTTTCTCCTTTGGATTGAAAAATTTCAGTGGTCAAAATCCCCAGCTCCTGTCCCCGACTCATTAGTGATGTTTAGTTGTTCAGGTCTGACCAAATCTTGCTTCTTTGCACTTTGCAGTGACGATCAGCCAGCCATTAGGCCCTTTTCTTCTTCTCTTCTAGGCTGTCTCTTGTTTTCCAACTCTGGTGGTAGGGAGCTCTCCTGACCCAGCTCAGGAGGCCTTTCCTCTTCCCACCCTGCACCAGGGCAGAGGTGCAGCCAGAGACACCATTGATGTCACCAGCCTATTAGACAGGCACAGAGAGAATGCTTTAGCACCTGTGGCTGACTCCAGGCTTGTGAGGACTCCTTCTCCTTCTCTGCCCGCTCATTAGAGTAGGAGAGGGTCAGGTGTAACTCCTGACATGGTTGCCAGTTACATCTCTCTAGACTCTGGCATCCTTTCCTTCCAACCAAGTTGTTGCCAGATGTGCTGGAGCTGCTGCAAGGCTTGTCTCTGCTGTACCAAGGGCTGTGTTCACATCCCTCAGATGTCAATGACAGGTCTGTCCAAGCATTATGACAGCTGGGCCACCATTACTGACATAGAAGCCAGGTGCTGGACCCCTCATGCAGCTGGGAGACATGACACACAGGCCTTATAGCTTAGGGACTAGGGGAAGGAAGAGGAGTGGTCCCAGGCAGAGATGACTGAGAGGCCTTGGGCAAGCGTGGTAATGGGTACAGCCAGACCTGAAAATGCTAGCAGACTCTGCTTTTCTTCTGGAGGTTCATGCTAGTATCTGCTTGGGAGCTTCCATGGAGCTTTTTCAGCCAGACTGGGCACTGGTATTGCAGCACATGAAGGTCTCACATCTATGCCATTGACTTACTGAGTGCAAAGAAGGTCTGAAGAAGGCACTTACGAAGGGGACGTTGTACTCTGCACTTCGTAGAAAGCCTCTGTCAATTCTCTGCTGAGCTAAGTTAAATGTACCTTTGCAAGCACAGAGGAGGGACGCAATCAATATACAATTTGCTATTCATTTAGTGAGAACATAAAGGTAAGAGAAATTTATTTGGGTGTTGGGATCCCACTGGTGTTAGCTTCCTTTTTCACCAGTTGGGTATGGACCCTGTCTTGAACAGTAGAGTATTAGCACAAAGGAAGAATAAATAAATTTGTTGCATATTTATGACTTCTTTCTGGAAAAGCACTATTCACCATAGAGAGCAGCTACTCTGCTTGAGTGTTTTAGAAATACTCTCCTTTCAGTGGACTGACATATTAGGACAGCCAAAATGGGTTTTATGGCCCTGAAAAACTGCAAAGCCTTCTGTTTCAGTAAATATACTACTCTTCTCATCTTAATGGAACATTGCTAAGTGATCTTTGTGGCAACTGGAAGGAGCCCAGAGGCTGCTTTCTGCAGTTGAAACGTGAAACTCCAGTTTGGGAACATAAATTGTTAATAAGCTGAAATGCTATCCAGCCTCCATTTTCTCTTCCAAACTTATTATGTATTCTCATATAACTAAATGATATGCAAGAGACACGTCCCTCAGGATGCTCAGGTCAGCATCAGTCAGTATATTATTAGAAGCTGTGGGCCTGGCTGTAACATGGAGTAAATCAACCTTGTATCAGACAAAACAGGAGGGGTACAGCTGCTTAAGCCATAGAAGCAGCTTTCTGAATTAATTCATAGAAGTCTATTAGAGCCTGCACAAAAGGAGAGAAATCCCATCTGGGTGTTCTGGCCAGCTAATTGGATCTGACCAGGAGAATGGTGATGTTTCATTTGTAAACGAATTTCTATATAAAGTTCAAGTTCTGCTGTCTGCTGGCTGCACAAGGCCCCATCCATATGATAACCCGAGGCTGCAGGACATAATGGAGAAAATATGCAGTTGGTGTAAACCAGCATCACTTTTCTGAAGTTGTTGGAGGACCCAAAGCCTGACACGTGATGTATTCGTGCTACTTCACACAAAGGAGTTAGAGCTTGGGTTTGGGAATAGTGGCAATATTCACTCTTTTTTTTTTTTTCCAATGATGACTCTAGGCAGCTTGAACCCCACAAAACAGGGAGGGGAGGAACAAGGAACAAGATTCAGAAGTGTTTTATGTTTGTTCTGCTAGAACTTCCAGGGTATATGGGCTGTCTATCAAGAGGAACCAAGGCTGTGAAATTTATAAGGTGTTAGACGGCAAATGAAACATAGGAGAGATCATCTTAGAAATGCCATTCTCAGCCTTGAGACTGTCATGACAAGTAGATAAGCTCTTTAAGATCGGGGGAACATGCCTGGTCCAAGAACATAAGAAAGATATGCTGAATGGGAAGTCCAGGGTGGGAGAGGAGTAAACATTCTCAGCAGAGGGTGGGAGAGGAGTAAACATTCTCAGCAGAGGGTGGGAGAGGAGTAAACATTCTCAGCAGAGGGTGGGAGAGGAGTAAACATTCTCAGCAGAGGGTGGGAGAGGAGTAAACATTCTCAGCAGAGGGTGGGAGAGGAGTAAACATTCTCAGCAGAGGGTGGGAGAGGAGTAAACATTCTCAGCAGAGGGTGGGAGAGGAGTAAACATTCTCAGCAGAGGGTGGGAGAGGAGTAAACATTCTCAGCAGAGGGTGGGAGAGGAGTAAACATTCTCAGCAGAGGGTGGGAGAGGAGTAAACATTCTCAGCAGAGGGTGGGAGAGGAGTAAACATTCTCAGCAGAGGGTGGGAGAGGAGTAAACATTCTCAGCAGAGGGTGGGAGAGGAGTAAACATTCTCAGCAGAGGGTGGGAGAGGAGTAAACATTCTCAGCAGAGGGTGGGAGAGGAGTAAACATTCTCAGCAGAGGGTGGGAGAGGAGTAAACATTCTCAGCAGTGAACAAGAGGAATAAGGCTGAAAACAATCAGGAAGGTGCAAATGAGCTCTACTAAACGAGTAAAGTGGAAGGCTGAAAGGTGCAGCGCTAGACAGCCTCAGAAGGACATAGGGCAAGTTCCCGGACCCTTCTCAGAGCACCCAATGGAGGTGCTTTTACTATGGGAGTCATTGTCTTGTCTAATGCATTTGAGACCTACCTCAAGAAACTCTGGTGGCATCCTCTTGTTTGGGAAGTCCCAGAGTCAACAAATCTTAGGGGAATGATCGATAGAAGTACCACTGCATGTTTAGCTGAATCCTACACCGTTCCAATGGTGTGCAAGATCTATTCACAGTAGCATGGAGGGTTTGGGTAGCTCTTGCCCAATAATGGGAAGATATCTTTTCCAGCAGATATTGCTGCTTTTCTGGTAATGAGCAGCGAGGATGCGTCTCACCTTTCAGTTCCTGCCAGATCTTCCTGTGCCATGTGGGAGCTGAACAGAGGGCATATCAGGGCCATGTGCAGCTATTGCATTGGATGCAGTTTTGTGGTAAAGGCATTTGTTATGCTCTCTTTCCCTTGTTCTGTGCCAGAATTGTAATCAGGGAATAAAGCTTGGTGCCACAGAAGATTGCAAAAGCAGAGAAAGATTTTAATTTATAACAGGATGCTCTGTGTCAGGCAGAGCAGCCTAATGCCTGGAGGCTTAATGTCCAAGAATTAGTGCTGTTGCTTTTCTTCTACAGGGGAATTCTCTTCTTTGTATGCCCAATGTTCTCAAGGTATACTTGGAAAATGGACAGACGAAAGCTTTCAGGTTTGAGGCGAGCACTACTGTGAAGGTAAAGATGCTTGGTTGTCTCTCTTTGTTCTCACCACCTGAATTCAATCTAGTAGGAAAGGTGCATGCAGTGGAACTTGCAACCTTTTGGTTGTATTGGCCAGCTAGTGGGAACTGGAGTGGTGGCTGGTGGTGAGCATGCTGCATTTTTCATGCCCTTTCTGCAGAGGAGGCATCTACTTCCTTAGCAACCAATTTTCACAGAACTTGGAGGAACCCAGCTATGAGACCACTACAGCTTTATGAAGTGTGATTGAAATTGGGCAAGAGGACAGCTTGGTGGGCAACTGCAAATCAGCAGCTGTCCTCACAAATGTTGCTTTTCTTGGAAACCACATGGCAGAATACAGAGGAGGTTGTTTAATATAGCAGTGACAATCTGCATTCCTAAGAGGGAGAACAATTCCTGGCTTGGGACTGGGACAGTAGAGTCCAGATTTGGATAGCGTGTGAACTCAGCAAGTGCAATTATGCCAGTTGTTACTTAAAGTGCCTGTCCGTGTTCCAGCCTCATTTCTGCACCGGTGAAAACATTTCCCTGTGGAGACATGAAAACTGATCAACCCCTTGAGATGGAACAGCAGTACCACCTCCCAAGGATCACTTGTACTTGGAAGCATTATAGACAACTTACCATCATTCTCTTCAAAATACAACGTGCTGCTCTCCAGAGCCATTAATCTAGCACTTTCTGTAATTGCCATGTTTAGATATAGGCTTACAAATGTGAAATTTTTCTAGCCTGATCTTTAGAGTTGCTTAGTCTTTATATCAGAGTTAATAAGATTTGTTTGTGCACAATGACTGGAAGCCATAATTTTTTTAAAGGACATATGATGTCCTGCAGCTGCGCAGTTACTGTCGAAAAGATGCATGATGGACAGACATTCTTGAGTTTCTAGGGTGAAAAGGGGAAAAGCAAGGAGATTTTATTTATAATGCACTGAAAACTTTGTTCAAAAAGAACTTTATTGTCTAGTTCATCCAAACTTCACAAACTTGTTGTGGTCTCTTGTGCCAGTCAGACTTACTCTCTTGTAAGACTCTGCCAGTCTTGTGACTTGCAGAGCAGAGAAAAAGAAAATAAAGAAATAAAGCAAAGAGGTAGTAAGGAAAGGGGAGATGAGTTGTAAAGAGAGATTTGAATGCCAACCTGCAAAGGATTAAGGTCCAAAAGATGGATTAATTCCTCATGTTTGACTTGAGTTGCTCACCTCTGAGCTGGAACAGATTTTTCCCTACTGATGTTGAGTGCAACCCTCACCAGTGTCCTTACAGAAGCACTCAAATGGGTAAAATGCTTCCTAAGTTAAGCATTTTCAAAAGCTCCTCTTCTTCTCTGCTGTTTGAGAGATCTTTGCTTAACACTGAGATGAGTCAAACATTTAAGCTTACCTTAAGAGGCTTGAGTGAGTCAAAGGAGTTCTCTTTCAATTTGTACTCAGTCCAGCCTTATGTAATGTTTTCTGTTTGCCAAAAACAACCTAGTTATTTCCATGGCACTTAGTATTCCAACAGATTTCTCCATACAACTGAAATACCAGTTTCACTCAAATTTGGTAAGATTTTTACAATTATGCTCTCAAATTCTTGTTTATTGGTGAGGAGAAGTGTTTTTCGCCAATTCTTTTTAGTTTCTTCAAAAAGTGTCATAGCATTCTAGAAAGCTAGAACTGTTAACAGCAAACATTTTGATCAAGGGTGACAGAAAGTACTGAACACCACCAAGCTAAAAGGTGGAAGGCCAAACTTTCAACATGAAGCATCCCAGGACATGGAACTTTAGGAAATGGATTTGGTGCCTATTACACCTTGAAGTTTGCATCTTACTGCACTCTTACCACAAAAATTGCAGTTTCCCTACCTTGTCCTCCTGATCTACTGAAATGTGTTGTCCTCCCTTTATCTATGCTTCCCCTGCAGTTCCCTTGGCTCCCTTCCGTACCAACTGGCTGGCATCAGTGGACGTGGGTGGCTCTGGCCACCATCCTGCCGACTGCCTGGCTGGCATATTGTTCTGTTATTCAGACATCCAGCTGGAAAGCACAGCAGCTAACTGCCAAGCTTGTGCTTCGTGTCCCAAAGAGGTTCCCATCTCCTCTACCTCCACTTCTGATGACTTGCAGGCTTTCTCTAACCTTGTGACCTCTGTGGTTTGTTCTAGGTCAATGTGTTCAGAAGCTGCCAGAGATGAGGGAAAGGCAGCACATCATAGAAGCACTAGTTTCCTGTGAAACAGCACTAAAATATTTGCTCTGTGTTGCAGCAACAGAAAATTCTGTGTCTGGCCACTGCCCATGCAGTGCTGTCCCACATGGCTGCCATGGCAGGCTAGAATCATCCACATTCGTGTGGTATGCTAGCAGTGCTCAGCAACTGCGTCTACATTCTGTTTGACCATCTATCTGCCTTCCCAGGACATTGTTCTCACCTTGAAGGAGAAGCTCTCCATCCGGAGCATTGCACACTTCGCCCTCGCTCTGGAGGAGCAGTACAATGTGGCAAAGATCCACCTGCTGCACGAGGAGGAGTTAATTGAGCAGGTGGGGAGAGCCCCTCGCTGTCAGCCTACCCATGGACTGACAGCTCAGCTCTGCAGGGGTCACAGGAGGGAGTCCCCTTGGCCCCATCTGCAGAGGTGCTGTCCTCTTCTCTCTGCCTGTTGCATGTGTTACCAATGCTCTAACTGGAGCCTATGGAGAAACGGTGCTTTCAGAAGGGGCTCACTCTGATTAGAGAGCCCACAGAGCAATACCCACAGGCTGGTATTGCTTGCATCATGTAGGGGATGAACATGCTTGGTGTCATCTGTCAGATAGGCCCATCTACAGAGGACTTTTTGAAGCAGTTTTAAAATAGCTGCATACCCAGCCATTTACAGTTTTCTAGGTAGTTGGAGAGTTAACCCAGCCAGGTGCTACTGTGATTAAATTCTAAATCAAAAGTTTGTGTCCTGCAAACATGAGGTTAGCTCTATTGGTAATTCTCTTGCTGTGCTAGCAATTTGGGACTAATCTAATTTGTGAGAACATGCCTACTTGGGAGGCTTATCTCCATGCTGTTGATGTTGTTGACGGTCCACTGTAATGCAGAGAGATTTGGTACCTAACACTGTCCAACCACTGAGCACATGTCCCTGAGAATTTCTGCTTTGTTTTAATTGCTGAGCCTGTATGGGATTTGCCCAGAATAAAATATGCTAATATATAACCCAGGGGTCTTAATATTGTGTTGACATCATGATGATGATCCACGTATCTGTTTAAGGCTGCTGTATCTTATGACTGAACTTAAAAGCAGAGAAGCTTGCCCCTTCCTCTGTTATCATAAGGCCTTGAAGCCTCTGTCTTGGTTATCTCACATGTATATGAGATCAATGGATATTTAATGAAGTTTTGTTGTCAGAGCTTCCAAGTCACTAGAAAAAGAATTGAAGATAAAATTACAAACACTAGCAATGTCTCCTTGTATTTTCTAAGGAAAATGGTTAATCTGCAGCCATCCCACTTGCCAGTAGCTTTAAAAAAATGTGTGAGTCCATACAAGCTAGAAGCTTACTATGCATTTATGAAGGGAGGGACTACAGCAGTAATTGTGGTATGATGCTGTTTGTCTGTTGCAGGTGGTCCAAAAAAGAGAATCTCACGACTATCGGTGCCTCTTCAGAGTCTGCTTTGTCCCAAAGGATCCCTTAGACCTCCTGCAGGAAGACCCAGTTGCCTTTGAATATCTCTACCTGCAGGTGAAATAAAGGCATTCCATGCTTCAGGAGCTTTTCTCACACAACTCTCATTTCTGCTTTGAACTAAAGCATACTTAGGCCAGTTCAGTTACATGAATGTGAAATGCAGAGCACTTAAGAACAGAGCATTTGGATTCAACTTGCCTTAACTCCTTGAATCAACTTAGATGCTTGGCTTTTTAACAGAATGAGATTGAAATGATCTGGGTGGCTCGCTTTTTTTGACACACAGTAGTCATATCAGAGGTCTTATCCTGACTACTTCTTGAGCTCCCATCATCATGCTAACTCAGCTGTGTTTGTTCCAGAGCTGTAGCGATGTGCTTCAGGAAAGATTTGCGGTGGAAATGAAATGCAGTGTGGCGTTACGTCTGGCTGCTCTGCACATACAGGAGAGGATCTATGTTTGCGCTCAGCCACAGAAAGTATCCCTGAAATACATTGAGTAAGTTCTCAAATTTCTGTGTTATGTTGTGAATAAGCCCGGCAAAAGAAAGAGCCAACAAAAAGTGGCATCAGCTCTATGTTTGCCCAGTGTTTAGCTCTGGATAGAAGAAAGTCTCTGACCCAAATAGACTGCAGTCTCTTAGTTGTGCTATTCATTTTAGCACAGTGTGGCTTCATGAGGCTCCCTCCCTTTAACCTGCTGAGCTGCTTGAATAACAGTGACAGTATAACATCTGGGCATGTCCCTAAGCAGAGGGACATTCTAATCTGTAGCTAGAGCAGGAACATGAACTCGCAAATCTCTCACATTGTTATGGTTACCCAGACTGCTCCTGCCAGTATACTAAGACTTGTATGCTGTAGTTGAGAGAAAGGATAATCATCAATTTTGCACAGCCAGTACTTTACATCTCTTCATCCATCAGAACTATATCAGAAATACCTAATTTCAGTATAAGTAGTATGTCCTGTGAAGTAAGAGGATCTGGAAAAAAAAATACAAAAAAATGCTTTCACAAGCAGCAGGTGTCCTGTGCTGCACATCAGTGCTGTTAGAACACACTTGCCCTAGAGAGCAACCCTGCTTTAAGAACTTGTGATGGCCCAATCATTAAGTAACAGACACTTGTGTGGTAACTGCAGCACTGAACCTCCACCAGCCCGTGCGAGCACCACCGATTCCTTGCATACAGCCACATACCCAACCACAGGCAGGCAGTGGGCAGCGACAGTGACTACAGGTAACTGCAGCATTGTTAGTTCCTGGATATTTAACACTTGGGCTGAATAAACTCTTCAGCAAAACACATGGCCCACATGGTTGGTCTAGGGAACTAGAGATGTTAAAATGTAATAACCTTGTAATCAAAGTAAAGTGAATGTAAAAACAGAATCTTCATCCTCTGGGTGGCAAGGACAGATTGAGACCATTATGCTGACTAAGCTTGTAGATTGTCTCCTGTATAACCATGTAAAAACAGGCATTCTGCATGAAAGTGCGGGCTCCTCCAACCCTGTCTCCTGACCTGGTAGCAGATGCACATAGAAGTGAATTTGAGTGAGGCAGTCACATTGCATGAGCCATCCAGACATGAAGCTCAGTGCATCCTGGACTGGCGTGGTGTCTTTTCCCTTCTCTGCCTCTCCAACTGCCTTCTGCACGTTCCTGTGTTGCTGGGGTACAGCACTGCTGGACCACATTTGCTCCCTCCCTGTCTTTCTGGCAGGAGGGACTGGGGAATTGAAAACTTCATCTCACCAACTTTGCTTCGAAACATGAGAGGGAAGGATATCAAGAAAGCCATCAGCTACCACATGAAGCGGAACCAGGTGCTCCTGGACCCTCGGCAGAAGGTAGTGTGTGTCCCCTGGGTTCAAGGTGCCTCCCAGGATGGTGTCAGCATCTCTGAGGGCCAAAGTGGAAATATCTTTTCTCTGTGGGTCTACTCTCTATGGGACCACTCGGGGCTTTTCTCCTATCTTATCCTCTTGAAACTCCCTCTGCTGCGCACGCACCCTAATTTCCCTTCATAGTGTGTTCTGTTGTGTTGCAGTTTGCTTCTGGCGTTGCCAGATGGCAAATGTCATAATGTGGGATGATCCTGTACAGATCTATTGCCTACGCAAATCTAGCTAGATGTGCTGGTGAAATACAAAGTCCTGTATGAAATGAACATCTTTTAGCCTACAGGCTACCTGTCAAACCTTATTGGCCTGTCATATTTCTAAACAGTATTTCTTCTCTTGCAAAATGAAGCATATGCTTGCAGCAGTCCAAGTGCGCCTGAGCTACCTACAAATACTGGGAGACCTGAAGATGTATAATGGGAAGATCTTTAATGCCACCCTGATGGTACGAATGCTCTTCATTTATGTAATTGGGTTTGGGCATACTGTCTTACTGCCTTGCTTTGTGCATCTCTTATGGCAGTGTACTTAGACAGTAACTGCAAAGATAGGGCACAAGAAGCAGTTTTAACCCTTTTTCTTCAGCAGGGGGTAAGATAAGCAAAGTCTAAAGCAAAGCAAACCCCATCTAAAGCAGAAATGTTAAACTGACTGTTGATGTGAGACTAGCAACCTCTTACTGAGTGTCCTTCCCTGTCTGCTTTGATGCTTGTAGAAAATTAGCTAATAGAAAATATTAGCTCTGGTGATACTGTTTCAGGCAGCTCCAGGCATAACACTTTTCCCTGTCCTGGGACATCATAATAAATATTGGTAAGGGACTATGCTAGGGTAACACAGCATAGTTCCACTGAAGTGAATAACATACCAGACTACACAATAATTATGCATGGTTTTTTTAATTGAAAGTTGTGACTTTTGCTCTTCAGAGGAGCTCTGTCTAGATTTTGCGCGTCATAAAGTACTTAAGAGATCTCAGGGGGAGGTATTCAAAAACTATTGAAAAGATACTGGCCATGCTTAAAACTTATTGTAAAAAAGAACACTGCTCTTTTCACAAAAGGTTTCTTGGATGGGTTTTTTTTCTGCCTGTCCCCACTTGGATCTGTACTGAACTGTGGACCACAAGCTGTTTTGTACAGAGATTTGAGCAGTGTAGGTAGGTCTGAACCAGAGCAGGACCTTACTGATGGGCTGGAGTAATGCCTAGGATTACACTTGTGTGCAAACTCAAATGTTTCTGCCAATTTATATGGGTATTTATTAATTTTTTTTAAGTGTCTGATCCTAACAGAAAGCATTGACATTTCTTCCAAAACCAAAAATGTGTTCCTGAAGTTTCTAGCAGGCTCCAGTAGGTCTTGCTAGGTCCATCTGGTGCAGCCTGCCAGGTGACACTTCTGATAGCAACCTGCTGCTGACCACCTCTCTGGATCTGCTAGATGGCTGATGCATCTCTGGGGCCACCTGCTGTGGTGGCACAGGGAAACTGGTGGTCCCCAAGCCAGTGAAGAGAACGGCTGGGAGCAGGTGACCTGACAGCCTGTAAGTAACGAGGGGCTCCCTTTGCAGCTGGTTACAGCCCAGCCCAATGTTAAAAGATACCACACAAATTTGGGTGGCTGAGGAGTCTCTGCTTGGCACAGGTGAATGGGTTCCTGCTCAGATTTTGGCTACAGATTTCACCTCTCCCCCTACAGCTACAGGACAGAGAATCGTATGTTGCCTTGTTGGTGGGTGCCAAGTATGGCGTGAGCCAGATTATCAATAATAAGCTCAACATCATAACAAGTCTGGCAGAGTTTGCAAACATCAGCAGGATGGAGCTTACAGAGGAGTCTGAAAAAGTGAGCATGGTGAAAATCTACCTGCAGGATCTGAAGGTAAGTGGTGCTTTCACAATTGCCAGCACGTGGCTGTGTCAGGGCCACTGAACAAGGGGGAAATCATTCACACCACCTATTCTTGTCAAAATGTAACATTTAGCTGATGGTGTCATCAGTACAAAAGACTTAGAACAGACTCAGAATTGAAAGCTTGTAGGAAGAATACGAAATGACTGAAGAAAAGTGATTCTTCCTGCTGTCCCCCATCAGTGAGACATATCAAAGAAACAAAATGCGAGAAAAACAATTTCTCTTCTTTTTCTGTGCCTCATGCAAAACAGTGTTCTGCAATGATGGCAATACGGGAGACAGGGAATGTCTTTTCAGTGTGCAGCATGTTCCTGCAGATTATGATACAAGCAATATTTGTCTATTCTAACATTTTTACTGTTTTCTCCCTGTTCCCCACCCCCCCCCCCCCAAAAAAAAAAAAACAAACTTGCAGAGCCCCCCCCCCCAAAAAAAAAAAAGCTGCTGACTCTGCTGCTGGAATCAAATAGTGCAAAAGATCTTGTCTGCCTCATCATTGGCTATTACAGACTGTTCGTGGATGCAAATGTCTCCATATTTACCTGGGGAGAGAAAAAACAGCAACTGCACCGTGTCTCAGCTGAAGAAGGTTTAAAAAAAAAATCTTTTTTTTTTTTCTTTTTTTTTTTTTCCAAAAAGGATGGGGAGAAAGTGGGTGGGTCCTCCAACATTAGAGGCATTATTCCTTCCTGGGAATAGCACCGTGCTAGAACAGTAGCCCAGGGATGTGCAGTGGCATCTGCAAATTATTAAGACTGTCAGCCTTGATGCAGGCAGTGCTGGGTTTTCATCAACCCTAGACATGTGGAGCAGGGAACTGTCAGCTTTTCCCCAGAGTGAAGGCTGAGTGACTGTCATTGAAACAGCAAACTTGTCACTGAGCACTTGTGCTCTTTTACCAGCCTGCACAACTTCCCCTCTGCCAGCATACCTCGGCCGGGAGAGAGGGTCTGTTTGCCACGCTGTCCTGTCCCTCCTAAGGATAACTCCGACCTCATGGGTGCTGCAGACTGAGGCTTTAGCAGTGAGTTACCTGCCTGCTGCTCTGCAGCTCCCTCTGCCACTGCTCTGCAGTAAAACCAGGCAAAGCAGGCAGGAGGGACCAAGCCTCCACTGACAAGTTGCTGCCCTACAGGTCAGATTGCACCCTGTCTGCTGATGAGTGAGGGCACAGCTCCCGGGCTTTGAGTCCCTGCTATGCAGGCGAGTACGTAACCCTTCTCTGGCTGTTCCTCCTTGCCACTGCAAGGGACAGGCTGATAGATGTGTTTCAATCCCAGGGTACGAATCTCGGACCTGCAGTGACTCTGAAGACTCCTGGGAGCTGGATTCCTCCTCAGAGCATTGCTTGGATGCTCCTGTGTGCAGCGAGGAGGAGCTGGGAGAGCTCCACAACCTGGACAAGGGCAGCATGAAGTCCCAACCTGGAGGGAATTACCAGTGCGATGGGGGTGACAACGCAACAGACAGCACATCTGAGACTTCAGACTCAGCCAACACTGAGAGCCGAGGGTTTAAGACGAGTGGCTCTAGTGACTCTATGGATGCACTGGAGGAAGATGAGTTGGAAGCTTGCTCTTCCTCCAGGCCGGAGTTCTTCCACTTCTACACGTCAACAGTGCAGGAGATGAGCAGCTCAGACAAGAGCTTCTTCCCTATTTGCGCTACAGGAGGCTCCAGCAGGGCAGAAAACAGAGACTACTTCTGTTTCTTGCAGGTACCACATGCAGAGGAGCCTGGGTGTGAAGACGGTCCCTCACAACAGAGAGGGGAAGACACTGCTGCGTCTGTGCTGGAGACCAAGCTGTCTGATACAAACACCATGGGCTATTACAGCCTGTGCTACAGCATACCACCTGCAGGCAGCGTGGAGAGGAATAAGATCAGGCATAGCCCTCAAAGAAGCCCTTGGAAAGATGCATCTGCCCAGGAAGAGGTACCATGTGGAGCAGAGCAGATGGCAGAGGCGAGCGACCTCATTTTGGAGCCACCCCCAGGCTTTGGTGACACCAGCTCTGAGGAGGAGTTCTATGATGCTGCAGACAGGCTCAGCCCTCCAGATGGCCTGGCAGGTAAACCCGCACCCACTCCCTGCAGGTCCCCTTCCTTCCACTCCCTGGGTAGAGTGTCACCTGTTTTCCCTGCCAGCCTTCCTGGAGGGACCATCTTTCAGCTTTTCATAGTTTTCCCAAGATCTCTGAAGGACTTTTGAACACCCATTCTTCATAAGCCACTCTTCAGCAGAAATATAGCAGATGTGCACAAAGGTGTCAGAGCTGCAACTTTGCGCAGAGTTTTGTCATCACATTCAAGCATTGGATCCCAGAAAAAGTCAGTTTTCAAATGAGTTTTGCATTCGGGAAAGTCCCCATGTTTCTGCAGGAGTTCCAGAATGCTGATCTATGGCTCTCCCTAATCCTGAAGTCAACATGCTGCATAAGTTCTGTGCATACTTTCTAGGCTAAATCTTTGGTGATGAAAAGTGATGAGTCCCAGAAACAGAACAGAACAAAGACGTGTGTCCTACCACTGACAGGGCACTTTATGGCAAATATTCCTACTGCCAGGCAGTACTTTCACTCTGGTATCTTCCTTCAAGCTGAGGAGAGCTAAAAGCTGTAAAACATTATTGTTCCACACATCCCCAAGACCAAAAGTAATTTTTGGGTCAGAGGCATGTTATGTAAACAGGGTGAAGGAGTTCTGTGGCTGAGCAGCTCCCCGGTGGTTGGAGTTTCTTGGAAAGGAAAGGAATCTTGTTTCTGAAACCGCCGGCTCTTTCAATATTAACTGAAATCCTTAAGAATTTGTGTAGTTAGAACAATTTTGGCTTTTGTGCTCATGCACAAGAACAATACCACATTCAGGCACAAAACTGTAATCTCTGGAGATTTTTATTATCTAAATATCCAGGCTGGGAATTTCTGATAATGTTTCTATTCAATTTAATAAATCTACAGCTGTAGGCAACGCTCTCTGTAGCTGCTGCTAATACCACCACATTTAACTTGAGAATTATAGCTGTGCCTGCAGTCAGATCAAGTGACTCCAGTAAATAAAGGGAAAGTCTATCCAGTGCCTTCCATCACTAATCCTGGACTTCAGTCTTTTTAGCCACAGGCCCAGAGTCTTTATTTTTCTTGACATAGCTGGTACTGAGTAGGTGCTTTATTGTAACATAAGGGACAGTTTCCTTTGGCACTTGGGAGCCAGTCTTTGCTGCCAAACATTTATGTCTGTGATCACAGGGCCTGGGTTAAGAATTTTTTGGCCCACTGCATAGATACATATTCTGCTGTCTGGGACTATTTCCTGACTTGTGTGATTTTTTTTTCCTGCCAGCAGGCTACAACATGATGTCCCAGGAGGGTACAGACAACTCCTCCTGCATCCTAAAGAAACCAAGGTGTTACAGCTTGGGGGAAAACCTGATGACAAGGCAGACAGCAAGGGAGAAACACAGAAAGGAGAAGGAGCTGACATATGCCAAGAGCCTGAGGAAGAGGAGATCTTTCCTGAAAACCGATTACACCTCGCAGGTCTCCTTCCCCTTGGCTTTGCCAGGCTCTCTGCAGAGCCGCTGCTCTTGGCCACCCCCCCCACCACTCCTTGCTCAGCTCCCCACTCCTCCCTCCTCAGAGGACATCAAGAAGGACACAGAGCTGGGACTGCCTGCTGCCACCCAGAGAGATCCATCCACTGATCTGATGGAAATGGAGCCTGACACCATGGAAACAAAATCAGTGACTGACTTGGTGGTTTCTTCCATTTCAGCTGTTCGCCTGCAGGGTGACCTGCACAGGGAAGGGAGCGTAGGCCTTTCCATACATGTGGACAGTGGCCTCCAACCTGCACATGCTGTACATCCACCTTTCCTGTCCCTGGAGGAAGCTGTGCCCCTTGCTGGGGGACAGAGCAGAGCTGCCCAGGAAAGTTCCTCCATGAAGACAAATACTGGGTGGCCAAGTGAGCAGAGCTGTATGGCCGCTGGAGGCTGGCTAGCCCGAGTGGCACCAGAGGAGGTGGGTGAGGCAATGGCAGCCCAGCACAAGGCTGGCCATGTACCCCCATTGCTGGACCACGAGGTGACCTGCCCTGCTAATGAATTCACACTGCCGCCATCAGCTCACAGCCCCATTGTAGCCTCTACCCATGAGCTGGCCCAGGACAAGGAACTGCTCCCCACTGCTGGGGAGCAAGCAGTGTGTGAGGAGCCTGTCCCAGTTCCCTGCAAAGAAAGAAAAGCTAATTGTGATAGCTGTGCTGAAAATAGCAGTGACAGTGCCTTGTCACAGGTAAAATGCAGACAAGTGATAAACAAGGAAGCCTTATGGAAAGTGCACAATAAAAATCACATTGGTTTTCCAGATGCAACCCAGCTCTTAAGAGATTGCAGCAGCGCTTCAGGGGTTATAACTCGCCTCTCCTGGCTCTCATCTGGGGTGAGGACAGACCTCACATCACCCAGCCCATCTCAGGAAAGGGTAGTTCTCCCACTGGAGCTTTTGGCCTCTCAGAAGACCAGTGGATGCATGGAGACTGATGCTATCAGAAGGGAGATGCAAACATCCCCAGCTGGACGACCCTTTGAGAAAGAAGTGATAAGCAGTCTGGAGTTAGATACAGGAGAGCCCAGAAAAGATGGAGGAAATTTGGTTCACAACCAGCCGCAGCCTGTTCAGACGCCTCTTCCCAAAGAACAGGCTACTGAGGCGGAGAAGGATGGTCCTCTGACTCCATCTCTAGACCTTTCCATCTCCTCAGGCCCAATACCTTTGGGCTCACTGGGGAAACAAGCAGGAGATCATGGGGCTTCAAAACACTCCTTCCTATGCTTTAACCACAAGAAGGATGGGCAGACCTCTTCTGACCCCATCGTGACCAGGACCTTGGGTTTTCCCACAATGAAGACGACATCTCCACCACAGCTTGGGATGGACAAGTGCAGCTGTCGGCTCTCCTATATGAGCTGCTTCCACAGGCCTGCTGACAAGGGGGACCATGAAACCACCATTCCCATGTGCAGCACATTTTTGGGGCCCCTCACCACCCCACCATCCAGCAGCTGCAGTCTTCCTGGGACCCCTGTGGGCATTTACCCAGTCTCCATTCCTAGGGATGTGGCACAGTGGGACCCTCATGTCCAAGCCCTCAGCCAGCTGAAGGACCAAGCACAGATGAGCCCTGCAGATTTCTCCTGCTTCCTAGCCTACACCACAGAGCTTCAGGAGCTTGTGGGGAAGCTCTCTGGGAACCAAGCAACCCACCTTCAAGATCAATGTGCAGAGCAGGGTGCGGAGAGCAAGGGTGCCCTTGGCTTAGCCTCCCAAGACCTGCTGTCCAGTTGCCAGGAGCTCCTGAAAACAGAGCAGCCCCTCAAAGAGCTGCAGGGTGTGCTGAGGGTGACATTTGACCAGCTGGTCCAGCTGGCAGTGGCCTGCTTCCAGGTGACACACTGCCAGCAGTGCAGGCAGAGGCAGCAGGAGCTCGGGGCTGCGCTTGGAGACGTGGTGGGCACCTACCACCAGCTTGTGCAGGCTGTTCACCAGCAGCTTTGTGGGCAAGGCTGCCCGGATCTGGGTGCCAAGCTCCTCGCTCGCCAACACACAGCCCTTACAGCTGCCATGTTTTGTCTCCTGCAGCAGTTCAGGGCACCCCCCTTGCTGTGATGGGGCTGTTTGGTGGCACATGGGTGCACTGGGTGGGGAAGAGCCCAGCCATGTTCCCTCTGTCCACTACCAGGCTCTACCCCCCAGTTTTAGCCTCACAGCTCAAGAATGGCCACAGAAGGATGTGTCCATGCGCATCGGCTTAGATCCCCTGAGAGCTGCCCTGTCCAGGGGATAGTCATGGGGCAGGGTGTACTGCTCTCCAGCCTAGCTTTGCACAATTCTGCCTACAGAATCCTTAGGTAACATGCAAACTCCTAGAGTACTTCATTGGCTTAGGTATCTTGACTGGGGCTTGTCCCTCACCTCCCAAAGGCCTTGAGGTGGCCAGTTTCAAGGTGTTGTCTTAGTCTTCTTCTGTCACCTGTGGAGAAAGAGAGAAGCATTTTGCCTGCCTTTCCTTCCCATCCTCGTACTCCAGGCAGACTCTGGACTCAAGTGATGCCAAATCCCACGCTGGCTCAATATGGAGGAACCTAGTCTGCTTCATCCACCTTCTGTAACTGAGGATGTGTCTGGACTTGTGATGGAAATCTCTTTGGGAACAAAGCTATGCTATATTTAACTGCTTTTCCTTGCAAGGGCTGAAGAGGGCTGTTTCAAACGAGGGTGGCAACACTGTATCCTGCTCTTATGATATGGTTTCTGCTGTCAGCCAGCTCTTCTATTGCTCTTTGCTGGTGTTTGAGAAAGTCTCTGATTAACCTCCCCCCCCCCCCCCCCCCCCCCC
>NW_015092476.1:97226-104067 GCF_001431845.1 Calidris pugnax
AGGGAAAGGGGAAGGCGTGCGGGTGAGGAAGAGGATGGGGGAAGCGATGCTCGAGCAGCGGCGGGGTCCGGCCGTGGCTCTCGAGGCAGCTATTTAAAGAGCAGACCGTGGGAAACTTCTTCAGACGTGCGGTTTTTCTCTAAAACGGAGGGGACTCGTGTCTTCGCTGCCGCCGGGTGAGTCACAGTCAGAGCAAGAGAGAAGGACTGGCGGGGAAGGGGAGGGGGAAAAAGAAACCAAAAAAAGAAAAATAAAAGAAAATTAAAAAAAATGGGTTTAGAAATCTGTCACCCACCCCCCCCCCCCCCCCCCCCCCGCCACTTTCAGATCCGTGTCTTCCAGAAGGAACGATTAAGCCCCAAGACTGAAATGCCACCCTCACAGCTCTGGAGATGACCCATTGCACTGGCTTCCCTAGGAGAGGGCAAGCGCCTTTTTCCAACCTTGTCAGTAGCTCTCCTTCTGTCACATGCGGTGTATCCCTAGCTGGGTATGAGCTGTTCACCCCTGAAGGTTGTCCAGTTGTGCATCCCCTGTGAATCACCACTCCAGTGCTAGAGGCATGACCTTGGTACCTCCGATGAAGCGGGCAGAGTCAGGTCCCCATTGCTAGTGTCTGACAGGGGTTGTTGGGGAGCACTGGCTTTCTCTGAGGGACGCCTGCAGCCGGAGCGCTGCCTCACGAGCTGCTGCTGGGGCCGAGTGTCCTTGGGGTGGAGGGGTTTGCACCAGGCAGCAGAGGGACATAAGTGGGCCACAAGAGGTGGCCAGCTCTGCCACATCTCCCCAAGCACCAGGGCAGTGTGAAGGGGAGGATTGTCCTGTGGCTTTGTAACATCTGAGGGAGGCCACCCCCACTTTTTGCTCATTCTTTAATGGTTCTGGATGGGGCAAGGCAAATTCTCGCAGCTGAACCCTGGTGTGGAAAAGGACAGCAGCTGGGGCAGAAGGGAGTGCTGCAGCATCCCTGTGAGACCTCCCTCACCAGGCAGACTAACAGCCAGGAAAGCAAACACCCACAGGAACTTGGCAACCTTTAGCAGCCCTACACCAGGTCCCTAAAGCTGCTACCCTCAGAGCATGCTCAGTCTCTTAACACTGAAGCCCAAGTGCAGACCTCTAACTGCACACCCACAGCTGACAAGAGGGGGATGTGAAGAGTAGGAACTGCAAGAGCCCATGGGACACTGAAAGAGCCCACAGGGCACAGCAAAGAAAGAGGCAGCAGCAGACACAAAATCAGTCTATGTGGGAAGCAGCACATCATGCACCCACCAACAACTTCTGCTGCAGCAGGCCATGCTGACGCTGGAGGCACTGAATTCCAGGTGGTGTGACAGACTCTTGCTGTGAAGGAGAAATAAAAACGCCTAAGTGTATTACATAGTAGCTTATCTCAGAAGCCCTTCAAGTCCTTCCACTGGTGGTCAGACATGGTCATTGACCATGAGGGGGATCTTTTTTTTCCAGCAACAATGGCTTAAGTAACATAGTGACTTAGATGCATTAAAAATGCTTTCTGCTATGGCCATGAAATACGTCACTGCTCTTTGTGCAGGACAGAGTCAAATTCCAGGTCCAGGAGGAATGTCAGGGTAAGAAAATGTCACGTGTTGGCGTGTGATGATGCACCATGCATGCAGCAGTAAGGATGCAATGGGAGTTTCAACATTTTATTTTAGATTAGACGCACAGGATTAGCTATAGGCTTCAAGAACTCACCAAGTCTTCAATTCAACATCATTAGGACATGGGGCACTTGAGAACTGTTTCTCCACTGAGGAATCACTTCCCATCTTGTGCTCCCCAACTGGACCAACGCTGTCCTTTTCCACAGGAAGAATTTTCCCTGCCAGTGAGTTTTGCATTTCTAACTTCACTCTACTGTTTAATCAAGATGAAATACCTTAAAGCTCTCCTACCAGTCCCAGAACAAGTATAGATGCAAGAGTCAGAAACACTGTAACAAGCACCTGCAAAGCTGCAAAACTGATTCCTGTCAGTTTTTACGTGATCCCAGGGCTCCATCTGCTTTTGTTTTCTGTTCAGAAAGGGGAAAAGTCATTTCCAGCATTGTACTGCTGAGGCAGAAATGTGTCACTCTCAACAAGGTCCATAAAGAAGATTTAAGCAGAGCTGTTTTCTCTATGCACATCCATGCTGGTGCCTCTGCTTGAAATTTGGAGTTTGCCTCTCTTGCCTGCACAGCTCCTCGACATCACAAAATAAAGTTTTCTTGGGCATTGTCATGCTGAGGTATTTCCATTTATTTCACTGCATCTGGTAGCACATAGCCTTTTCCAGAAGACACTCCAGCTTTCAAGGCTGCTGGCCAGCTTCGGGTCTCATAGTAAGTTGACAAGACATCAAAGACTGTCAGGAAGAGAGAGATGTACCATGCTGTGATACCAGTATCAATAGCGAGCTCTATTGCCCCACTGGCTGCAAAGCTTCAGGAAATTATAACCTTCTCTGGCATCAGCTATTATCACAGGATCCGCATTCCCTCTCATTTAAGATCTGATGAGCGAGTGTTTAGGGCAGCTTATCTAGGAGCAGATGACTATTTTGAAGATAAGTTTGGGGAGCTCTGGCGAGGAAAAGCAGAGGCTGTGTCAAATACAGGAACGTGCCCCTGGTCACTGTTGTGACTAACTCACACTGCTGGTCTGTGCTGCTGATGACAGTACATCCATGTTGGATCACACCTACTCTGCTTCCACCATTGCTTCTCAGACGCTGTGTCTCCACATCAGGGCTCCCTTGGGACACAGCAGTCTCTAGCAGCTAAGCTTGGTGCTCTGCAGAGTCCTCAGCCACCGCCTCTGCTGCTGCTGACAGAGATGGCAACAAAGTTCTCATGCCAGAGAGCTGGTTAGGACATGAGCCCCTCTGTGGTCCCTAGCAGAGGCGTTCACATTACAAAGCCACAGGCTGCCAGCAGAGGTGGAGGAGCATGGGCACACCTTTTGTGTGGTCACCACACAGAGCCATCACAGTGGTATGGCACACAAACACCCTCCCCGGGTGGTGTGAGTCCTGCCTTGACCTGACATCTTCTGTCCTCCCTTGCCTGGGACCTTGTGTGACTTATAGTGACAGCAGCCTCCCCACATCTCCCCACACCCACCATCTACTGCTCTGCAAAGCAAGAGCAATGCGAGTCCTGCTCCTCTGAGAACAGGCTGATGCGCAGAAGCACACAAGATCTTACAAAGGGGCAGCAAGGATAAAACCTAGTAAGAGAAACCTCTGCTCCCTGTTTTTTTCCCCTTACTCAGCACATTTTGAAAATTCTGCTGCTTGACAGCCTCCCCCCCTCCCATTCTCAGGCAAGTGACAGGAAGTGGCTCAGGCCTCACCTTGATTAATTGCCAGTGTCTCCGAGTGGTAGTTCTTTGTGTTGGCAGTTTTCACCATGTACTCACGGATGGGGAGGCGGGCTGTTTGCAAGGACTGCTCCTGTGCCCTTTGCAGAGTCAGCTTCTGCAGGGGAAACAAGAACAAGGTGCCCAATGTGCACAAACCTGCACGTGCAGAGCAGGGGCGTCATTCTGGGTACTGGGACAACGTAACAGCTACAAAGCCAAAACCTGCTCATTTCACCCAGACTGCTGCAGTCTGTCTCAGCCTGGTACTGGATCCAGGCAGAACCCTGAGGAAAAGCAGATGGTGACACAATAGTGATGTCTCAAACTGAGGCACCAGTAGCACTAGTGCTACCAATGGATGACTCTGCTCTCATCAGCGAATGGGGCAGGCAGCACCTTCAGGTTCCCGCAGGCTACTACCCACCTTGTGAATACTTTCATCCACCAGGCCTCCAAGGACATACACTTTACTTGGATCAATATCTTCAAGGACTAGAAACAAGACAAGCACTTGCTCAGCCCCACACAACAGTAAAATCCTGCACCACACCTTCCCCCAAGCAAGACCCTATGCCCATGGCAGGAGAGAAAGCTGTGGCCAGAGTCACCTGTCACCCCAGAGCCTCGGGCCGTGGGGGAAGCTGAGGCGTCAGAGACTGAAGTGTTCACCTGAGCCCACAGGCAGAGTGAGCGGGGGAACAGAGTTAGGCTGAAAGCTTGGAGTGCCAGAGAGACCACTCACTGTTCCTGTGAACCACAGTCTGTTCTGAGACCTGACCCATCGGTCAGTCTGAGATGCCTCCCCACTCCCAGGGTCACCTATAAAACCTTCCCCCACCAGACTCTTTATCAGAGTAAGACACCTGTGTAAAACAAGAAAGGGATCTATGTCCCAGGAACATGGGGCCAGTTAGGAATGGAGAAAATAGACACGGCAGCAAATTAAGCTATAAAGGGAACATTGTTTGTAGCTCCAGCATTACTTTATAGAAAGATGTAATTTAGACTGTATTAAAAGCTGCCACAGCATCTCCACTTTGCCACTTAATACTATTACAAACTGCAGGGGTTCTACACGCAGGTTTTAAGTTAAGTTTGCTGCAGATGACACACAGCCCTCACTTGAAACCTCATTCCCTGTAGAAACAGATTGAGATAGGAATAGATTTAGCATCAGACCTAAGTACACAGTGTATCTCATGCAATTTGAGACAGTGAATGCTTGGAACTGAATCACCTGAAGTAAGAAATAGTCTTAAAAAAAAAAAAAAGCTTAAAAATCAACTTTATGCCCTAGTTCCCCTGTGCCTAAAGCAAATATATTTACCATTCTCAGAGTCAGGAGTGAGATAAACAATTGAATCTAAAGGAAACAGGTCCAGGTAACTTTCTTGAGTTGTATCCATCTGAAAAATGCAAGATGGGAAGAGAAGCCCATTAGCCTAAATTCCAAGCAAAATCCGCTCTCAGACATAGAAATATACTGGAAGTGACACTACTGCCTTAGGTGTTTAAACTCCTACAGAGAGAGTGGGAGAGTGGGTTTTTTTATTTGGAAAGTGTTTCCATATGGGTACTGAACAACACATATCTCAAAATCCATGAAATTCTCTTCTCATAAAAATCCCTAGACATGGTTTGAGGAAGGGGGATCAGCAATAATTGCCTGATTTTAAATCACGGAATCACAGAATTGTCAGAGTTGGAAGGGACCTCTAGAGATCATCTGGTCCAACTCCCCTGCTAAAGCAGGAACGCCTAGAGCACATTACTCAGGAGCATCCAGGCGGGTGGGATTCTAATTCTTGAGAGATTCAGGAATCTCCACTTTAGATGGTTTTTGCCCCTCACTGTTACCAGGTGCAGCCCCACAAGGCTCAATGTCACTGTCATAACCCTAACGTGTGGGTCTCCTGCTTGAGTCAGACCAAGCTCGGTAAAAAAACTCAGGACAGGAATGCTTGACCTGCCCAAAGCCTGACCACGTGTCTGCCTGTCCCCAGTATCACAGGTCTCTTTGCAGAAGGAGCACCTGGAGAAGGAATTTTCCTGCAGGCAGGAGGGACGCGAACTCCAACTAGGCAGCCTTGCACATCACCCCATTATCTGTTAGTTATTGTCTCCTGCCAAAGTGCAAGAAGATCTGACCTTAACCACCATCCCTGAACGGCATTCCCACCATCCCAGCCCACCTCAGCCTGTCCTGGGCCAGCACTGTGGCCATAGGGTGCTACGAGCCTTGAGAGCACTGTGGTCAGAGACCCTTACCAAATAATTGGAGAAGCCGTCGTTCATGCGAAAACACTCCTCATAGATCAACGATCCCACCACAAACTCTGTCAGACATAGCCAGAATGGCTTCTCGGCCCGCCTGTTTGCCCCGTAGAGTCTCCTGATCTGGGAGGCGAGGCGGCTTGTTTCCTTCCAACAAATAACAAGCCTAGTGACCCACGGGCCATGGAGCAGAGGG
Source organism: Calidris pugnax (assembly GCF_001431845.1). Taxonomy (NCBI): domain Eukaryota; kingdom Metazoa; phylum Chordata; class Aves; order Charadriiformes; family Scolopacidae; genus Calidris; species Calidris pugnax. The sequence continues at coordinate 103,068 of NW_015092476.1, forward strand.
TAACACGGCTCCACTCTGGGCCTGCAGACATCCATCATGGTTGTGTCACTGGCTGGTTGCCGAGGCTGTTCTGGGGAGCACAGCTCAGCTCTTCTGGGTCTGAAGGAAACCCAGAGAGCTAGGTGTGAGGCCAGCCCATGCTGGAGACCTGGCAGCCCTGGGGGATGGGCAGAGGCGGGAGGGACGGGAGCCCCCAGGGCTGAGCCCAGGGGAGCTGCTGTGTGTGCACCCACACACAGCACAGCATGAGCCAAGCTGGAGAGTTCCTCAGTTTCCCAGCAGAGCCTGAAGAAGCCAGGGACCTGCCCCAGCCACGTCCTCCCCTCGGTCCCACTTCAGAGGGCTCCCGCTCCGCCATCAGCGCAGAGCGGGACACTTTCCAGGGCAGAGGCAGAGGGACAGGCAGGAGAGAGGGAGCCGCCGCGCCGCGGCCACGATGAGGCACGTCCCCTGCACCCCCGAGCGGTGTCCAGGCCGCCGCCGCCCGGTCCCCCGTACCTTCTGCGACATGCAGTGGGCCAGCCCGAGGTCCACGCAGAGCCGGGGCCCCGACGCCCGCGCCTCCAGAAGCCGTTCCTTCGCCAGAGCGGCCGCGACCCTCCCGCTGTCCCGGCCGACAGCGCCTGGGAGGCAGAGCAGAGAGAGGGCAGCGCCGGCCCCGGGCCCCGGCCCGGGCCCCTCGGCGAGGCCACCCTGCTCCCCGCCTTACCTGAGCTCCCGGCGCGCCGAGCCCGGCTCCGCTCCCGCTCCTGCCAGCGCTTTCTCCTCTTGGCCGCCAGGACCCGCTCCCAGCGCCTCAGCTTCCGCAGCGCGTTCCTCTGTGGGGCAGCGGGGCCTCAGGTCTCGGACCGCCTGCGCCGCCGGGTCGGGCCCCCCGCCCCCCGCCCGCCCCGCAGCACCTACCGAGCATGGCGCCGCACCGCCCGCCCGCCCCGCGCCGGGGCCGACGGCCAAGGGCTCGATCTGCAGCAGACGGAGAGCCTCACAGGCTACCGCCACC
>NW_015092476.1:104247-111810 GCF_001431845.1 Calidris pugnax
GCTGCGCGGCCTGCGGCTGCGGCCCTCCCGCCCGCCCGTGAGTAGGGGCTCGGCCCGGCGGGGGGGGCGCCCCGGGCGGGAGAAGCCGCCCCGCGGGGCTGGGGCAGAGGCTGGGGCCGGGGCGGCGGCAGGGCCACGGTGCGGGGGGAGTTCCGAGTGGAGGTGGCGATGGGGCGCTGCCAGCTCCTGCCTCGTCCCGCCGGGCAGCCCAGGAGCGGCGGAGCAGGGGCGTCCCGCCCTGCGGCCGTTCCTCCTCGCTGGTGGAGGGGGCGAACCCGTCCCGCTGCGGCGCTGTCGCCCCGTGTGAGGCACCCCGCGGGCTCCGGTCAGCGGCACCGGCCGTCCCAGCGACAGCCCTGTGTGGGCCGAACGCATCCCCGGTCCCGAACGTGGTGGGAATCTGTGCTTCTAGTGGCCCTAAAGCTATGTTTTGCACCCCGGTATTGCACTTTTCCCCTCAGAAGTTTAATTTCTGAGAAGGTTTCCCTGTTTATACTTGCTTTAGTGCTTTTCTCATAATTTTCATTGGTGGTATCTGGATATGTTCTGGCGCACCACGTAAAGCTGTTTCAGTGTCCTCTGTCCTCAGTAGCCAGATGAGGTGGCTGTGCCTGCGTATCACTGTTACTCATTTATGCTGCAGTAGCACGTTTGCATTTTTGGGCTAAAATTCAAGTGTAAGCCAAGCAAGAACACTTGGACAATATGTGATCCAACAGCTTCAATTTTGACCCCAAAATTGTGGAGGACACAGTGCGGTGGTGGGGATGACTGGGGAACATGCAGAGGTTCTGGGAACACTTGGGATGGCTGTGGTGTGTGCCGGAGGACTGGGAGGACACTCGAGGTGCCCCCCAAGCAAGGTGTCCATGCCTGCACTGCCCAGCGCTGACTCTCTTCGCTCCGGCCCAGTCCCACTGTCCATCAGATGCAGCTCCAGTGTAAAGCCCTTTGGGACAAGGCAAATGGCTAACGAGTTCTGTAGCCTTGGCACTGCGAGACCACAACTTCTTACATTACAAAATAGCATTACAAAGGGTGATACAGGCTTGTTGGTACCAAACCCTTTCCAGTGGTTCAGGTAAACGTTGCTGTTTGCTTCTGGCCTCCAGAAGGCCTGATTCTGGTGCCACTGATTGTTCTGCAGGAGGGGAGGTGGCTTTGCCTGGAAGAAGGCTGATTGGCAGAAAAAAAAGGGCTTTAATTTATTCTTTGTGCTCCTTTGTTGAAGGAGGTCTGTTAGGGCCACTGCTGGATGTCTGGGTGATGCTGCTCCATGCAGATTGGCAGGAAACACCTTTTAAGTTTGGGAGATGCTGGAGGTTGGTGCAGATGGGCTGATGCAAGGCTGGTGAGGACTGGAAGGGGGAGAAGTGGCCATGGCCTGCGGTTGAGATGGTGCACGGGTGTGGGGCGAGGGGATGTGACACTTGCCGGGTGCCCACACAGCAGCTTAGGGCTGCAGACAGGAATGAGACCTGGATTTCCTTTCCCAGAGCACTGACTGCCCTGCTAATGGAGCAGTGAGGGGCTCACAGCACCAGAGGTGCGCGAGCCCTGACAGAAAAGCAGGAACAGCTGAGGAAAAGCCCTCCATCTGCAGGATGCTGAGGCGATAGTAACAAAATCCTCCCTCCTTTCTTCCCAGCTTCTGCCTCTCCTGGCGTTCGGGGGACTGCGGAGGTGGCTGAGGGTGACATACAGCACCAAAAAGGAGAACACTGCAAGACCCATTGGGCGGTACCCAGTACCCAATAAGAAGGACATGCCATATGACATTGTGGAGCTCATGGAGGAAGTTGAAATGAAGGTAAAGGAGTTCTGCTGCAAAACTCCATCAGTGGAAAGGGTCTGAGTAGGCCATACATGCTAAGAGAGCAGTTCTGGTCTAGTTAAGCGTAACACAAACCTGATGGGGACTGAGGTGAGCAGCACTTTTTGCAAAGCTCCTTCGGTTTTCAGGATGGCAATTTTACTGGAAATCCTGCAGTGTGTTGGCACGATTGTAAGGCTCCCTGGTTCCATGAGACTAGTGGGTTGTTTCAGATGGTGTCTTGTGCATGGGGTTAGCTGGGACACTGACATATATTTGTTTTTCTGGGAGAGCATCTGTGTTTACTTGAGACACTATTTGGAGTGGTTTTAACAATTTTAATGGAGAGAAAAAAAAAAGAGCTGTTTTGATGAGAGTATTAAAAGGCTTAGGGGGTATTCCTGCTTTTGAGCTTTGACTTTTTTTCTCCAAAGTTAAACAGGCTGCACAGTGGCAGAACTGTAAGCGTAATGCAGAACTGTGTATAAGGGGAAAAAGGGAAAACTGGACAGGAGTTTCCTTCCCCACTGTTGCAGAGAAGGAATGCCATAGAGCCCTTCCTGACTAAAGGCTGAAACGCCAGCAGCCACAGCTCCATGAAGGCTTCTCCCTTCCAGGAGCTTCCCTCCAGGGGAGTCTGATCCACCCCTCCTTGCCCTTCCTGCCAGCCTGTTGAATATGTGCTCTGCTGCCCTTGCAGTGGCCCCGGTGAAGTTTGCATAATTACAAAAGGAGTCAGCAGACCTGAGGATAAATATGATGTACGAAGGAAGAGTCAGCTCAAATGTCACATGCTGTGACACAAACTCCTGTGTGTCAGTGCGCTGAAGGGGCCAGCACAAACTTATGTATAGGATCCAATCAGCCCAGCAGCCTTGGATCTCCAAACAGTGCTGCCAACCTCTGTTGCCAGAGGTTCCTCAGTAAACTAATGGATTGTGGACGAAGAGGGAAGACCCTCCCCTTGCTTAACTAACAGTAAACAGAGGGGTGATACAGGAGGAAGGCACCAGCAATTGCGTGGCAGTGGAGGGAGGTTGCCAGAGGGGTCTGTGGCATGTGAGCTACTCTCCTTTTCCATAAACACCCTGAAGAACAGCAGCTGGAGCTGCAGGATGGAGCCTGCAGGCAGCAAGCACCATCACAGCAAACCCAGACCGTTTAGAACTGCCGTAGGCAGCCAGGCACCGAGGCTGAACCTCTGCTGATAAATACCGACTGCGGGGACCGAGGTGTGGGTGGGTGCTGCATCGGCTGCACCGATAACAGCTGCAAGCTGTTATCTGGGAAAGTCATCTGCACGCCATCACAGAGATGGACCAAGCATTGGCAGTAGCAGGAGCAGAATGGGGAGAGGAGCAGAGCAGCATCATTGTGCCAGCACCTCAAATGGCGTGCTGTTCGGGTGGGGCCAGCCCTGTCTTCTGTCCTATGAGCTCAGAGGGAAGAGGAGATTGGCAGGTTGAGGATGGTCAAATGGGCATAGCATCATCTGTGGAGGGAGATCAAGTGGAGACAGCTTCTCCATTTGGAAAGGAGCTTGCCGATGTGACTGTGTCATTGCTGCTGTGGTTGCAGTGAGCAGGGCAATGCTACAAAACTGCGGCAACACCTAATTAGGAACCGCATCATTACATGTTCAGTCCTATGTATAAATGGGCTCAAAGGGGAGGAGAACGGGTCTGCAGAGATTCCCCTGCACTGCTGATTGTTAAGCCTAGTGCATTAACGTCACCCTCTGTGCTTTGTGTTAAGTTACAGTTCCTGACTTGTTTTTCTTTTTCCTTGAACAGACTGGATTTCTGCCCAATGTGTTCAAAGCCATGTCTCACCGACCTGCGGAATTCAGAGCTTTTTTTGCTTATTACAATGCCATTATGAACAAAGACACAGGTAAACCATACAACCACCTGAAAACTGCCCTTCCCTTTGTAGATGTGAAACGTTGCTAGAAGTGACATTTCTGACATCCTCAGAGGTACTGCCTCACGTACGTTCTCCAAGCCCATAATAACAGTTGGCAGAGGCTGGAACAGCGTAACTCCTGTTGCGTACAGCTTCATAGTCTTTAGGCTGTGGTTACAAAGCAGCTCCCAAGCCAAGCTGTGCTGCCTCGCTGCACCGAGCTATGTCTCTGCTGCCGAAGGGAAACTGAGCTGGCAGCAGAGTGGGACAGTGGTTTCATGGGTGGCCCCATGTGGCTAGAACAAGGCAAGAGGGGTGGGTCTGGCGGTGGTGGCCAGGCGCAGCCAGGAGTCTGGATGTCCCAGGCAAGTCCAAGGGCACGAGGCAGATCCAAGAGCAAGCCAGGAGGCTGGCTCGGGGTTCAGTCATGTCCCAGACCGGACACCAGGCTGCAGTGTGGCCCAGGCAGGGTCACAGCTGAGGGCCCAGCACAAGACAGCCCCCAAGGGAGGCACAGGTCCCTGCTGAGCCTGCCTGCAGCTCTGCCTCCACTGCAGTTCTGGCCCTGGGCTGCCCTGCCTGCAGCTCTGCCTCCACAGTGGTTCTGGCCATGAGCTGCCCACAAATGGTGTCTGGAATTTGGTGAGGGAGGTTGTACTCTCTGGGTCCTGATGCACTGTGCCAGGGACATTGAACCAGGGGTGTCCCTCCCCTGCAGCAGCAGGGAGAGGACCAGGTTGCTGGCTGCGTGTTGGTATGTGGAGATAAGGGAGGACTGGCTGCAGCAGTGCCCTGGGCAGGGCTGTTGGGAGCTCTGCACAGCTCTCCAGCCTTTGAGGGAATGTGGTACAGGGCACTGAGGGGCATATTCTCACTGCTTTTGCACTGGAGGTGCATTAGTAAGACCAGGATTTTGTAAAAATAAGCTGATGCATGTAGACTGCAGGAGATGGGGGCTCAGGAGGAGTATCTTAGCAAGATCTGGAGGCAGCAAGGAGTGCAGCCTTATGCCTTTCCCACATGGTTTGTGCAGTCTCTGTGTGAAGCTTTCTGCTCTGCTTGTGCTGCTGAGTGAAGCTGTGCCCCTAGCTGTACGAGGGTCTGTTTTCCCCTTCTCATTCCCATGCTTTCATTTTTGACTTGAAGAAGAGTAGGACTATTTTGGATCCTACCCTTTTCAGCATCTCTCCTGCAGTATCACAGCTTGTCCACCTGCTGGCACTGAACCAAAGCAATATGGGCCCTTATCCTGACTCCTTTTTACCCAGGAGTTTTTAGTTGGGTCTTTCATTCTCTTAGTAGACGCTGGTTTTATGTAAATAATTTTCAAAGTCCAGTAAAGCAGAGGTTTTAGTGGCAAGGAGGAGGGACCTTGACCTTCCCTGTGAAGTGTAGTTCTGAAAAAAACCTGCTTCTAATGATCTTAGAGAAGGCAAAGAGCATGAGTGCTGATACACAGCCGGTTAAGTTCCTCAGATCCCGTGCACAGTCCTCTTGTGAAGCTGTTTGTGAAAATGATGAGGATTGATTCTGAGCATAACAAAGCACAGGCGCCTTCTCTACAGCTTCTCTAAAGTAGTCACAGGGCTAGACACTCCAGAAGTTGTGCTTTGTCTATCTGCTGGTCACTGGGAGTTCTCAAAGCCGCAGTCCTCTGGTACCTCATTATTGCTTTTATTTTTTTCTTTCTGCCTTCAAAAGCCGCCAGTAATGCTTTTACCTGCTGAAACCGGCTTAGTGGGTTTTAGAACACTGCACTTCTCTGTAAAGCAGCAATAAAGCATCAGAGTAAGAACAGACAACACACTCCCTAGCTATTTGCCTCAGACATACATGGAGAAGTACCAACTGGTACCAACCTGCTTGGTGAGCAAGTAATTTTGCTGCTCTGAGTTTTTCTGTTATGCAGAATTGTTGTTTCCCTGTTGACCAAAGCTCGTATCCCTCATGCTAATTGCAAGCAACTATCCAGGTAAATTGGTTGCACGGATGATCATAAAATGACAGAGTGGTTTGGGTTGGAAGGGACCTTTAAAGATCATCTAGTCCAACACCCCCGCCTTGCCACGGGCAGGGACACTTTTCACTAGATGGTCAAAGGCCTGTCCAACCTGACCTCGAACACCTCAGGGGTGAGATACCCACACCTTCTCTGGACAACATGTCCCAGTGTCTCACCACTGTCACTGTAAAACATTTTCTTATGTCTAATCTAAACCTACCATCTTCCATTTTAAAACTGCTGCCCCTTGTCCTGTCACCTGGGAGCTTTGGTTGCAGCATCTTCCTGCTTGCTCTCTATAGCTCTGTCTGAACTGGAGGCAGCTTGTACCCAGAGCTTTCCCTTCCTTGTTTCCCCAGTGATTCTTGCTGTGGTGACATTTTTAATGGCAAAGTGTGCTAAATCTTTTGCTGTCCCTGTAGGGCGACTGAGCAAGGCAGACAAAGAGCTCATAATTGTGGCTACAAGTGTGGTGAATAGATGTCCCTACTGTGTGATTGCACATGGAGCGCTTCATCGGATATATTCCAAGCAGCCAGCACTGGCTGACCAGGTCAGTGGAGTGACAACAGCATGCACCCCACCTCCTTCGTGTGGTCCTGTGGAGGTGGGAACAGCCCTCTGATGTGTCTGCTTTTCTCACCTGAAAGTTTTGACCCTTAATCTGTATTTTAAGCTCTTTGATCTATGTGGTTTCTAGCAATCTTGGCAATTTTGACATGTGTGGGGACCCTAATGTCCTAACCTGTCCCACAAGGTTTATTGGTGAGCAGTGGCTGGTGGGGTAAGGACCTCAAGGAGGGATTTGTGTATCCTCGTCTACTTTCCAAGAAGGGTGCGGGAGGGATGGTTGACCTGCAGAGCATTTGTCCTCCTGCCCCACATTCTTTGCTATTTTAATCTGGGCTGTGGAAGAACTCCGTACCAACAGGGAGCTGCAGCATTCTGGCGGCGCTGGGTCCTGTTTCACATACTCCTCCACAGTTTTGGCTCACCAAAAATGCCACAGTCCCTGAGAAGAGAAGGGCGACATAATAGATAAGTGTTTTGATGGTAGTCGGGATGTCTGGTTCAGGTCCTGACTAAGAGCCAACTCTGGCTTGTGGTGCAAAGAAGGTGGCCAGCCAGGTAGACTGCTTGCTGGGTCCACCTGTGCTTCCTCTGGTTTCTGCTTTCTCTTAGGTCATTGTGAACTGGAAACTGGCAGATCTGAGTGACCGGGACATGGCAATGCTGGAGTTTGCCCTTGCAGTCTGTCGGGCCGATAACATCACTGAGGAGCATTTTCAGAAGCTGGAGAGGCATGGTTTTGACCGTGAAGATGCCTGGGACATAGGCATGATTTCTGCTTTCTTTGCCATGTCCAATCGCATCGCTCATTACATCGACCTGCGCCCCAACGAGGAGTTCTACGCCATGGGCCGGGTGCCCCGCGGGGAGCCGGGGGGGGAGCCAAGCGCGCCTGACGGGCCTCCGGCGCCCCCGCACCCCAAAGATTCATGCTCCTGACTCGCCAGCTCCTGTGTCTTATTTCTAAGCGTGTAAGGGGTTAAAGGGTTAATGGCAGCCACGGGGAGGGGGGGCGTTCCTTTCCCTGTGCCCGGCCCGACTGCAGGCTGTGGGGGCCGGTAACGAGCTGGACGGGTGACCCCGCGCCCCGACCCGAGCTGCTGCGCGGCGGCTGCCCGCTCCGCCGTGAGCTCCCCCAGCACCTCGTCAAGGCGGCGGGCCCCACCGGTCCGCCTCGCAGCGCTGCGTGTCCCGGCCGCGGCCGCCGCGGCGGAGGGGGTTGTTGCAGAACCCGCCCGTCCCGCAGCCGCCCCCCCCGAGCGCGGCGCTCACG
>NW_015092476.1:111820-141857 GCF_001431845.1 Calidris pugnax
GGCGGCGCCGGGGTCCGGCCTGTTCGGGTGGCTGCGCGGGCGCTGCCTGGGCCGCAGCGCCGCCGTGGACCCGGCGCGGGACACCTTCCGCGCCATGACCGGGCTGTACGGCTCCATCCAGCCCGCCGACTCCGTGTACCTCAGCACCCGCACGCACGGCGCCGTCTTCAATCTCGAGTACTCGCCCGACGGGTAGGGCCCAGCGCCGCTCCCCCGCCCGCCCCGCCGCCGCTCCTGCCTGGCCGGCGTCGCGCCGGTCCCGTTTCCCCTCGGGTGCCGTGCAGGGCGGGTGACCGCCGCCCGTTCTCGCTCTGCGGGGGGGCCGTGGTTGTCGTAACCCGTGGCGGGGGGACGCGGCCCCGGGGAGATGCGCTCTGCTCGGCAGGCCCGGGCGGGAGGCCCTGGCGCTCCGTCGCTCCTGCCCGCGAAGGGCGGCACGGCCCGCGCCGCCGCGATCCCCCGTCCCATCCTGCGGGGAGCCCGCATCCCGCCGTGATCCCGTCCCGGGGCCCGGCGTCGCTCCGGGCTTCTCCCGCAGGAGGAGGGGAGGTGGTGGACTGAGGCAGACGGTGCAGAACAGGATGGTGGAACCCCTTCGTTAACGCGCAGCTTGTGCCAGGTGCCCTCAGAGAGCCAAGTTTCTGTTTGAAACGTGATACTTATTCATTGAAGGTTCCGTGAATTTTATGCGTCCGCGGTGAGGAGGGAGCTGACGGGTGTCCTGCTGCAGACACGTGTAGACAAAAGCGAGCGGCAGTTGGGCTCACTGGGGAGGAGGTGAGTCCTCGCACACCAGCTGAGACCAGAGCGATTTCGGTTCAGACACGCCTGCATATTTGTATCCTGCGAAGTTTTCTTGGCAGAAAGGCCTTGCTAGCTAGGGTGGTCTCAGCAGTGTGTTCAGTTTGGATAGTCAGAATTGAAATCTTTGTTACCCTTGATGGCTAGTCAGCTTCTCTGTTTTCAGTGAGTTTTTGTCAGAACAGATTTTTGGTTTCCATGAACATCTGAACTCATGACGATTTTGCCATAGCTGTGCTGTGGAGTTGAGGTTCAACTCCTTATTTGTTCCTCCATTTTTTCGAAAAGGACAAAGTTAAGCTACAGAAACTGTCAAAACTATCCTCAGGGACTGTTGCTGGAAAGTGGTTTCTTTTGTAGATCCACAGCTGGGTGCGCAGAAGGTCCCTGATGCCCAGCGTCCTCTCTGTGGTGTGGGGAGGCTGGGGGAATGGCTCTGCTGGCTTAGCCACAGCAATGGAATTGGAAAAATATCCACACCTGGGTGTTCTCTACCAGCGTAGAAAGTGTCAGCTGCAGTAGCAGTGCAACTGGGCTGTTGTTTTAAGATTATTTGTGCAAGTTTCTGGCAAAAGGTGCAGTTCTGTATTCTCCCCCCCTCCTTTGTGCCGGATGTGTGTGAGGCTGCTCATATGATGAGCTAAACCAGGGATCTCCTGCTCTAAAACGAACCCAGCAAGAAAGTTCTGGTGTTGCAGGGCCGTGTCCATGGAGTGCTCACAGGGCTATCCCAGCAGACCACCAGTGCTGCTGGGCGTGGGTTCTCATCACGGCTCTGAACCTCAGCTGCCCAAACAAAACAGCCCAAACCTGGCTCACTTCTGCCTGTTTCTCTGCGGTTTGTGCCCAGTTGGGAGCCGTCACAGAGCTGGCCAGACCTGTCCTGCGCGGTGGAGACTCCTGGTCTCTCTGCAGCTTCTCTCAAGAGAACTGACTGTGGCCAGTGATGCTGGATCCCTGTCTCTTGCCCCTTCTGGCTCCTTGGGGAGCTGCTGTGGGGACCTGGTGGGAATGGTGCCGTTGGGCTGTGCGCAGCAGGAGCTGCTCCCCAGGGCTCACCGTGCCACCCTCCTGCCCGATGCCGTTGTGCAGGTTGGGGCTCTGCAGGGCCGGGGCAGCCCCTGAGCTGTTCTGGAGGTCGGCTTTGCTAATTTAGCAGGCCAGACCTCACTGTCACTGACCTGTCATTGCACTTAGACCTTTTCAACACATGTAAACCCAGTAAATGTGGGTACCACAGGAGAGGCTGGTGCGGAGCTGGACATCCTGCCTGAGCGGGTGTTTTCTGTGCCTGCTCACACCCCTGTGATCTTTCCACAGACACCTCTCCGATCTCATCCACAAATAATGTGTATCCTGGACAAGGTCTTTGGTGTAGTTTTTTTTTAATTTTTTTTTTCTCCAAGGAAAGCTGTAAATGGATACACAGAGGCCTTCAGGTGGGGAAGAAAAGGTGCTTTTTTTAAAAGGAGGTTAATGTCCTTGAAATTGTAGTTCCTGGAAGTTGTTCTGGTTTTGGCAAGTGAATTAGTTGATGCAGAAAGATGCTAAACCTTGCTCTGGACTTTTCTGTGTCCTCAGAGTGGTAATGGTAGTGTGGTTTAGTATCTATTGTGACATTGATCTTAAAGAACATGGATAACAATTAGCCAAGTTCCCAGCCTGTGTCTCTGCTAATGCCCAACTTAGATGTGTGCCAATGCCTTGCTGTTCCTGTCTTTGACCATCACTTCCATAACATCACTGCTGCATTTAGAAAACAATATATTTTGTCAGAGAACTCTTGTTCTTTGTACTTAATAGCATATGATGTCTGATAGCAATCCCCTGACTTCTTGCTATTTTAAAAAGTAAAACTTTTAAATCTAAACTTTTTAATACAAGCTTTCAGTGAAAAAATGGCTTGGTTGCAGAAAGGCTAGATATTTTACATAAAGCTTTGAATTGGTCTTATTTCTGCCTGTAGCATTTACTGGCTTCATACTACTCTGGTGTTGAAGAACGCAGGTCATCAGCAGAGTTGCTTGAGTAGTGGGGCTGTGGGGGAAGGGTGCTGTCCTTTACAGTCTGGTTTAAAAATTCTGCTCCTGAATACGCAGTCTGAATGTCATCTTCATGCTGTGTTTGGGTGAATGCCAAAGTCACTAGCCACTGAAGCCATTGTTATGGCAGGCAGTGAGAAAACTGTACCGATGCCTTTTCCCTGAGGAAGGCGGTGGTTGCCCTTCAGCAGGGGCTGCCTGTTGGGAAGAGGCGGTGTATCTGGGGTGACATCTGTAAAGGTCTCAGGGAGACGCAGTCATGGTTGATAATGGCATGGGGCTGGAGGGGGCTGTTTCCAGAAGTTGGAAGTTCTTTGGTGAAGGCTACTGCGGTGGTCATGCAGGGGAGGGGTGGCTGGTGGCTGGCTCCCCCCTGCAAGCTGGTGGCCAGCGCTTGGTGCAGGCTGCGCTCCCTCCCTCCCTGAGGTCTCTGGCAGACCCTTGCCTGTTATGGAGCTATTCAGCATGTGGGCTGGCACCCAGAAAGCAAATTGCAGCATCTCCCACCCCCTGGAAAGTGTTGCCAGAGGATGGACAGAGGGAAACCGTGATATGGGCATTCCCAGTCATTTGGGAAATCTGCAGTAGAATTTCAGAGTAGATGCTTTTCCACTTACTCTTGGGTGGTGTTTTCTTTTCTTTTTTTTTCTTTCCTGTCTCCTGCAACATAAAGCAAATATCCTCACATGAACAAAGCAGCGGGTTTCATGCCAGAGTTTGATTTTTTTTTTCCCGGACAGGAATCACTGGATTCATACATTGCACTGCAGTGATGGGACAAATAACCCTCAAATAACTGCTAAAAAAACCAGATATAAATACATTTAACTGTGCAATTTAAATAATGTCATAATTGGATCTATGAAGTAAATAGCTGGTATAAAACAACCACCTTGCATGTTAAAAAAAAAAAAAAAAAAGGAATTAAAAGATCATGGGGTCTGTCCAGTGAGCGCACCAGCTGTGCGCTAATTACACTGGTGTCCAGGCAGGAGAAGAGCCATGGTCTCTGGAGAAGGAGTTATGGGAGTTAACTTCTCCAGAATAAAACATTTAAAAAAAAAAAAAAAAAAGTGAATTAAAAGATCATGGGGTCTGTCCAGTGAGCGCACCAGCTGTGCGCTAATTACACTGGTGTCCAGGCAGGAGAAGAGCCATGGTCTCTGGAGAAGGAGTTATGGGAGTTAACTTCTCCAGAATAAAACAACATGCTGTTTTCTTCTACATTTTTTTGTGTGTGAGGTGCTTGAGAATAGGCATCTGCATGAAGGCAATGAGAACCCGTAATCCCTGTTGCAGACTGTGCAGCGTGAGCAGGAAGCCCAGCGAAGGGTGGAGAAGCTGTGGGGAATGGAAGGTAGCTGGGTGCACACCCCTGTAATTTCTTTTACTGAATACAAATGTTTCTACTTTGCTCTCCTCCCCTGCAGGTCAGTATTGACTGTTGCTTGTGAACAGACTGAAGTACTGCTTTTTGACCCGATATCTTCAAAGCACATCAAAACTCTCTCTGAAGCTCATGAAGACTGTGTAAATAATATCAGGTAGGCCAGATGGAATAAAAGACCTTGTATTTTGTCTTACCATGGATACTTTTCTTATGACAGTGTGATAAGTTTGTGTTGTGTACTTTCTTGAGGGAGTGGGTTTTGTGAAGCCATTAGATTGCAGTTTGCTTTGTGCCATTTTCCTTCTCTTCAGTGTTGAGGTGAGGAAGGGCTGGAAAGGGGAAGAGAAGGGATCTGAGGGTGGTGGTGGTGATATATAATGCTGATAGGTGGTCTTGTTGGTGGAAGAGCTGCGGTTTATGGGAGGGAAAGAGTGTCTTCTCCTAATGGCTGCAACATGGGTCCATGCCAGAGAAGAATGAGATCTTTCCTACATCCTAGACAGTTTCTCAAACAGTTGTTCAAATAATTTCTTGTTTTTCTCAGTCATTTTCTTGGTTTTTCTCAGCCAATTTTTCCACAGCTGCAACAGTGAGGGTAGGAGAGAGACTGTCTTCACACTGTCGTACTCTGTTAGCCGCTTCATTTGCAGTTGGTGTGTCGGATCCTCCCCAGACCACTGTAGACAGTGTGTGGGAGGGAATACATTGGTGGTGCACTCTGCACAAACTCCTGCAGCAAAGGCTGTTTGCACAATGTTTCATCATTTGACAGTCACCATAAATCACCTCTTGCACAGCCAGTTCTCTCGGGTACCTTTCTCTGTGGTGTCCATTTGATCGGGCAGCATCCAACGTCGTCCTTAAAGGGATACCTGCACCTTACAGCTGACACAAGTCGCCTCCAGAGACTGGGAGTGTCTGACTTTCTGCCACTTGCTTTAGGGATACATCTGTCTCTGGCCAGGTTTACCAGCTGCCCAGCTTCTCTACCATCTAAATCTGTGGTATTGACCCCCTTATCCCAGCAGCAGAGCAACCAGGTGATCAGTGTCTCACCTTCACAATGGCTAAAGCCCTTTCTCATGTTTTGCAAGTTCATAGATAAGGATTGAATGATTACCTCCTCCTGCGTTGATGCTGCCCAAGAAGGACTCTCCCCCAATCTGCTTGAGAAGGTTGCTCTACCTGGCAAGGACCCTCTCCTGGGTCTTCTGGTCTCTCCCATGCTATCTGCCTTTATGTGGTCTTTGTCATAAGGGGCTGGGGAATGAACTGACCTGTTTTTCTGCTTCCTGATCACGGGGTGACTTGTACAACTGATGGAGTTGGAGTAGTCACAGTGCTCATTGTCAGAGCAGTTGGAGTGGCTCATGCCAGTATGGGTGGTGGAAGCCTACTCTTGCACCAATATTTAGTAGGAAACCACCCCTGCAACACATGCACTAGAATTGATAATAAGAAAAAGAGCTGACCCTTTGATCCCTTATCTTTTATACTGAGCATAAGGCAGATGGGGTGGAATATCCTGTTTGTTGGTTTGGGTCTCATGTCCCCTCCTTGGTACATGAAGGGAGCTGACCTTCGTTGTTATAGCAATTAGTATAAGCAGGAGCCTCTCTGCACGCCATTTCCTAGTATTCACTATAAATATCAGACCTTACCTACTAGAAGCAGACATAATATGCCATTAATTTCAGTCAGTTAAAGATGCTTGACTGAAAAGTGAAATTACTGAAAAGAAAATTAGTTCTGTTTCACCTCAAACCAGGACAGGTATTATCACCTCTTTTAAATGGCCTTTGGAATGCCCTGAATGAACATGGTAAATCAGAATGTAACAAGTTGTGTGTGATTTTATGTTTGAAGTGCAAGTCCAAGACGTCAGCAAGATCAGGTATTTACATGAATATGGCTGGTATTTTGAAGCATAAGAGTAATTGCCATAGTTGCATAGAAATTTCCAAACAAATATTGACTGCTCTAAATATCAGTATGATATAGACGAGCTGGGAAAATGAAATGGCTTCAGCAATTCAACTTAAACTCAGTCTTTATGGTTTAAATCCTTTGCCTGTTTCTCAGAATGAAGTGAGAAACAGCAAGCGTAGGAACCTAAAACGTCAGTATTTTTGTCATGTAATGCTTTTCCTTTTAAATTCTATTATTTTTAGCTGTCCTGGGTCTGAAGATAGAATTTCACATGTGAACTTGACACTTTTTAACCTTGTGGGTCATATTGCAGCTTCTCTTCGCTCAGATTCTCAAAGGAAAAAAACCTTGCCAAAACCCCCAAGAAAACTGTAGAAGCAGTCTGAGCATTTCTCCTCAAAAGAGCTGGATAAAATGTGGGCTGCCAGTGTCTTTATGCATTATTCAGATAAATTGATGTTTTTCACAAGCTGCCTGTCCTTTTTAGAAGAGACTGAAGTTTTACATCAGTTGGATGTCTTTCAGAAAAGCTACAGTAAAAGCTGGGGCTAGCTGACACAGAAGAGGAGATGTTGAGAACATGCTTTTCTGTAAGGAAATGCAGTTGTTCACATCTTGCATGCCGGTGGTTGTCCTTTAAATGTGCTTAGTTTTAGATAAAGCTAGGTGAGAAATAAAGCCAAGATATTGGAAGGCGAAGGCAAATCAGATTTATTTTGCTTTTTATGCACCCCTGATGCAGTATCTGATCCTATCACTCAGACTGCTCTCGCTGGGGTTTCAGGTGAGTCTGCATCATGTTTTACAAAGGATGTTCTGTTACAGGCTCCTTCACTCTTGGCTGTCTCTGTTGTGGTCGGCTGTGCTGGTCTTGAGATTTATCTCGTTCCTTGGTTGAGAACAGCCTTGAAATTTCCTGCCCCTCTCTTCTCTTATTCGAACGATCTCATTTCTTTCCACTTTGTCTGTCTGTGAGGCTTTGTAAGTCTGTTTTTAGTCCTTAAATGTCTTTTCTCAGTGTGGTTTGATTTGCATCAAAACATAAGTACTACCTCCAAGCAGATAACTCTCAGATCTACTGTTAATCACCAGACTAAGGTCCTTCCTAACAACGTGTACTAAATTTCCTGCGCCCTTTTGAAATGCTTCTTAAAGCCTTATTTTTATTTTGTAGGGTACCAGAGTAATTTTCTGTGTCTTCCTGCATGTCCCCATTTGTTTGTCGTTATAAACTTAAGTTACAAGGTACTTAACTATATTCTGTAAGGCACGGTTAGTACAGCATTACCTGGAGTATTGTTTCTGCTTAATGAGCAGGACTCCAGGCATTACACTACTACAGAAATTCCTTGTAATAAGCACCAAAAAGAAGTGTTACTGCTGTGCCCTATAGGAGGTGCCTCAGAGGTGTGTGGGAACAGGGAAGCACGTAGTGGTCCTTTTCCAGTAGTCTTGCAGCTGCTGGGGATTTGTGTGTAATCATCTGAAGCAGAAATTTTGTTCTACCTGAACTTGGTCAGGTTTTGAGCTTACTTAAAACCCTCCCATGGCAGAGCTCCATGGCATAAATGTGTTTCAAGGAGGATTTAATAGTATTTTTAAATCTTGGTAACTTAGTTTGAGGCCCTCTATTTATTTTTTTTTTTGTCTTCGTCTCTTAAGTAGGAAGACAGGGAATAATTAATCTATATCTACTTTCTCTGTGTCAGTCAGTTCTATATGCCTGAGTCATATGCACCTTCCATGAGCTCTTGTTCCAGTGAATCCTAGTCATTGCCTATATGGACCATTTGTACCTCCCTGTCTGTTTCTTCTGAAACCTGTTTGTGGTGGGTGAAGCAGGGTTGCTGTAGCATCCAAGATAAAGGCAAATGATGGATTTATACAGGCAAGAGGTGTACTCTGTTGTACTTTTGCCCTGATAAAATGCAACGTTAGATTCTTCCCATTGTGGATGGTTATTTTTCATTGGGTTGTTGCTGGTTTTACGTGATGTAGCCTGGTTCTAAGTCTAAAAGATAAAATGCTGTTTCTAGGGGTAACTTAACACATGTCTTTGTGTAGATCATTCTTGCTTTAGTATTCATGTACTTCTGGTGTTTTTCGGATAGGTTTTATTTTCCCTTTAATGTCAGGTTGAGCTTTTTTCTTTTTTTCCAAATGCCTTCACGGGCATGAATTCCAAACATTAACCTGTATGCTTTGGCCTTCTAAAAGTAAGGGCATGCATAAATTGCAGTGGGGATGGAGTATAATAACTTTTGATTGTGTAATGCAAACTAAATAATTTGATCCAGTAATTTTCTTGGTGAACCAAATAACTTGTCTAAGTACGCTTTCAAAATCTTATCTTCGCTTGGTGTTTTTGAAAAGTCTTTCATTTGCCTCAGTATCCTCTAGATTAATTTATGCAATTTATTACCTACCTCTGCCTTTTTAGTGCTCATTCCAGCCCTTCTATCCCCTTCTGTCTGTTGAAGTGTTTTTACATCAGATATTCTTTCCTTTTGGAATCACTTGAGGGTGGTCAAGCTGCCTCATGCAGGAGTGTTGTATACATTGAATTTTGGCTGAAGACCAGAGATTATCATGATGAAGAACTAAAGTGCTTAACCTGATCAGTGTGATTACCCAACTAGTGTGACCCATATTCTTTTCCACTTTCTCCCAATAGTGAGGAGCCTGTCATCTGTTCAGAAAGCAGGAGCTCCAGACCTGCTAAGTGCAGAACATGCACCATGTGTGTGATAGAAATTCACTACTGCATAAAAGTGTGCTATAGAACTGCAGGTCTGTAAATATCGTGTGAAATTTGGAGCAGTAGGCTTGCTCTTCTTGCAGTACTTTGAGCTGAACAGAATTAAATCTTCTGTTGAGGTTCAAACTCAAACCACTCAAATCCTCAAATGCACATCAGTATGGAAGGAGTCCATGAATTTGGGTAGCCTGTAGCACTTGTGCAGCTGCTGCTTCCAAAGATGATCTGAAATTTTCACACTGAAGAGTGCTCTGCACAGTGCTCTGTACTTGCACTGTGACATGCGTCCCTGCTTTTGTGCATTTGAAAAGCCCAACTTCATGTGTCTGCTTCAGATGGACAGGAAAGGCAGAAACATGGGAGTAAAAGCCCCTTTTTGGTGGAGACTGTTGAGACCATCCTGGTACAGACCTCCCTGGATGCAGAAAGCCTGCATGGCTCTTCCTGAGTCTGAGGCTGCAGCAATTGTTACCTCAGGGCATTGCGGAGCTGAGGGGCTCTGAAGGGAATGATGGGCAAAGGTGAGATGAAATTAAGGGGCCAGGGAGATATGCAAACAGTGGTAGTGTTCAGATTTAAATCTAGTTCATGTTCCCAAGATAGTACCGTTTGTAGTGCAGGCCATGTGGTTGGTAGAGCACCATACGGAGCAGCAAGGTGTCAAAGAAATGAACAGAGTAAAGAGGAGCATGGGTTTAATTAATTACAAGCTGATAGGATCTTGTGTAGTCTTATAGGAGGGTAGGATTGCTGTGTCTTCTGGTGCTGCCTCTTTGTAGCAGCAAAAGGCTCTGGTGAAGATGGGGAAGATGAAAGGTAAAAACTGCAAGCTCTGGAGGCTGGCAGAGCTCTGCCGCAGGGACTACTGAATAGTCAGAGGGAACATTTTGCTAGTGGTCCAAAAGCTGACTGACTAGTCCAAGGATATTTGTGTCTTTAAAAGACTTGGTAAGTTTAAAACTGAGTATTGTGCAGATGGGTAACTGGTTTAGTTACCACAGGGACCCACAGATCCACCACAGGATTTGTTCCACTGATGGTTTGGTGGTTATGTGATCTTTTTGTGATTAATTAAAAAAAAAAAAAAAAAGCCAAAAAAAAACCTTCTGCTGTCTTTGAATTGAAGCATAAACAGTAGAAAAGTTTTTATTGGTTTGGGTTTTGTGGGGGTTTTTTACAGTGCAATTTAGTAACAGCTTTGAAATATTTACAGAACACTTTTTCAACGTACAGGTTAAGGCAGAGTCAGGGCACAGTGATAAGAAACACTTAGTGCAGATTTGTGCTAGGTGGGATACAGGGATGAACTGGCAGCATAACTCATGTTCAGATCCATTGGAAATCCAGATGGGAATGACTCTTAAAAGTCCAGCAACTGCTTGCAGCTTTAAAAAAAAAAAAAAAAAAGCCAAAAAAAACCTTCTGCTATGCTTCTGTGGGTTTGTTAGCTTGCTATTGGGGATGTGCTACTGGTGCATATCCCAACAGTACTGTTTTTTAGTGGAACTGTTTTATTGGCGAATATTCTGCTGTATGTTCATTTTTTTGTGCAGCCAGCTATTTATTTCTCTGTTAGCTTAAACTCCTGCTTAAGAATATTTAAATTGGAAAAGGCACTAAGCAGCCACAGTATTTCTCTCTTGTTTTCAGGTTTCTAGATAATCGACTGTTTGCGACTTGTTCTGATGACACTACAATAGCACTTTGGGATTTGAGAAAGCTGAACACAAAAGTGTGCACTTTGCATGGTCACACTAGCTGGGTTAAGAACATTGAGTATGATACCAATACAAGATTACTAGTAACGTCGGGGTTTGATGGAAACGTGATCATCTGGGACACGAACAGGTATGTGGCTGCTGTGTTGCTGCTGTTGCATTTCTAGAGGTTCTTCCATAGAAGATGAAAAACCTGTTTCCTTGGATGGTGCTATATTGCTGTCTTAAATACTGTGATTAGTTTATAGCCCTTATCAAGAACTTGCATCACCTTTGTATGATATTTGTCCAGTAGTTAAAAAGTGATGTGCACATCTTGCTGATGTGCCAAAATGTAGTAGTAGGGGGGTTTTTTTGTTTTGTTTATTTGTCTTGAAAGAGCTCTGTCTTCATTGTTGTGGTAGTATGAGAATGTGACTACTGCTATTTCATTAAAATCTGATTTAAGTAGGATAAAGATGGTACTCAAAAAAAGTTTTTGAATGAATAAGGGTGCTTAGCACATCCTCGACTCTTCTGGACATGTTTAGGGACTTGAGTCAAAGCTAATTGCAGGCTTTTCTTGTGCTTCCTTTTCGCTGTCCAGGTGCACAGAAGATGGATGTCCCCACAAGAAGTTTTTTCACACCCGTTTTCTTATGCGAATGAGGCTGACGCCAGACTGTTCCAAAATGTTGATCTCAACCTCCTCTGGATATCTTCTGATTTTGCATGACCTTGACCTGAACAAATCTTTAGAGGTTGGCAGCTACCCAATTTTAAGGGCGAGGAGGACTACAACAAGTTCAGGTGAATGCTGTGGAAAAGTCTCTGGCAGCTTCTGTTTTAGAGATGTTTTATGGGATATTCTTAACTGGCAAAAGAAGGCAGAGGTAGTGTCAGAAGGATTCTGCCGAGGCTTTGGCACAGTGGCACCTCCGTTGTTCAGGGGTCATGCACATCTGTACTGTCAAGTGGTATGTTCTGGCTCGGGTAAAGTCTTCAGGGTGGGTTTTGGTAGCAAGACTTCTGCACTACATGATAAAGTGCCTGTGGAATTTTGTCACCTTGAGCTGTCAGTCTCTTGCTTTATTTATCTTTATTTGTAACAGAAGAAACAACCCATGTTGAGTGGGCTGACTGTGTGTGAGCTCCAGTGACTACTCATGACTCGTATAGTGGTGTGGTTGCTCTTGGCGCAGACATGGAAAAATCACCTTCTCTGAAATTTCACTGCTTTATGGCAGTACCAGAACAGAGTACTGACAGAAACTCTGCCATTTGGGTGTCAGGATGTAAAGGAAGTGGCCTGGGGAAGAATGCGTACCCCAGCTTCTGGTAGTGACAGTGTAAGAAGGAAGGAACGCAGCTCACCTCTTGTTCCCAGTAGAGTTTGTTGTGCTGGCGGTTTATTTGTATGAGGCACAAACAGAATGGTACTTTTAGACTATAAACTAAGCTTTCAAAAGTGTTTTCTTAACAGGGTGCCTTACCTTTCACTTAGCATTTGTAAGGAGAGTTGAGTGCGGGCCGTGTGTGGTAAGTGGGCTATGCGTGGCTGTGGTGTTCACCTGGCTTGTGCTGTTTGCAGACATAACTTCATCGGGTTCCTCCGGTCCCCGGGCTGTTGGTTCACCGTGTCACCAGAATGATTCAGGCTTGCTGACTGAAAAACACATGTCTCGGTCCTCCCAGCGAGAAGGTAGGAAAAGATTTTAAAAAAAAAAAAAAAAAAGGTAATAAAAAAATCATGGACTTTGACTCATTCTATCCAGAAGACACCAGAATATAATAGTGACGAGCTGTGTTTTTGTCTCTGTGACTTTTAAAACAATAGTGTTGCTATGACTTCTATTAAACCAATAAAATATTGCATGCTGAAGGCTGGGGATCTAATCATTTTTTTCCAAGAAATCTGATGACAGCAACAAGGTCTTTATTTTATATTAGTACATTATTGTTGTTATGTAGAGGTGCTCCCTTTTCCTTGTGTTTTTTCGTCAAAGCTTGTGTGAATGACCTTCAGAAAAAGAAGGAAAAAAACCCCCAAAACAACAGAGCAGAACATAGCTATGTTTTGCTTTTTGTTTTCCTTAATGATGAGAATGTGTATGCAATTTCTCCATGAGGAGTCAATAGAATTGAAAAAGAATAGGAAAAGAGGTCTTAAATGTGGACACAGTGTTTTGTGGAGTTCTGATTACAAACTAAGTCCTACCTGACTACAGAGGTATGAAAACTGATGGTCCTGTGACTGGCAGGCTTCCTCTGAATCTAGGATGCACTTTCAGAAAGTCAGTGCAAACTTGGCAAATTGGCCAAATACTTTGTGAATCACATGCTGTTTCAAATAAGTATAAAGTGAAGTTTTAACTACTCATGGCTGTGAAATCGTCAAACATACTTATGAAAGGAGGAGGCTTATCTGGGTGCCTGGGCGTGATTTACCTGTGAAGAGCTTTTTAGGGGAGAGGGGGGGAAAAGCAAAACTGCATACAGGCTTTGGAAGGAGTTTGGAAAGGATGTCATATATATTTGAGAACCAGTAATTTTTAGAACCCCCCCCCCACTCTTTAGATTTTGTGTTAATGATAGTGAAGAGCGTATGTGTAGAAAGCTAACTCTGACTTAGTTCATAATATGAGATGATATAATGCAGCTCTAGGAAAGCAAATTTCAAAAAAGAAGCTATTTAAAGCAGGACTGAGCCCATTGGTATTGGCGTCAATCTTTCGTATTTGATTTATCCTTTCATGAAGGTGCATCTTTCTCTAGCAGTCAGATGCAAGTGTCAGCACTAGACTGATGAGGTGAAGATCAGTGTATAGATTTCACTGAGACCTTGCCTTTGGCTTCCCCTTGTAGGTGGATCACCTAGAAATAGTTTGGAGGTCTTAACACCCGAGGTTCCTGGAGAAAGAGATCGAGGTAATTGCATTACATCACTACAGCTACATCCAAAAGGATGGGCTACACTTCTTCGGTGCTCAAGTAACACAGACGACCAAGAGGTAAAACAAATATGTTTTTTTAAAAAATACATTAAATAAGATGTATTGATCATAAAACTATATTGAAATTTCCTTGCTCTGGAGTAAATTTGCATTTGAATAAATTAGTCTGTTATTTCTGCTTACAATTTTTTTTTCACAAAGATTATTAATTTTATTTTTTTTTAATGATCTCATATGACTTTGTATCCCACATTCAGTACTCCTGTTGCTCAGCTCTGTCACAGAATACTTTTGATAGGTCACAGCTCTGCTAAGTTTTCAAGCAGTAGTTGTGCTGCCACATACATGACTTAGAAAAATGTAACTGATAAAACATATGAGGCATGAACTTGGAAAAGACAGAGGATTAGAGAGTTGTATACATGGTTCAAGTTGAGCAGAGAAGCTCCTCTAAATTCCTCAGGTGCCTTTGGAATGTTTTCTGCCTCCATTGATGCTTCAAGGATGAAGTGCTCCTGCTATGCCCCTGATGCTTTCCAGAGGCTGCTCCGACACTGTAGTAAAAAATGTCATGGTATATTTCTGCATCTACTTAAAACTGCCACACCATAGTCGGAATATGAGTTCCAGTGAAGCTTATGTAACAAAGTGCCTTGGTTTCAACTCTCACCCTCAAACTCTGCAACTTAATACAAAGGGGACATCAATGATTATCCTGGCAGAATCCATTTCAAACCTGTACTTGACGTACTAAGTCATAAGACCAGCTACAGCTCACATGCAACTTGTACTTAGGTGACTGAAATGTGCAGCTTTAAAGAATCATGGAATCCTAGAATCCCATGTTGGAAGGGACCTCAAGGATCATCTGGTCCGACCTTCCTTGGCAAAGCACAGTCTAGACAAGATGGCCCAGCAGCCTGTCCAGCTGAGTCTTGAAAGTGCCCCATATTGGGGAATCCACCCCTTTCCTGGGGAGATTATTCCAACTGCTGATTGTTCTCATTGTGAAAAATTTTTCTCTTGTGTCCCATCAGAATCTCCCCAGGAGTACCTGTTACTCCTTGTCTTTTCCACATGACTCCTTGTAAAAAGGGAGTCTCCATCTTCTTTTTAGCTACCCTTTAAAGGAACATGGTGATAAGGTCTCCCCTGAGCCTTCTTTTCTGACAGCCAATGTATCCAGTTTTCTCAGCCTTTCCCTATATGGCAGCTTCCCATTCCTTGGATCATCTTGGTGGCCCTTCTGTGGACCCTCTCCAGCCTGGCTACATATATTTTGTATAGCAAGGACCAAAACTAAACACGGTATTCCAGGTGTGGCCTGACAAGTGCAAGTAGAGTGGGATAGTGACTTCATTATCTATGCTGGCAATACCCTTGAGGCAGTCCAGTGTCCCATCAGCTTGCTTTGCTGCAGCAGCCCGCTGTTCACTCATATGGAGTTTGTTGTCCACCAGGACCCAAAGTCGCTTCCCACAGAGCTGCTCCCCAAACGGGTAGGTCCCAGCCTGTGCCCCACTCCTGGATTATGTTTTCCCATGTGCAAGAGCTTACACTTGTCCCTGTTTACCTTCATAAGGTTCTTGTTATCCCACTCTTCCAGCCTGTGCAGGTTTTCTGCTGGGTGCCTCTCCCTTCCCAGGTAACGGCAGGCTTTAAGGCCAGGTGGATTATGTTTCCCCAGATTGTGTTTGTGAACTGTCACATAACAGCTGATATATTGCACATTGTTGTAAGGCAAACAAGCAGTCTGTAACGCACATGGAATAATGAAAAATTTTCTTCATGGACTGTATAGAAAAACAGGAGCCCCCAGATTGTGTGCTAGAGCAACTGTTTTTGAGAAGGAACTTGCAGGTTAACTCAAGTTCACGAATAATTAAAGCCCAGTCAGAGCCTTCAGAAGATGTGGACTCCACCAAATGGTCCTCTTGCAAGCACCTTTTTTCCTAGGGTTATTTCAAAGTTATTGCTGTGGCGGTTGTGTAGACCACTCTGTTTTCAAGGCATGGAGCTTTTGTATTTGTTTTCCAAACCCACAAAGAATTCTTTGAATACTTGACCAATAATAAACAGTTTAGTTAATTTGCTAGCTGATATAAATTAGAGTTGGTTTGGTTTGGGGTTTGGTTGGTTGTTTTTTTTGTTTTGTTTTGTTTGGTGTTTTTTTTTAAGAAAGCCACTCTGGTAATGGTAACCTCTTAAAGATGTGTAGAGGAGTGAATGGAAGCTTAGCGTATTTGTTATAAATTTTAGTGCTGGTTCTGTAAACTTATCATCAAACCACTATACAATAGCATTTTTTGAAAATGCAAATATTATATTGGTTTAGCTGATACTGATGATTGACATAGTTATAATTTCCCATAATCCTAATGTTTGCCTTACTGTCTTCTGTTAATATTCATTAGTATTGTTCCCTTTGTGTTTATTTCAGTAGAATATGTGGAACAGAACTAAGAACACTTACTTTGCCTTGTGGCTGAAACAACAATCAACACGATAAAAAAAATTTTCAAAAAGCTGGTTTTGCATTTGGTTTGAGATTATTTAATTAGATTACACATTAAAATCCCTGTCTGTCTCACAAGGAACAATCTGGCTATATACCTGTTCATAGCATTCCTCCAAAAATCTATTTCTTTTCAAAGATTTCTTTCCCTTTGAAGTTAAGGGCATAATTCCAACGGTCAATTTAAATTACAGTGGGCTTTATTGTAGATTTCATTTAAATGTTTACTAAATTAGAGCAGATGCCTGGGCCAAAAAGAGCATCTATGCTCTTTCTAGGTAAAAACTAGATTTAAAAGATTATATCTAGCATCTATTTAATTAAAAAAACGGCTTTGGTGCTATACAGCTGTTTTGCTCAGACAGATCAAAGTGAAGGAGATGCCAATGGACTGTATTTCACAGTAGATGCTTGTTGAAGAGCAGATGAGCAGTAGTGTCAGTCGTCCCTGTGTTACTCAGTGTGCAGCGGGAGGGAATGAGAATCTGCAGTGCTTTACTTTTCTTTCAATGTTCCTTTCTCTGCCTCTCCCTTTAGTGGACTTGTGTCTATGAATTCCAGGAAGGAGCCCCTGTGCGCCCTGTCTCACCTCGCTGCTCCCTGCGGCTGACTCACTGCATCGAAGAAGCCAATGTGGGCAGGGGTTACATCAAAGAACTTTGTTTCAGTCCCGATGGCAGGATGATTTCATCCCCGCATGGCTTTGGGATACGCTTGTTGGGGTTTGATGCACACTGCAGCGAACTTGTTGACTGTTTGCCCAAAGAAGCCAGTCCCCTGAAAGAAATCCGTTCCCTCTACTCCCACAATGACGTGGTACTGACAACCAAGTTTTCTCCAACGCACTGTCAGATCGCCTCGGGGTGCCTTAGCGGACGTGTTTCTCTGTATCAGCCAAAGTTCTAGGCACATCTTGCATCAACAGGACCTTCAGATGTTTGTGGTTGTTACTTCAGTTTAGTTGAAGTGTGTTCTTTCTGAAATCCCTGAATCCAGATAAGATCATAGTTACTCTGATCTCTGAACACAGCAGTGGAACCAGTTTCCAGCCCAGCACTCTGCGTTCTCATATGGCATCCACAAGTCTGCTTCCGCGTGCTGTTTTCAGCCTTCCAAGCAGACCTCTGCTCCTGCTGATCCTGTGCCATCCAGTCATTGTTCTGGTTTGTTTGTACCATAATACTTGTTGATAATTTCCTCCAATGCAACTTGAAGTGGGCTATTTGAAACAAATGTAGAGGAGACAGGGGCTGCAGTTCAGCCCGGATGCACCCAGGTACGACACCTCCTTGTTCCAAAGGAGCCAGACTTCCTCACCTACTCTTCCTTGGCCTTTGCTGTGGCTGAAAGTACTATATGGTGATTATTAGATAATGAGCTGCTTTTCTACGTAACTAACACAATTAGTTACTGTCATACAGAGAAAAGAAAATTTTGTTTTAATTTATATATTAATTTGGTGGTTTGTGATTGGCTAGAAAAATGAGCCAACTTTCTGCAGGAACATTGGCTAGAAAAATGAGCCAACAAATGCTGCAGTTAGCATTTTGGTTTCTGTGATTGCATATACTGTGTTTATTGCCAGAAGGAAGCAATTCTGGATGGAGATGTAGCTACATTTTTTTCCTCAGAGAATTTAGTAGGAAGAGACTGGGGCAGGGCAGCAGAAGCTGAGTGGGTGAGGACCCATTGACCCACCTGCCACGTAACAGCTGCTGACAAACTGTTGAGATGTTTGGTATGAGGAGGGTGTCCTCCGTCGGCCTCTCTTGGGCAGCTTTGACTCCTCAGCCACCAGAGTTGAGCTTTCAATGTCAGTAACATAAACCTTAATCCCACATTTGAAACTTAACACTGCAGACTTTTTTGCTGATGTTAAGGTTGTGTCCCGCCTGACTCTTCTTCCACACCTCACCTGCACCATTTCTGTGACAGGAGCTTGTCTGGGATGGGTCCGTTGGGAATGGATTAAAAGCATGCCTGTCTACAGTAAGATCTATTCGGATTTAACCAGTTTTATCGTAAGATGTGAAAAATGTTAATATTCACCATTAAATCACATATTAAGTACGAATGCCAAGTTTTAGCCCTCAAGTTAATGTAGCTAACCTTGTAAATGCAGTTATTTCAGTCTTGTACATCCATATCAGTTTATAATATTCTTATCACTTATGTGTTCCAAGATCTGTTTTTTTTTAGTATTTCATTAAGGTTTTGCTGACCAATCACACACTCAGTTCAGCAGGAAAACTACCTAAAAAGTACTGTCATATTTTGGTATTCAGATTCACTATCTCTGGCTCAACAGAGTGTGCTTTTTAAAAGTTGACTCTTAAAAAGCCTTTTGCAAAATACATGTTTGGGGAAAAAGAAGACATCTATGCAGATGAGAGCTGAAAATACACAAATCTGAGGATCCTCTTGTAGTTTTGAATTTGTGTAGGTAGCATACTCTGGGTGTTGTTGGAGAAGTCTTTGAAACTTAAGGTTCCTTTGCATTATGAGAAAAAAAAATCTTAAATTTCCTCTTTTGGAGAATTTCTTTAGTAATACAAAGCTTTCAGTGTTGGGTATTTGGTAATCTGAGGACAAGTTAATTAATCCTCCATTGGGTTTTCATCACCTCTAGTAGCTGACTGCAAAACGACTACGTTCAAGTAGTCAAGTATGTGCAGCTAGCAGACTTCCTATTTTTGGGTAAAAGTCCTAAGCGTGCTTTCTCATGGGTTTTTAACAGAATTACTTGGTGATGATGTCTCGGTGGAATACCATCTCAGCTGGAGGAGAAAGAATAATTTTTTAAGTAAATATACTCAGTTAACTTAAAACACAAATAAATGCACATAGTCTTCTCAGACAGGAACTCACAGGTTGAAATGTCCCATGTCATATCTTCTGAGCAATTCTCTAGTTGCTCAAACTATTGTCTTGAACTCAAAAATAGGTTGACAAAATCATAAATGAAGAGAGATGCCCTGTTTTCTAAACCAGTGGCTCTTCAGTTCAGACACTTGTACCTTTTTGCGTCTTCTGGAACTGTGTGCAAGGAACACAATTCATTAAAAGGTATTTTTTCACTTTAAGTTAATTGGCCAAGTCATGAAAAATAGGGCCTAGTGACTATCAATAGAACATACAAGTGTGTCTGAGGCTGGTTAGAAATACGTGGTTTCTGTCTGCTCCAGCTCTTCCTGCAACGAATAACAGCCTGAAAACCTGAATCACCCCTGGGGTGGCCAAGATTTGAGGCTTTGTTAGAAGCATTTCAGGGGTGCTCCCTCCTCTATGACTTAAAGCAGTGGAAGTGAATTGTACAGAAACTTTGAGGACAGTTGTGGAATACAAGATTTGTATGCAAAGGCGGAGCTAAGCTACAAGGAGTTTTTAATTGGCTGAACTATTTTGGGTAAAAAACCAAACACGAAAGCCAAAAAAAATAAATCCAGTAGCAGCATGTTCTCCCGCCATCCCTGCTCTGGACCATGATGGCTTTTTCCCTAAGCACTCGCTCTCTGTGCTTCTAGGGTGCTGTTTTCTCATCTTATTTAATGCTTTGCTAAACATCATTAAAGGAACTACAGGTGACATTTTGAAGAAATCTTAAGTAAAATTGTCACAGGCTTGAGCCGTGTTTGTTCTGGAGGCAAAGAGGCACCCATAAACTCACAGCAGTTCCTGGGCTGGTTGGTTGGTTTGTTTTCATAGCTGGTTTTGTTTTTTCCTATCAGAAATTCCTTGAACTGGTGGATTGCTTGTGACTTTAATTCTATGCCTGTTAATATGCACTGAGTGTTACTTTTTAAATTCTACCTCATGATAGGCTGTTTTTCACGAGCGTTGTGCTGAAGCAGTGGACACTGGCTTTTCTGTGTAAAGACCCGTTACCCCAAAGTGAGAGGTGTCATTGCACCTGGGTCCCCCTGCGATGCCTGGCCCCTGGGGTGGGGGTGACCGGCCCCGCAGCGTGGGACCAATCTCAACGCTGACCTGGTTACGGGGTTTGGTGACGCCTTGGTGCTTTTGTAGCATGTACAGCAGATGCATATTAAGATGGATTCTGTCCGTGTGTGCTGTAGAAATGTTACCTAGCTCTTCTGATTACATTTGTAAAGGTTTGAATTAGAGTAAGTAGGTAATCTTAGATTTTGATCATTTGGTTACTCCTTTTCAACAATACTTGGCAATTTTCAATGAAATTTAATCTATTTTACCTATGAAGTTGGCGTAACACTTAATGAAACACTATTCTGTAGTTTATAGCTGATGCACCTTGCAGTTATATCTTGGCGGAAGGACTGGTTTTCAGTTGTCTTTCTGACTAGTACTATCTTGCCTTATTGTATTAATGAAGTAATTTGTTGGTGAGCTTTGGAGTATTTCTAGATAGTAAAAAAACCAGTTTATCTTACTGTTATGTTTCAAAAGATGAATTCTTAACCTTCCAGAACTATATAAGACTACCTGAAATAAACATAAGAAGATGTTTCAAACGGTATATGAAAGACTGCAGCACCAGCAGAGTATGGCAGTGACTTACACCAGTTTCTTTCTGCCAGTTTATGTTTAACCACTCTAGTGTTAGAACACTTGACAAATTTTACAGTGTTTCTACTGAAGACGGAGTTCTCCGTGTGATTGTAAAGCATGCAGTATGTTTTTTAAATGCATGGTTTCATATTCATTAACTTCTGTAGTAAAAGAATTCCTCCATTCACAGCTTGGCTGATCAGCAGAAGCAGATAAACTACATAACTATCTCTATAGGAATGTAAACGTATAGCAGCGTCTACAGGAACCAAACTAGTGTTTGAAGCTAGTTCTCCTTTTGTGGTAGTCCAGTGACTGTATGTTGTGGGAGTAAATGCATTTTCTGAGTATTCCATTAGAGGTCAGTCTTTAAATCACCGCAGCACTGTTAGACATTCGTGGGGATGGGGAGAGAAACTATTACTGGGACTGTACAGTGACATTCATGTATATGTACTTTCTCTGTACGAGGTGTGTGTGTATTTCAGTGTATATACCGCCACGGGGCATCAGCCCACTTGTCAAACATGGGTAGTTCAGGGAATAATGCAACCTCCAAACAGAACTATTGGGGATAGGAGGAAAAGCACAGTGATACAGACAGACACACACACACGCTTGTTTGCACTCTTGGAGTCTTGGTGAGGACAGTTTGATTGCCTACTACCAGAATGAGAATGTAAACATCAGGTTTTTCTGGGGTTTTGGGGGGGTGGGGGGATTGCTTGATTTTGGTCGGGTTTTTTTTTAGTTTGTTTGTTGGTGTTGGGTTTGGTTGTTTTTTTTTAATTTGGGTAATACTGATGTGGAGACGGTCCTGATACTGTAAAACATGGGTCTGTTGCTCTGTGACATGTGAACTTCTAGAAAAAAGAAATACACTTGCCAAATGAAAGCTTTTAAAAAATCTAGTTTACAAAATTCTAAAAAGATGGAGTAAAAGGAGAAAGTCAACAGCCCATAATATTTTTGTCCTGCAGGAAAAAGAAACTTCTCATTTCCTGATCTTGGTCAAAGGTGCATTTTCTTAAGCACTAAGTATCTTCAGTTAAGTGTAAGGTTTTTAATACAAAAACAAATTGTGCATGTAAGAATATTTTGAAATACCTGAGATTTCATAGTAAAAATTGTAGCCTTTTAATACAGTATAGGAAGTATCAGAACTGCTCTGAAAATATTGTACTTGCAGCCGTACAGTAACTTACTATTTGTGGACAGTTTCTTTTGCTTGCATAATAAATTAAACAATAATTCAATGAATTAAAATCTATTTTAATGTATTTATCTTACACTGAGCTCTGTTCTGTAATACTCGCTGGTTCTTGCCTACTCCCTACAACTAAAAGGAAAAAAATAGCACGTAGAGCAAAACAACCTCTGCAGGGAGGTCTGTTCCCCTCCACAGGTTTCTTGGCCACTGTGATACTGTCAGGAATGGTGGTGAGAGGAGACCGATCACTTCTGAAGCCTAGAGAGCAGGACGTGTTGGGGGCAGTGTCATGACTACAAACCAAGTGTAATTAACCATTCCATCACCCGAGACAGTACCTGTAGGGTAAAGAGCTCCTTTTGTTCAAACAGCAAACCCTTGAAGGCAGCAGTGCAGCTCTTGCAGTGCAGAGCAGGCAACTCAGATCTGCCCACAGGGACCAGCCTGAAGCTGGGAACCTCGTGGGAACTGTCCTGCCTGCGCCACCGTGGGCGGCCATGGCCCAGCAGTGGGTCCTGGGTGGCCTGTGCCAGGGGCAAGGCTCTGCCCTGCTGTGCTTCCCCTGGGGAAGTGCTGGGCTCCAGTGAAGACACCAGGCACAGTGAAAGCAGCATCTGCACCAAACTCAGGTTTTGTGCATCAGCCAAGGTACAGAAGAACGTCTGGGTGTCCGGCAGGAGTGATGGGGCACGTGGGGCACTGAGTGCTCGGGGCATTATCGGCTGCTGACAGGCAGGAGCAGCATGCCATCTGGGTTTAAATCAGCAGGTGCATTTGCGCTGGGGCAAAGAGAATACAAGGTGAAGAAATGAGCACACCTTGTTGCCCCGGCTTTGCTGTAAAGGTGGCAATACGCCACTGCTCTGCAGATCTCAGGCTTGTGCATCACGAACCCAGCTGTAGTGATGTTTTGTCATATTTTCCTGAAAATGAGATCAGAAGAGTCAAAATTTGACTCTGAACCTCTTACCTGTCCAACAGCCTTGTTTGATGCAGGCTGGCAGAGCAGGCAGCGGTGAACAGCATAAAATAATGTGCTACATCCAGATTACCTACTCTGACACCACAAAAATGCTGCTTGGGCCTGTCAGTGCCTGTGGCTTGGTCTTGCCCTTCATTATACATTGCATAATCCATGAGGGGAAAACTGGCACTCTGGTTGTTAGTGACGTGACAGCATTGGTTTCTGTGAGAAAAACCCAACAACTTGCACAGCCTGACCAATGTGTGACATTTGGTTCTCATCGCTGGTGCTGGAGCTCTCACCATCACATAAGGGCTGCTGAGAGCTGTTGCTGTCAAATTAGTTTACTTTCCCATGTAAAAGGCTGTGTTCCTTCCACCTCCCCTGCAAACAGACAACTGGCGCAGTTTGGCTCCCTGGGTAACATAAAAGAGGTTGTGCTGGTTTCAGCTGGGAGTTAATTTTCTTTCTTAAGCTGTAAAAGGAAGGTCAGTAATACCTATTGGATTCAGTTGTTGCTAACCGGTATTTACACTTTTTGAAGATTTTTTTTTTCAGCTTCCCATAGAAGAAGAGACATAACAATGGAATGGCCTATGGAATATTCTGTACCACAGCCATCATCCTCAGGATATAGATGGGGTTGGCTGGGGGCAGGAATGCGTGGTCACTGCTCAGGATGGTGCCAATTCACAGGGCAATGAGTGTGACCCTTGTCATTAGTCTTTTTCTGTTATTAAACTCTACTAGAGGCTCAAACAATGACGTGGGGGTTTTCACCCTTCCCCCACCTTTCTTTCAGGGGGAGCGAGCAGCTGCCTGGTTCTGGTTGCAGGCCAGCGCTCAGCCATGACGTAAGTATACAAGAGTTTTGGAAAAGAAACATGCCTGAAAGGGACAGAGCAGTATTTTGTAGTATCGCCCTCCTTTGCTCAAAGTAGCTATTACCCAAAGTCTAGCTTTACGAATCTTTATCTCGGCAGTATTCCTTGTTACCTTACCGGTGGGATTCCCCTTCCCTTCTTTAGCTGGGAGTGACCATTGGAGTGCACCGAGGGCTGCCCAGACACCAGAAATCCTTTTCAAAACTCTGCTTTACAGGCAGGTCCCAGCTGCAGGCTTTTGGAGAAGGCAGTGGCTGAGGCTTGGCCCCTCTCACTGTCCAGGACACGTCCTGGTTTAGTTCTGCTTCCATCTGTGGCATTGCAGTGAGGAGAGAAGGCACCAGAGGAGTGAGCTAGAGGTGCCAAGGCACCAGGGCAGAGAACTGAGGCCAAGGCCACGTCTCGCCTTCATCGTCCCTGCCCTGCACACGGACACACAGGAACGTGGGGAGCTGGGCTGGGTTCAGAGATCGGCTCTTTCCCATCCTTGCATCACACCTGTTCTTACACTGCAACTGCACTGAGTGTGGCTACAGGCAGCTGAGGCTGGAAACAATCCCAAAATGCCTGAACGGTTGTTTATGTGATAGTTCAAGCACCGCAACCCCCCTCTGGGTGCTCTGCCCTGTCTGATACAGCCCATTCAGTAAACATGTTCCATCTCACAGCAACTTGGGTGCCAAAACTCACCGCGCCCCTCTCATCACTGGTCCTCTTACATGTGAAACATCTGTAATTTGTTAAGCACCCAACTCCTTTAGCTGTGTTGTAAAACTGTCAGTGGCAACACATCACACCAGACAATACCTGAGCACAGTTCGTGCTCCCTTGAGCTGCCGCGTCACAGACAGCAACAGACCATGACCCTGCTTTTGTCTTCTGCTACAGTCGCACCAGTCACCACTTGGCCAGAGGCAGCCTGATGTTGAACTCCTACCCTCAGCACTTCAGATTTTCCAACGTTACAGAAGGATATAGTATCTTCCACAGAGAAACAGGATGCAAATTATTTTTATTCCATCAAGGAGTGATTACAAAAAAAGTACACTGCTAAAAATCAGATTCTGACAGTAACAAACATTCAGTAAACATTTTATTTAAATGCAGATAATCACAACATTTGGATACAAGAATGCTCACTTGTGCCTGGCCATTTCTGACTGTGAAGCTGGGGACTATATT
This sequence comes from Calidris pugnax, assembly GCF_001431845.1. Classification (NCBI taxonomy): domain Eukaryota; kingdom Metazoa; phylum Chordata; class Aves; order Charadriiformes; family Scolopacidae; genus Calidris; species Calidris pugnax. Next base: position 136,674 of record NW_015092476.1, read on the forward strand.
ATGATTATAACACACTGATTAGAATCAGTATTTGGAGACAGTTTAGCAAATGGAAAACTCAAATTAGAACAGTGATAGCCACTCCAAAACCTAAGAAAAGACCAATTCAGAGCAGTTTCTGAAATCTTTCCTGCCCTCCATCATCCAAAATACTTTGTTTTGTACAGAGAGTTTCACAACATGAAGTCCCCCAAGAGAATCAAATGGTCTTTAAGACCCCCACCTGCATTATGCTCATGCTTGCTCTTCTGGCCCTTTCTCTAAGGCCTGAAGTCTCTCAACTTCCAAGTCTGTAAGACACACAGTACTTCATATTTCTGTAAATCTTTTTCAGTACTCACCTACAGAAATCCTTAAACATGTCTCCAAATGCCATATCTGCTTTCCTACCTAAGGTCGTCTTTGGCTGTCGTCTCTGCTGCACTTACAGACCTGCGCTGGACTGGGTAATGCCCCGACACCTCACCCGTCAGTGCTGCTGTACAGTCCTGTCTTACAGAACTCTTACAGAGTGCACAGCAAGTAGGCAGGACTCCAAATTCCAGGTAAAAGTCTCTTGTTGCGATCCACAGCCCAAATGAAACAGAAGTGATTTGCAAAAGACAAGAAATCTCAGTACAAGAGAGCCGTGCTTGTGAACTACGTTCACAGCTGCAGGCAGCTGAACCATTCCATGAGCATTAGAGAAAAGGCCGTCTCCTTTCCGGCCCCACAGCTGTCAGCAACAGGAACAGCAGCAATGCAACAACAGAAAAAAAAATAAAAGCAGAACAAACTCCATGTTTATAAGTAGGTTTTTTAACAAGGAAGGACACTTAAAGCTTCAGTAAATTTGCTGTTTCATTCCTTCCACTTTTCCCTTTTTCACATGAAGGCACACACATACATACACACACAGAGATCCCACTTTGAACGGGAGTCACCTCACGCTGAAGTTAAACATGGAGTAACCACTCTGACACTGCTGAATGAAACATTCATCTTAAAGCCAGGTGTCAGAACAGCTGGCAGAAGAGTTTGCGTAGGCTTAGGTTAATCTTGAAGTTCCAAACTTCAGTCATCTTCATCTGGATCTGTCCTTTTAAACAATAACGAGTACTTTCGACCCTAAAACATTTGAAAATGCAGCTCTTAAATCGAGACTTTGTAGTTTATCAGACAAGGGAATAACTTTTCATCAGCCCCCTCCTCGATTCTCATGTTCTACACCGTGGGCAGTGGAGCATATTCCATCACGGAGCGTTAATAAATTTTGGGAGTGATACGGAATAAGCCGCTGGACTAACATAAGTCTTTTTTTTGTTGTTGTTTTTTTTTTTGTTGTTTTAAGCCTTGTGTTTGTCGAGTAGTTCCATTATGGGTAAACTCACCTGCCAGCAAATAAATACTTTAAAAAGTTCATCTTAATTGCATCACCATTCACCCCATAAATATCAAAGGCCAAGACTAATTACCTTTGACACTACGCAGGCACTGTTCCCTTGGATTAAGTGACAACGTATGTGCCGATCCCCAAACAAACAGAAGAGCCCAAGGAAGACAGTGGTTTTCACAATAGCTTTAGCAAGAATTCATAGGTTGCGTTGATTATTCCCCAGGATAGGACAGAACGATGGTAATTCAGATGGGCTCCTCTGAAAAGGTGGTTCAGTTTTCTGTCACGTTCCAGCCAGATCTTCACGAAAACTTTTGAGAAGGACTGAAATTCACCACCAATTTGAGCTTGCATGCGAGTTTTTACAACATTCACTGGGAAAAACAAGAATCCCAGCATGGCACCCAGCAGCCCTCCACAGATAAAGTCATTGACCAAATGAGTGCTGTAAGAAGTTGCTTCAGGCAGACACTGTTTGATAGGTCCCCGTAGGCCAAAGAAGAGTGCGTTACTGGGTCCATTCCGGAGCAGAATAGGCACCAATCCCCGATAATATTCTCTCAACCCATAGACTTTCAGTACCTTGAAAGCCTGGTAAGTGTTTGTAAATTTATCGTGGTGTTTGTAGTCCTGAAGCAAAGTCTGAACCCGCTCAAATGGTGTAAGAAGAGCTTCTGTGGTCCCTGCAAGCACTGCTGCCATGCTGCGAGTGAGGAGCTCAGGGGCACTCACATGGATATGGAGCAGGGAGGAGAAATCTTCGTACAAGCCAAACATCAGAGCCAGCGTTGTCGTTTTCTGCATTAGTGGAGGGAGGATGCCACGATAGAGGTTTCGAATTCCATCCTTCTGCAGCTGATGTACCGCATCCTTCGTTTTCAAACCATACAACTGCTGTCGAAAGAGGACCTTCTGGATGGGAAACGTGACTGCTATATTTGTGAAGGCCGCACAGTAGCCACAAAGATAATGTTTACCAGAGGTAGCCGTTACATCATTCCTTAGATATTCCTTTGAGTTCTTTGGGGCAGAACTTTCTGAATCCATCATACTGTTTTTCTTACTGTAGTATATCTCAGTTCTCCTTCCCTACATCAAAAAATAAAAGAACAAACATGAGCAGAGGAGCAGGAGACCCTGCAGCTTTTTTCACAGTAGTGGATCACTCCAAGAGCACCTGGTATCTTACATCTGAGGAAAGCCCAAACAATTTGAAGGAGAAAACTGACAAACTGCAGATCTGATGGATGTTGTACTGTTCTCTACTCAAGCCTCAGAGACCCTGAGAAAGCAGCAGTTTTTCCTTTCTCTACACTTTCAAATTGAAACAGGAAATTTCAAAGGGAATTGAGATATGCACTCCTCAAGTGCTAAATTACATCTGACACATTAGATTTCCTCATTCACTGTGCAATGGAATTCAGACAGTGAAAGGTCTATGCTCACACTAATAAGATACACATCACAAGGACAGCAGTGGTGGGTACAGAAGACAGTCTAAGAAAAAAAGAAATAATAAAAAACGTAAAATACATGCAGTAACATTACAAATTCTGATCATTTCATTCTGCCTTTCCCCGTGGCAGAAAAAAACAGGTAACTTAAATAACAATTTGTCATGGTTTATCTCAGACAGCAGCTAAGCACCACACAGCCACTTGCTTACTCTCCCCCTGGAGGGATGGTGAGGAGAACTGGAAGGGTAAAAGTGAGAAAAAAAATTGTGGATTGAGATAAAAGCAGTTTAATAATTTTAAAAAATGTATTTTGTATGGGGAAAAAACCAACAAAGCCAGAAAGAAAAATAAAACCCAAAGAAAGTGAGTGATGCAAATGAACACAATTGCTCACCACCAAGCAACTGATGTCCAGCCGGTCCCCCGGTAGCGGTGCCCCCACCAACCCCCCCCCAGCACAGCGTTATATGGTGTGGGACACCCATCAGGTCAGTGGCGTCGGCTGTCCCCCATGTCCCGTGTCCCCTCCCAACCCCGTGTCCCCCCAGGAGGAGCAGAACAGCCCTGGGCTGTGCAAGGCTGTCAGCACAAATCCAAAACACAGGATATACTATGAAGAAAATTAACTCTATCCCAGCCCAAACTGGTAAACAGCTGTAGTCACAGGCTTAAACTACAAGAACACTTCTAACAGAGTTTTAAAAATTTCTGAAAGTTGCAGTTAATTAACCTGCTGTCTCATCTGCAGAGAAAGAGCACCTTGAACCCACACTGGATTTTCATGTTCTGTTGAGAAGTTTAAGACCTTGAGCTTGGCTAGATCTGAGGTCCTGAAGGACACATAAACAGAGGTCGTTCTACCAAATACAGCAGAGAAGCACTGAAGTAATTATTACCAGGCAACAGTTCGTTTTCCTTTATAACAGGACCACTTATACAACAATTATCAAAAAAATGTTTTTGCAGCTGATCTAAACCCTGATTTCCATTACAGCACAGCTTGAGTTAAGTCAGTTATAATCTAGTGAGGCTGGTGGTGGTTTGTGAACTTCAGGCAGTCCCTGCCAGCAATGTGCATGAGACTTCCATGATTTCAAAATGGTATTTAAGGCTAATACCCCTGCTTGGCACTGAGGAACTGTTACTCAAGGTGCAGCCACTATAGGGTGCTACATGAAGGACGCGTGGTACACAGAAACAACCTGGATTGCTAAAAGCAACCTGACAGATTATTTTGACCAACTACACAATTTATTTTTAGAAGATGTATATACCTGGATTGGCTTTTCCCCTACAGTTACATGCTATTTAATCCTTTAAGGTCTGGCAAATGAAAATGCCATCTAAACAATTTACAGAAGTATTTCTGGCAATATGAGAGGTAACATCAGAGCCAGGGATCTGCATTTGATGGCTTATGCACCACCCATTTATACATGGAAGCTCCCCTCCACCCAGGTGCCGATTTCAAAGTGCTCTGAGCACGGGGACACATGCCATCCTTTTTGACACCATGTTCCCTGATCCAAGGTCTGTACATCAGGTTCCTGCCACTGTTACCATCTTGTGGAATGCACATCCCGTGCTTCAAAAGTTTTTCAACCCATATACCTGCCTAAATGACCATGGCCTTCAAAATGCTGGCATGTGACCCACTAGGTCTTAAAAACACAAAGGAAAGATAAATAAAATGACATTAGCTGTCTGATATTGCACTACCTCTCTGTATTTATAATACTGGCAAGAGATTGCGGTGCTTCCTGTCATCCTGACTGCTGTGGAGCACACGTGCTACCTGGGATGTCCTCCTGGCCCACTCAGTCTGCAATTACTCTGGGAACTAAATGCTCATTCCATCAGTCCATCGGAGTAATACCACAAACTCACACTCTTTTGCCATCAACAATGAACAACATTCGCCCTAAACAATCGCCCCAGTCCCGCAGACACACAGACACGCAGCTGGACCGGGAGGTTCAGGGAATTCCTTGGTTTCTGCAGCCCCTCACCTACCGCTGTGACACGCACCAGACCGACACGGGGCTCACCAGCCCGCGGCTCCTCGCCGCCGCCGGCCCCCGGCAGCACTGAGCCCTTCCCGAAGCTTCCGGACTGGCTGCATTCCCGCCGCGGGCTCCCCGCGCTGCCGCTGCGGAGGCCTCAGCGCCGCCGGGTCGCGGCGAGGGTCTGCCGGAGACGCTGTGGAGCGGCGGCGGTCCCGCCGTGGCGCGGTACCAGGCGACCTGAAAGCGAACGGCCGAGCACGGGTCAGGGCCGCGGCAGCCGAGCCAAGGGGGCGGCCGCGCCGGGCCGGCGGGAGACACGGCCGGCCCCTTCCGGGCCAGCAGCGCG
>NW_015092476.1:142359-183805 GCF_001431845.1 Calidris pugnax
TGAGCGGCGGCAGCGGCGGGTCCGGGGAGGGCGGGATCGGCTCCGCCGCCTTGTGCACCCCCCACCCCGCGGGAGCCCCGGACCCGCTGGGAGAGAGCCCAGGGAAAGCTGCCGGGCGCGGCAGGGAGGAGGGTAGGGCGTCTGCCGGGGGCGTGGGGCTCGGCGGAACTTCTGCGCCGGTTGGTTCCTTATTCTCCGGATTCCCGGGCCAGGTACCGTGTCTCGCAGGGGCTGCCCCGAGGGAGCGTCGCGCTCTCCCGCCCGCCGGCGCCGGTCGCTCGGAGGGGGGCTGCGGGGCTGGCGGGAAGGCGTCAGCGAGGCCCTCGGTGTCCCCCGGGAGAGGCGGCATCCTTCCTCCGTTCGTGGCTGGGCTCGGCGTCGGGATCGCCTCGCACCGGGGAGGGGCTGTGAGATACGAAGCGCTGACAGTGTCGTTTCATTGGGTTTTTTTGTTGTGTGATTATATTGATTTTAGCGGTTTGGTGGTAAATAGCAACGGCTCGTTTTAGTGTTAGTGTTTGTATTCTTACCACAAGGTGTAATGGTAAGGCTTATTACAATTTACCCCATAATGATAATCTTGCAAAAGGGAGAGGAACAGCAAAGAGAAGATGCTGAGCACTTTGCCTACTTGTAAGGGCATGAGACTCAGTCTTCCCTCCCAAGTTCTGCTCAAAACTCTCCCTCTTCTCGTGTCGGTGCCCGGTTTCCATGGCCTTGTGATGCCTAAGCTGGGAATGTTGTGCAGGGGAGTGACTCAGAGCTGCTGAGCTTCCATGGATGGTGGTCAGGAGGGATGCAGCACCACGGGACCTTCCTTCCCACCAGACTGCATGGAGCGCTGCTGCAGGAGTGGGCAGCAAATCTGCATTTCTTCCAGCCAGCTTAAGGGGGGGATTCCCCACTGGGTACCCAAGCACTGCATCGGACCCCTGGACAAACGTGGAACTTAGCTTCAAGGAAAGCCTGTGCTTTCTTGAGCAGATTCCCTTGTGATAGTTGCAGGATAGCTGGAAATCAAGACGTCTGCAAGGAGAAGTAAAATTCCCCATGTTTGGTCAAAGAGTATAGTTCAAACCACTAAGCACTTGCCAGCCCTGCCAGCATGCATCTGTGAGAGAGGAAGGGAGCCTGGTTCCAGATGGCTTTTAACGGCATTGTATGAGAGATGAGCTCTGTCAGTAGAGGGTAACCACAGCCCTCACACAGGAGTGTTTCCTGGCACATAAGTGGGCATGGGTTGGGGTGGTGGGGCTAGCGGGGGCAAAGCCAGAGCTGCCAGCATGGGGTCGGGAGCTGCTGCTGCCAGCAAATGTTCCCCTGTCTGCTCAGCTGACCCAGAGCCAGCCTGTGGGCATACACAGGTTTTTGTGGTGTTTGTAGGGCTCCTACTGACCCGGAGCACTGATCAGTAACATGCATGAAGTGGGCTGCTTCGGGGGGGTCCCGATAGGTGGTGGAGTTCCCCGTTTTGCATTACTGTTTTCTCTGGTCACTGGTAATAACACTTCTACTCTCAAATACCAAGTGGCAAATTTTGTGGGGTGCCTCCCTGTTTAGTGAAGCCACTTGTCCAGAGCTTTGTGGAGAGCTGTGGGAGGTCACCGAGCTCATGAGGCATTGGGAGGCTTTTCAGCAGCTGCATGCACCAGTGGGAGGTGGGGTTGATCTCCTGCCATCAAGGGAGCATCATGCCACTGTCACCCACCCTTTGTCGGGGCAGGACATGGGGAATAACGCTGGGCATGGGGTGGCATGAGCCAGAGCAGAGGGGTGTGGTGTTGCCCACCCTCAGTAGCAGCAGCCTCATGCCAGGGTGGGACTGGATCTCTGGGGTCTGCTATGAGCTCTGCCCACTTTGCTGGCGGTGCATTCCCAGAGCCATGAATGCTTTCTTCTTGATCCCTCTTCTGCTGGGAGGGTTCCACCAGGCGCTGGGCTGCAGGGTGAACTTGGCCTCTGGAGAAAGGTTCACACCTTTCTTAATGAGCCCAGTGTCCCAGGAAGGTGTCGTGGCTGCTGAGGCAAGTGGCGGGGGAAGCCATGGCAGGGCATATGGCAGTGCAGGGGACAGAGGGATGTGCTTGCTCCTGACAGTCTTTGAGCCCAGAACTAAGCAAAAAAGATTTAACCTCCCTGAAAGTGCAGAGACCTCAGAATAGCTTGTTTGGGCATTTCTGGCCCATGACTAGGGATCGCAGCAGAGGGAGGGAGGGAGACCCGGGGGTGGTCGTGGGGGGAACAGACCACAGGGTGAGTGATAAGCCCCGCTTGGTCAGAGCCCATGTGGCTGCCCAGGCCAGCCTGCAGCTGCGTCTGGCTCCCACCTGGCCCCTGTCCTGCAGGGCTGCATGTAATGGGGACCTGCCTGTCCCTGTGGGAGGGTGTTCCTGCCGGGCTGAGCTCACCTCCCCCTGTGCCCAGCGGCTCCTCAGGCTCCCACTGACGCTGTGTCCTCTCCTCCACAGGTGCTGATGGAGGTCAGCGTTCTGCCAGTGGAGCTGTGGCAGCTCATCTTCTCCTACCTGTGCCTGCCTGACCTGGGCCGTTGCAGCCTGGTCTGCAGGGCCTGGAGTGAGCTCATCCTCAGCCTGGATAGGACGCGATGGCGGCAGCTCTGCCTGGGCTGCCTGCAGCACAGACACCCCAACTGGCCCAACCAGCCTGGTGTGGAGCCGCTATCCTGGCGAGAGGCCTTCAAACAGCACTACCTGGCCTCCAAAACCTGGACCAAAACCACACCAGACTTGGACTCCTCCAACTGCCTCTCCCTCTTCCGCCGGCGGAAGGGCCGGCGCCGGCTCTCTGTGGGCGCAGGGGGCGAGTTTGGCAGTCTCCGGGCCGCCCTGGCCGCCGCCAGCCCCTATGACCGGCTGGTGCTGCTGCCTGGCGTGCACGAGGAGCAGAGCGAGGTGCTGCTGAAGGTGCCGGTGGAGGTGGTGGGTGAGGGTGCTCTGGGGGATGTGGCGCTCCTGGCCAGCATTGACCAGCACTGCCCCACTGCCCGCCTCTGCAACGTGGTCCTCATGCCAGCCCGCTTCTCCCCCCTGCTCTACAAGGTGAGGCCCAGGGCGGCGGGGATGGCCTTCTCTGTAGATAAGTAGAGACTTGCCCTGCCCGTGCAGGAGATGTTTGGCTGTGACAATCGTCCTGGTTGCCAGCACCCATAAATTGCCATGTGCATTGACTAGCACAACGGGGAAGGCCGTGGTAGAGTTCTGCAAGAACCAGCAGGTCAGGTGGGAAACCACAGCCAGGAAGCAAGGTGACTCCTTGTCTCCTGCTGCAGTGACACAACATAATGCCTGTGCAGCAGTATGGCACAAATTTTTACCTTTTCTGCTTTACACTTGATGGACGGTGGATACAGGGTCCTTCCACTAGGTATAGTAATGGCTCAGGGAGAGTTGTAGCTCTCCAGGCCAACAAGGTGGTGTTTGATGCCATCTTACCTGCTGCTTCACCCAGTAAGCCCCTGAGTCCGTTAGTGGTGCCAGCTGGCAGATACACGTCTCTGAAGGCTGCAAACTATTCTGTGCAGGGAGCGCTGCTTAGGTTTGGTGATGTTGGCACATCTAGACCCCATCTGCTCCTGTGCCTGAGAGGCTCCTCTGCTGGGCCTTGCTGAGACTGCAAAGCTGTGTCGTGGCAGGGAAGTTGTCATGGTGGGCAGTGATGAGTGCCATTCCTCAGGGTTCGGTACTGGGACCAGTGCAGTTTAATATCTTTGTAGGTGACATGGATGTTGGGATTGAGAGCACCCTCAGCAGGTTTGCTGACAACACCAGGGTGTGTGGTGTGGTTGACATGCTGGAAGGAAGGGATGGCATGCAGAGGGACCTGGACAGGCTGATGAGGTGGGACCATGTGAACCTCATGAAGTTCAGCCAGGCTGAGTGCAGGGTCCTGCAGATAGGTTGGGACAATCCCCAGCACAAATACAGACTGGGCATAGAATGGCTGGAGAGCAGCCCTGAAGAGGACTTGGGGGTGTTGGTTGATGAGAAGCTCAACACACCCCAGCAACATGCGCTGGCAGCCCAGAAAGCCCCCTGCATCCTGGGTTGAATCCCCAGCAGCATGGCCAGCAGGGCCGGGGGGGGATTCTGCCCTTCTGCTCCGCTCTGCAGGGAATGCCGCAGTGCTGCCTCCAGCTCTAGGGCCACCAACATCAGAAGGACATGGACCTGTTGGAGCAGAGCCAGAGGAGGTCACGGAGATGCTGGCAGGGCTGGAGCCCCTCTGCTGTGAGGACAGGCTGAGAGAGTTGGGGGGGGTTCAAACTGGAGAAGAGAAGGCTCTGGGGAGACACTTGGGGCCCCTTCCAGTCCCTCAAGCGGCTCCAGGAAAGCTGGAGAGGGACTCTTGATTATGGAGGGGAGCCATAGGACAAGGGGGAAGGGTTTGACACTGAAAGGGGAGATTGAGCTGAGATGTGGGGAAGAACTTGTTTGCTGTGAGGGTGGTGAGAGCCTGGCCCAGGTTGCCCCGAGAAGCTGTGGCTGCCCCATCCCTGGAGGGGTTCAAGGGCAGGTTGGAGGGGGCTTGGAGCAGCCTGGTGTGGTGGGAGGTGTCCCTGCCCAGGGCAGGGGGTGGCACTGGATGGGCTTTAAGGTCGCTTCCAACCTAAACCATGCTGTGAATCTAAGTTAAGGAAACATTGCCAGCAGGGAGAACCCAGTAGGTGCAAGGTACTTGCTAAGCCAGCTTGCAGCCCTGTGTCTGTACCTGTGTGAGCTTCTTGTGCTGGTGACATCTGAATGCGTATTGTGTTTGCAAGCGTGAGCTTGTTTGCTCTGGAAGGACTTTGTGGTGCTTCCAGGACTACTTTTTCTTGCTCTGTGCAATAATCTTACCTTGTGCTTACTCTCCATAAACCATGCTGTGATTCTAAGTTAAGGAAACATTGCCAGCAGGGAGAACCCAGTAGGTGCAAGGTACTTGCTAAGCCAGCTTGCAGCCCTGTGTCTGTACCTGTGTGAGCTTCTTGTGCTGGTGACATCTGAATGCGTATTGTGTTTGCAAGCGTGAGCTTGTTTGCTCTGGAAGGACTTTGTGGTGCTTCCAGGACTACTTTTTCTTGCTCTGTGCAATAATCTTACCTTGTGCTTACTCTCCAGACAACCTCAGGCTATGTCCAGTTTGACAATTGCAACTTTGAAAGTGGGCAGTTGCAGATCCATGCGCCGGGGACCTGCCAGGTGAAGTTCTGTACCTTCAGCCAGTCCAGCATCCACCTCCGCAGTGTGGCCCTCTGCATCCTGGAGCACTGTGAATTCACTGGCAGCGAGAATGCCTCTGTAACTGTGGAGGGCTGCCCAAGCTCTGACCGTAACTGGGCCTGCAGGCAACTGGCTGTGCTGGCCAAGTCGGGCACAACATCCATGCGGGAGCCTGACCCGGTCAGCTGCCCTGTGGCCAAGTGGGATGGCTGGGGGAAATCGCAGCTGGGGCCAGTGAGAACGTGTGAGATTGTGGTAGGGGAAGAACGAAGCAGTTTCTTCTCTGCTGTGGATGCTCAAGCCCTGGTTGCCTCAGCCCAGGAGGACCCCGACTTTGGAGAGAACCTGCGAGCAGCAAAGGAGGAGGAGGAGGAGTACCCGGTCCTCGATTCAAACTCCAGTGACAGTGACCTACGCAGCGATGATGAAGAGGATGCTCAGGCTATGTACAAACTGCCCTGTCAAGCCCACAGCCTGAGTCACACGCTTGCTGACATTACGGACAGCAGGCTTCAAAGCAACAGACTGCACACTCTTCAGAGGGACCTTAAGCTCAAGTCTCTGCAGCAGGAGCTGCAGCAGGACAAGGAGGCCCAGTCTTTGGCCAGCTCTCTGCAAGGCTGCATCATCCGACAGTGCCTTTTCAGGGACGGGAAGGGAGGAATATTCATTTATTCACGAGGGCAAGCAAAAGTGGAAGGAAGCATCTTCAGGGATCTGACCTACGCAGTGCGCTGCATACAGAGCAGTAAGGTGCTGTGAAGGCTGCTGCGAGCCCTCTTCCCCCTCCCTCCTGCTCCACCAGCTACTTTCCTATGCTTGGCTTGGGTTAACCAGCCCAAATGAAAGGCAGGTCACTTGCAGCCGCCTGCTTTCTGCATGCAATAGTCTTGTAATTGCAATGGTAGGCATTAACTCGGTGGCATGTTGGGGTTTTGTAGTCAGGCCAGCTCTACCTGTAAATTAAACTCTCACCCTGTAAAAGTGCTGCTAGTTATTATCACCTCTGCTGCTCACAGCACAGCTCATACCATGAATGCAGGGACTCGGGGACTGTGATCTCAGTCCCCAGTCTTGCCCCTTGCCTTGGAAGCTTCAGGAGAGCCTGCAGGGTGGGTGCCAGCCACAGGTAGAGATGGGGTGTAAGGAGAGATTTTACCCGGAGACATGGGTTGAAGGCTGAGCTAAGATTTTCTCTCAGCATAGCATCATCTAGCAGAGGTCTCTGCCTGTGTGCCTGTGGTCCTCTTCAGGCAAGACCATGGTAGCAAGGACAGGCGAGAATCACATTGCCAAAATCCCCAGTGCTGGCTGTGTTGGGGCGCTCAGGAGGCTCTTCTCCAGCCACCTGCCCAGAGCAAAGCCATCCACACCGCTTGGTCAGGGCAGCCCAGGATTTGGGCCCATTTTTCAGTCTATCTCTTTGAAAGACTGCAAATAAAAGTTTTGTGCAGGGGGAGGAAGGGGAATGTTTTTCCACCCAGTTCTGGGAAAGATGTGATGGTGCTGTCTCCCCATCTGCAGTCCCTGCAGAAGGGCTGCAGAGTGTGGTGGCCTGTGCCACACAGAAATGTTTTGCTTCTCAGCAGTGGGGGATGGCTCCTTTGTTTCCAAGGTGTACCAGTACCAGAGGTGCAGTCCCTTGGACGCAGAACAGCAGCAGGAGGGAGGAGAGGTACCTCAAGTTGCTCCGCTGTGTGCTCAGCCCCTCTGAGCTGCTGGCCTTGGGATTAACCCAGAGGCTCTGACACCCACCTCTCTGTGTTGAGAGGTGGATGTCAGAGCACCAGGCAATGATGGGAGGCAGTGAAATGCTTGACCATGGAGTGGGGCCAAGGTGTAAGGCAGAGCCGGGGCATGGTGGAACTGGCAAGGGCTTGGTGTCCCTGTGCTGGCCAACTCCAGCCAGGTCCGGTCTGTGGGACCAGCCAGAGCAGACACCTGCCTTTCTTGCCTCCGTAGCTCCCTCCTTGGGCAGCCAAGTGTGAGTGATGGATACAGGCAGCTGTCAAGCCCTGCCGAGCTCCATGTGTAGTCGAGAGATTGAATGAAGCATCTTCCTGGAATGACCAAATAAAAGGAACTATAATCTAATTACCTTCTGATCTGTGTTGCTCATTGAAGTGGGATATGCAAAGGCAGTTTGTAGATTATTTCTTAGCACTCATAAGACATGGATTTAAGACATTATTTTGGTTGGCTGGAAAATATTAAAGATTGCTCCTGTGTAAATATTTCATTACTTATGTGCTTAGAGGAAACAAGATTGTTATGAGTGGTGTTGGTGGCCTCAGTTTGTTGGCTGGGCCATTTCTGCCCCCCAATGGCAGGATCTCTGTTCTGAAGGCCAAAGTGACAGGCATGTCGGGTGCTGAGCATGTGAGAGTGGCGCTGGCTCGGGAGGCTCAGCGGGAGGCCCTGTGGCACCACAGTGGCACTACCAGCAGCCCCGAGCAGCAGAGTGCAGGCAGCCTGCTGGCATGGGGAAAGGATGCTGATGTGAACAGGGGCCGCCAGAGCGGGGATGGGGCAGGTCTGTCGTAGCATGAGCAAGCACAATGCAGTGAATGAGGCAGCTGTTGGGCACAGCTGAGCGTGGGCTTTGTCAAGCAGAGGGACGTGTCAGGCCTAGAGAGTGTCTTTGCTCCGGCTGTACCACACCAAGCGCTGCAGGTCCCCGTCCCCGAGCACACATGTGCCAGTCAGTAGTGCCCAACAGGCTTAACCGTAGCACTTTTTCACACGCACTGATCATCCCTCCAGCTGGGCTGTGTGCCTGGCACATCCTGGGCTGTGGAACAGACAGAGAGGTCAGAAAGGAAGAGCTATACCCTTTGGTCATGTCCTCTTCCTCCTCCTAACTACAGCTACAGGTACTTCTCCTCTTCCCTGCAGGTTACCATGCTGAGGAATGACATCCACCATTGCAAAGCATCGGGGATATTCCTGCGCCTCTTGGCTGGAGGTCTGATTGCAGACAACAACATCCATTCGAACTGCGAGGCCGGAGTGGACATCCGTAAGGGAGCCAACCCCCTTGTTCTGGTATGTACCCTCCAGGCCATACTGGAGGCAGCGCTCTTCCTCTCTCACAGGCTCTTTATCTCCGAGGGGCAGCAGGGATCCATCTCCCAGTACAGAGAACACAGACTTTTCTGTTAGCTTTTCCCTTCAGCCTGTTTCTTAGGTTTTAGCTAACCCCAAGGGCAAGGCACAGCGACAGTCTCCATTTGGTAGTGTGTGTCTTAAATTGCTGTCCGTTGAGGGGAGTGTAGAGGGATGTTCCCCTGTGTAGTGAGTGAACTTGTGCAAGCAAGGTAGTAAACCGGCACTGCACTGTACATTTCTTCTCTCCCACTGGAATTGGTGTTTATCTTAGGAGCTGGTGGAGGGGTCTCAGCTCTCTGCCGGCCTGGGGCGGAGGGGAGCAGCAGCTCGCTCTCCAGCGCCATGGCTTTTCCTCCCAATTGGTAGTGTCCCCAGCTCTGCAGCAGAGACACAGACAAGGGCAATCTTGTCCCTGTTCACTGAACGCTATGTCTGTAGTTATCCTTGAAGGAACCGCAGCCTCACCATGCCGGGGGAAGCCGAGGGGTTGATCCAAACTGCATCCGAGTGACCCTGTGGCTGCATCGAGCTCCCTATATGAGCTCTGCGCAGGAGATGGGGCAGGCAGAGCTGCAGCTCCATGGAGGAGGAGGCGGCAGCTCAGGCATGGAGTCATGGACTGTGTCTCGGTTGCAGATTAGAGCTGCTCTTTGCTTCTTTGCCTGGTTTGGTGATTCCTACCCTGCCAATCCGTGAGACACTGGCTGGGACTGCTCAGAGGGTCCCAGTCTGCTCCTGCCCTCTCAGGAGATGTTGGCCTCTGTAGAGAGAAGCAGCATGTGGCCATTGATGGTGGCCATTCAGGCTGTGCAAAGCACTGTCTTGCAGCTTGAGAAAAGGCACCGTGCTGTAATGCCGTGCCCCCCACGTGGACTCCTTCCCTCAGCTCCTGTGGGGAGCCACCGAGGGTCTTCTCCTCTTGGTGGCTGTGGGGAGGTGTTGGACTCACAGCCCCACCAGCCCTGCCCAGTGTCAGACCGGCTGTGTGGAACGAAGCATCACCTGGTCCAGGGCAGTTCTCAGAGATGGCTGGAGGAATAGGCTGCAGGCACGATGGGAAGGAAAATTGGGCATTGTATACTAGAACCCCAAAGAAAGGTAAAAGTTAAGTGTGCCTTTACCATTTGAGAGTGATTTCTTGGCAGCTGGATTAATTACCCTTCTGCCCTTTTCCTCAGCAGGGTTGTGAGTTGTTGCTTTTCTCTGTGGTTGCTGTCTCCTCTTGCTCACTTTTATGAGTGACCTTTCTTCCTTTTGCTTTTATTCTCTCTACATGTGCAAAAATAAAACCGTAGTGCAATAAGATACACAGTGGCCTTCGCTCGGGCATTGTCGTCGTTGGCAACGGAAAAGGCATCATCCGTAGCAATCAGATCTATGGGAATAAAGAAGCTGGCATTTATATTCTATATAATGGAAACCCTGCTGTGAGGTATGTTAGCTAGCACTGACCTCTCTCTCCTCCTTCTGTTAAGAATTATTCCTTCCGCTGTGCACAGTTTTCTTCTCTTTTTTTCTATCCCCACTGTAGAGCAGAAATAGGACCATGGTACTAGTACCTTCCTGTGACTTCCCTCTGTCCACTTGCTGCACCCAGGTCTTTGCCAAGTGCCAGTCCTGGGTTTCCCCCTGGATCTGAGGAAGACATGGGCTTTGTTCAAGATGAACAGCTCACACATTTCGTGGTGCTTTTTTCAGGAAAAGGAGAAACGGAGCTCAGCACTCCAGTCATTATTACTCCCATTCACCTTTCTGCTTTAAACACCTGGAGCTGCTGACTTGTGTGTTGTAATACCATTTGGTTTAGATGTTAGTACTCGTGTCTGGCAAGCTTTCTTCAGGTCGATACCATCAGCTTTACCTGATGGTATCAGCTGGTAGCATTGAACCCAGAAATGAGATGGCAGCTGGAGCGTGGCATTGGTTACTGATGATGGCCATCTCCTGTGTACTGCTACTTCTTCCCACCTCTCGCTGTGCCTGTCGGTGACAAGGAACAGGCCTGTGACAATTCACCGTGAAGCTGTAGAGCAATGTTAGGCACAATGGGAGGAAAATGGTTGCCCTCAGTCAGCCCCATAGCTAGAATGTATTTGTGCTGGAAGTGCTGATAACAGTGCTTCAGCTTCAAGTCCTGCAGACTTAATGAGAGTGACTTCTTGGAAGCATCTCTACCAAGGCACCTGGTCTAGGCTGGGACCTGGGGAGGAGAAGTCTGCACCAGATGTACTAGCCCTGAAAATGCAGGGTCAGGGCTGGGATTTCCAGCAAGTGGTCCTTCAGAGAGAGATTGATTTCTGAGAGAAGTGATGTTGTAATGGCAGGGCCCAGCAGTGCAGAGGAAACACGCTGCAGGATGGAGAGAGTCACTAGATATCCTGCCCTCCCTACTTTCTCACAACATGATTTGCAACCCCAGCTTGCACCCCGTGGCTGACATATGACTGTCCGTGCTTGCTGGCATGGAAGAGATGATGGGGAGGAGGCAGGGAGGAAGTTCAGTGGGAAAACACCTTCTTCCTATGGACCAGCCGCCCATTTTGGAGGAGATCCTCTGCTCTTGTCCTGCATGCTGCCCTGTGCTGCACTGGCTTGAGGCGGGCTCCAGTGGCAGCCGAGGCTGTATGTGCTGGCACTGGCCCCCTGGTGCCACGTACAGCTGTGTGGAGCATGGGGCTCAGCGGGGCCATGGGCATGGCTGGCTCTCACCGAAGGATCACATGTGCTGCTGCAGGCTGGCAGGACTGGCAGAGGGGGGATGATTATGGTAGGAGCAATGTCCTTTACTGGGTGCCTTTTCCACAGCTGGAAGCAGAATAATGTTTTGCTCATTCCTGAGAGCTGCAAGCCCAGCTCCGTCCTGTGTCGCTGCCTGGCTGGGGGATAGGTTTTGGTGGGCCATTGTGAGGGACTCTGTGCAGAAAACGGGTAGATGTCCTTTGCAGTGGACTGTGTGCTGGCAATGTGGGTGCCAAGTACCATTTTTTAAGTACGATATAGCCCCTTGGGCATGTACATCTTCCAGGCAGAGGTACCCTCTGTGGCAGCTAAAAAGCTGTTTGGGTAAGACCGTGTCCCCACTGTGCTGAGGCTGGAAGGAACAGGCTTCTCAGGGCAGGTGTGGAGGTGCCATCCCTGGAGGTATTTAAAAGCCGGGCAGACGTGGTGCTGAGGGACATGGGTCAGTGGTGGGTTTGGCAGTGTGGGGATGATGGTTGGACTCTATGATCTGGAAGATCCCTTCCAAACTGGACAATTCTGTGGTTCTGTGGTTTTGAGGAAGGTGCCGAGTGTGATGGTGCCCAATGGTGCAAGGCCACTGCTGGCTCCCCTGAGCTGGTGAGAGCAGCCCTGGAGGGCACCAACCTGCAGCACTGGGACTTGGGTAGCTGAGAGCGCTCCCCTTATGTTCCTGGGGGATTGCCTCTGGGATGGTGTCACGGCTTCTCCTCCTCACCCTCGCAGCTGCTGGTGCAAGAAAGAACTTCAAGCACAGGCCCTTTGTGTACTCTTCTTACCTGGTCCCTCTTTCTAGAGGCAGGCATGAGTGTCACACCAGGTCCTCCACCACCTTCCCATCTTCTGGGTGCTGTTGACAGCCTGGTTGCTCTGTGGGGCGGGGGGTGGCGGGGGCTTTCCTCCCCTGCCAGGGTGAGTGGCTGGCCCCCAGCTGGCAGCTGCGAGTGGAGGGGCCACCATTCAAGGACAGCAGAGGCACTAGCCCCTGAGCTGGGGTAGCCCCTGCTTTGCCTGCCCTCATCCCTAGCAGAAGGACAGCAGTGCAAGGTGCTGTGCCCACCCCTCCAACCCAGCCAGCGCTGGTGATGGCGTTGCTGGTGACAGCGTGTCCCCAGCACTGCTTTCCCACCCCGCTCGATGTGCAGAAGCTCCTCCACTCCCTTCACAGCATGGGAGGAGCAGAGCCATCCCCTGGTGGATGCTGGGGCAGGGTCTGTGCGTGGCCGGTGCTTTTCCTTTATGACCAACCTGGTTGCTCTCCCACTCTGAACCTCAGCAGCAGGCCACAGATTCGGGGTCATATTGTGGAGGAGGAGCTGGTGGTGGGCTTGGGGCTCCTGGGCTTCGTTCCTCCTGACAGGCTCCCTGTGTGGGAGCCCAGGGGACAGCAGGTGACACCTCTGCTAAGGCACATGCTGGCCCACATATGCTCTCTAGGCCGTTGTTCCCAAGCACAGTGCTGCCTCTGCTGCTGCCACCATGTTCAATGTTTCCTGGCATCGACCACGATCACCATCTGCCCACTGGCTTCAGGCCTCCTCTTGGGGCAGCAGCCCCAATGGCTGATAAAGCCTATCACCTCCTCCCAGGGTGGGGAGGATGGGGAAAACAGGCTAAAAACCTCACAGACTCCTCTGGGGAGGAGTCCTAGGTGGGGTCTGGCCACTATGTGTTGTCTGTCCAGCACTCTTCCTTGTGCGCGTGGGTCTGCAGCTGGAGCCCCTCTCCGTGCCGCCACCGGGGAGGAGGCCATGGCTACCGGCAGCAGGGTCTGCCTCCTGCAGGTTCTGCATGGGGGCGCAGGGCGGTTTGCAGAGGAGGTCAGTCCTGAGGAGAAGGAAAGTCCATCTCAGGGCAGGGGTAGCTCTGGCGCAGGTCGGGGCCGAGAGCCCAGGCTGCAGGCTGTTCTCTCTGGGTTCTCCCGGTCCGTGCCTTCTCTGCGTCCCTCCCACTGCCCTTCGCTCTGCCCAGCTCTCCCTGCCAGCTGGGGAGATGTGTGCCTCTGCAGAGACCTGCTGTGGCAGGCCGCACTGCTGCTTGTAACTTTCTTTTCTTCTCCTACCTCAGTGGGAACCATATTTTCCAGGGACTGGCTGCTGGAGTAGCAGTGAATGAGAATGGGAGAGGCCAAATTGCAGGTATGGGAATGAAAACGGTGTTGTTTTCCCAGTTTGTTTCTGTCTTTAAGCCCCTGTATATTTGTTTGATTCCAAAATTTATCTTGTTTCGGTTCTTGAGTGACTTTACTGCAATAATCCCCTGGTTTGTATTTTCTAGTTGGCATTTCTGCCGTTGAAGGAGGGAGCATGGCTTTCTGCAGTGTGTCCTCCAAATTATTGTTCCCTTTTTCTCTGGCACAGCTGGGACATGGAACTGTGCTCCAGAGCTTTCTGCCATGTGGACTGCTCTTTTTCCCTCTCATGCCACCCAGTTTATAAGCTGTGAATTATATTTTCCTACTGTCGTGGAACCTGAGAGTGGTTTTCCACTCTGCCCTGTACCTTGGTGGCTGGGTAATGATGGGTGTCCATTGCCAGGGGAATGGGGAAGGTCCTGAGGCTTGGGTTCTGCTGCAGGCAATGGGAGCTTTTTGGTGGGGCCAGCACTTGGTTTGCCAGGTCTCCTTGCTCTTCTGTGGGCAGGAGGCCAGTGTGGTCACCTCATCCTCCCTGCCTGGCCCTAGGGAACATCATCTGTGAGAACCAGTGGGGTGGGGTGGACATCCGCCATGGGGGCGACCCCGTCCTCAGGAACAACCTCATCTCCTGTGGCTACTCGGATGGTGTGGTGGTGGGCGAGCACGGGAAGGGCCTCATCGAAGGAAACGTCATTTATGGTAAGGAAGCAAGCTTGGGTGGAGAATGATTCTCACCTTCTACCCTATACCCCCATCCTCTTGGGCTTGCAGGGGTGCCCTCTACCTCCAGTGTTCTCTGGAGCTGCAGTGGGTGCCCCAGGAGGAAGGTGGTTGGTGGTTCCCCAGGAGGGAGCTGGTGGTGGGTTCCCGGGAGGGGGCTGGTGGTGGGTTCCCAGGAGTATTGGCCAGCAGTGCAGCAGGCCCAGCCCAGCACTGGCCGCTCCAGGGGTTGTGCCACCAGCGCTGCCAGGCTGTGGCTCACACAGGGTCCTCTCCCCGCTGAGGAGGCCACTGCTTTGTCTTCAGTGGAGGACAGGAGCCTTCCTGCTGAGCCCTGAGAGGGAAGCCAGCCTTACACCATGGCTGCCATGCAGGACAGCATTGCAGGAGAGGACACATGGTCCCCACAGGACGAGGGGAGCCATGTCTTCTGCTGTCCTGCACCCAGCTAACGTGGGGCTGGAGGAGTATGGCAGGGTCTGTAATCTAACAACTGGTCTAATGTCTGACAGGTGGCAAACTCACCACGTGATTTTCTCAGGAAATTGGAAATAGCTTTTTTAAAAGGGTTTTTAAGTGGCTGCAAAGATCCCTCTGCTGCAAGGGTGTGGGTCTGAGTCCAGGGCGGGGTGCTGTGTTCCTCTGTGGTCCTGTTTAGGACAGAGATGGGACACAGACAGTCACGTAGCATGGCTTTGTGTGTGTCTGTCTGTGCTGCTAGTAACTCTGGAGGCTGGTGGCAAGCAGTGCCAGTAGGGTAAGGTACAGAGGTAGGAAGTTCCCAGAGTAGCAGTGTCCAGGGCAGGAGGGGGGCGACCGTAGGCCCCAGCCACCCTGGGGGTGGTGAAGCTGCAGCTCAGCCTGTGACAGATGCTGGAGAGGACACCTGGACCCTGAGGGGAAACCAAGCTCGGTGCTCCCTGGCCCCAGAAAGTCCCAGTGCTGGAGGAGGAGGGACTGGGGCACATGTACTTCCAGCATGGTGGGTGCCCATCAGCAGTGAAGCTGGAGAACAGGGCTGTGCCTGGCCATCCTGCAGAGCCCCAGGCCAGTGGGGGTTTACCTCTGGTAGCCGGGGGACCTGAGTTGGGCTCAGGGCATAGACAGTGCGGGAGAGGGCCGAGGTGGGGAAAGTCACAGAGCTCATGGACTCAAGTGGGCCCAGCAGCACCAAGTCAGGGCTAAAGCAGCAATGTGAGGCCCTGACACATAGGGTTAGCCTTCATGTGTGCTTAAAGAGGAGGATATCCTCCATCCCACCTGCACCACACAGGGACTACCAGCTGCTTTGGACCCGGGCTGGGGTCTTCAAGCACTGCTGAGTTGGTGGGCTACACCACCCCGCTCTGCAGGCAACAAGGGCTGCGGTGTGTGGATGATGTCCTCCAGCCTTCCGCACCTCCTCAACAACCAGATCAGCCACAACAGCATCTACGGGGTGGCGGTGTTCTGCCACAAGGACAACACTGGTGACTACCCTCCGGGTCAGGGGGGCAGCGAGAGCTTCCAGGAGGAGAGGGAGGGTGTCGGCGGGGACAACGACCCCGACAGTGAGGAGGAGTACCTGACTGCCCGGCGTCCCATCAGTGTTGCGCTGGTGGAGTTGAACAGCATCAGCCACAACGGAGGTGAGCTCAGGGCCTGGGGCTCTTCCTGGGCTGCAGGAGGTGGGCTGGCATGCAGAGTGGTGTGTTGTCCTGGCCCACCGGCGCTGGGGTCTGCCAGGGACTTCCTCAGCTACCACTAGGCCAAGAGCACCCTGGACAAATGGTGGGCTGAGACCTGAGTGTGGGTGGGTTTTTGTCCTTGAGCTTCCAGTCAGAAAGACACATATTGATGGAAAAACTGGGTAGCTTTTAGAAATAGAAATACATTTTTGATTGTTATGACTGACGCTGCAAGCTCCTAATCGATAACTTCTCTCTGGTGGCAGCTGCTGGGTTACACGTCAAAAGCAGCGAAGCGCTCAATGTCATCGCCAACATCATTCATGGCAACGGTGATGGCGGGGTGGCTGTGCTGCAGAGCAGCCAGCTGACATGCTTGGCAAACAACAACATCTCCTGCAACGGCCGGGGAGGCGTGCTGGTGGAGGCCGACTGCCGGGTGGAGCTGCGTGGCAACGGCATCTATGAGAACAGCAGCCATGGCATCGTCTCCAAGGGAGAGGGTATCATTGCAGAGAATGACATTATTGGCAACCACAGATGTGGCCTTCAGCTGCTCCAGGCAGCAGACATGACGGTGAGTCCTGCAGAGAGCTGGGGGGACACCACCCTGTGTGTCCCTGCGGCCCAGGCAGAGGCAGAGCCTGCTGCTCCTGCCCCCCTCCCTGGATGAGGGGGAAGCCAGCAAGACAGGAGGGACTCCCTGGCATGAGGAGCAGACAATCAAGATCTCATCCTCCGCCCTGTAATTAGAGGGGTGTAATTTCCAGGCTTTATTAAAGTGTGTTGATCAAGGGAAGTTGTCACCATCTCCTCTGCCACTGGGAGGCTGCATCTGAAATGGTGTCCATTGTGGGACCTCAGGGTCAAGAGGGAGGTGGAGAAAAGGGAGAGGGTCCATTGCAGAGCTACCAGGATGGGCATGAGCTACCGGGATGCATGACTGATGAGGCAGAGGGAGCTGGGCTTAGTCAGTCTGGTGAAGAGGAGGCCAAGGGGGATCTAGCAGCAGCCCACATCCGCCTGAAGGGCAGTCAATGCCAAAGCCTTCTCAGCAGAGCCAGGTAGTACAACAAAGGTCTATGGCACAAGTTGTGGTGGTCCCTGGACTGTGGGAGGTCCATGTGGGAGACTGGGGGGAACCTTCTTGCCTTGGAGGGTGGGGTGGCTCTGGGACAGGTCACAGAGTGATGTGGAGTCACCATCTTTGGGGGTTTCCAAGCTTTGACAGGATAAAGCCTTGGCTTTCCTGACCTAGTACTGTAGATAGTCCTGCTCCAGAGCTCCCTTCCACCAGCACTCCTTAACTCCAGGTTTTTCATCGGCAGTCATCAGGAACAGGGTAGAGCAAAGTTGGCAGAAACTGTTTGAGGGAAGATGTAGGTGTGAATTAAGTAAACATTTGTTTTTAATCAGGCCAGCAGCGCAAAACCAGAGTGCACTTGTCAGAAGAAGGTGACATTTCCATCCCTAGTGGGCTTGAAGCGTGTTGTATCCTAACTCCTGTAAAGAGAGGTTTGGAAGTGCTCTGTAGGGCCCAGGAGGAGGAGGTGAGATCTTCCCTAGCCTCTGCGTTGTTGGTGCATGCCTATTACTGCTCACATACAGCGGGAAGCAGCTGGCCGTGTTGCCCCAGAGCGCTCAGTGCTCCCAGTGACAGGCATGTGGAAGGAAGTCTGTCAGCAGCAGCAGATTTTCAGGTTGAGTGCATGAGGGAAGGGCTTGTGCAAGCTTGTGCCATCACTCGGTGCCAAAAAGAGTAAATTTTCAAGTCCCATCTCAAGGCTGTATCCTCTTTGACAGTGATCCACAGGTGGCTTGTCACATCTGTTTGATGTTTAAACCTTGATAGAGGACAGCTCAGTCATCATTTCTCCACATGTGGATTCACAAATGGCTTATGGGAGAGACCTCTCTTCCCTCAGGGCAGCAGAGGGAATCCTGTGCATTTTGGTGCAATGATGTTCAATGAAGCCCATCTTGTCCCAGGCTTGTATTTCAGTGAGCCGCACAGTCAAGCAGGTGATCCCATGGGCCTCTGTTGGAGATTTGCAGGCTGCATGAACTGTGCTGAAGACTGTGCTGAAGCTACTAGGGGGTTGCTGGAGTCTGAACTAGATTTTTTGGAAGTTGGATGCAGTATTCCAACATTTAGCCAGTTCCCAGGGCTAGTACCTGGCTCAAGATTGCCTCTGTTCTGTTCTTTGTTGAGGTAGTGCCATTGTGCATCAAAATGGTAGATAAATGCAATTTAACTTATCATGAAGGACCCCTAAAAGGAGTATACAGAAAGCCCTGCCAAGACAAATGCTCTGCATGAGTCCTGCAGGGGCTGCAGACTCCTTTTGAAAACCATGCCCATAGAAAAACATTGTCCTCTGGACGAGAAGCAAAAAACTGCTAGTTTCCTTGGTCCCAACTGTCCGGTGTCCTGGAGCACACAGGCAGGGTTCATGTTGTGGGGCTCATCTGGGGAGCGGAGCAGGGGGCACAGGTCCCTGTTGAGGTACCAGAGATATTGTGGTGCTGTGGTTTCTCGCCCACCCACTGGCAGAGGTGGGGTGGTAGGGAGATGGTCCTGGGTGGGGAGGAGCATCACAGCAGCTGCTGCTGCTGTGGGTCCAAGAAGGAGAAAGGACTGAACTGATCTTGCAGATGATGGCACAGTAAGAGCTGTGGGCTTGTGTTTCTTGGGAAGAGGAGACTCCTAAGTGCGCTTTTTTTCATATACAAAGCAATGGCAGCCTGTATGTACAGCCATTCCAAACCTGGAGGGCAAGGAGCAGCAGCAGGTTCATGTTCAGCAGCATCTGTGCTTGTGTTTCAGTGGGGGGTCGGGTACCAGCTGCAGGGAGGCTTTCAGCATCTGGCACTGATACCACCGAGCTGCCAGCTGGGGCCACCAGTGCAGTGTGGGAGGCCTTGGACAAGCTGGTGTGTGCGTGGCTATGGCAGCTCCACTCTGAACCCTTGGTGTGCTCCCCAGCTGCCAGGGGGTGCTGGGGAACCTGTGGAAGAGCTTATGGTTTGCTTTTGTGTTGATCAGAGAGCCATATGGACACTGTCCTTCTGCATGGGCCATCCCACCTAAAGCTTGTTTTGCAGGTGACCAAGAACAGGATTCAGTCCTTTCGTGACTATGGGATTGCTTTCTTTGATGAAGCCAAAGGCCTGGTGCAGGAAAACCTCATTTTCCAGGGGAGGTCCAAGAAATCCATTTTGCAACCAATATCGAATGCAGAGGATTGCATCATCCAAAACAACGTGCTTCTCACCTTCAAGAAAAGGTGAGGCCCCTGGCACCACAGCGTGCAGTTGTGAGCTTGGGGTCACCATTGTGCTCCCATGTTAGGTAAGCATTGGAGGGTTCTTCTTTGTAGCTCCTCTGCCCAGCTTCCCATCCCTGCTGACCCACGAGTGTGTTGAACCTGGTGAGGACTGCAGGTCGAGGGGAGCCAAGAGGTTTCTCATGGGATACCTCTAAAGCGAACTGAGGGGCGTAGATTATTCCTTGGCAGGCCAGTGTGGGTCCTCATGATGTCTCTGAGCATGGGGACAACTGCCCTGTGACTGGGACAGCACATTGTCCCGCACAGCACTGCCTTTGACGCCTGGCTGCTGTGTTTCTATTCTGCATGGCTGTCCATGCAGCCCCAGGATGTCTGTAGCCCTCTGTGAGTCGGAGAAAGGAGGAAAGGCGAGAGCCACCCCTGTCTCCATTGTGCTTTTGTGCTGGCAAGGAGGAAGGTGGCTTCAGGCTCCAGATCCCGCCTCCAGGCTTTTGTTTCCAGAGCAATGTGAATGGTGAATGCAAAATAGGTCTTGCAGTGCTTGCTCCTACTGGGTGTGATTTAGCTACCCTGGTCTTTGAGCCAGTGAGAGAATGTGTCTTCTGATGGTCTTCAGAGACCATCTGCTGTAACTGCAGACCTCTAACGGATATTGCAAAGCTCTTCTTAGCTGCGATCTGTCACTCGTATCTCAGTGACTCTCACCATTATAGACCTTGTTCAAAGCAGGTCACTCTAGACCTGGAGTCTGCAGCAGACACCTGAAGAGGGAAAGCCAGAGCATCACCTGTACAAGGGCTGGATATTCAGTGGATTGTTCTCTTTAGCTGGAAATGTGACCGTGATTGTTCTCTCTGGGTCACAAATCTTGGTCCAGGGTGTTAGAGAGGACACAGTGAAACTGGAAGACTTGCATTCCTGGGTAAGGTTAGGACATAGTCCCCCAGGCTGATGATGGTCTCACCTGGTCCTCCAGACTCCCATCGCATGAAACTCAAGTGCGCTGGAGAGGACTCTCAGCACCTCCACCTGTAGAACCATGATTCTGCCATTAGGCTTTCAAATCTGGCCCCCTTTAAGCAAGTCTTGGGAGGACCCATCTCCTTCTGCAGACTCTTGCCCCATCCCCCAGAACCTGCAGTCACTTAGAGGTATTGGCTGTGAAATTACAGAAAGTAGTTTTTGCAGTAAAGAAAGATGTTCTGCCTCAATTCTCCAACCATTTCTGTCCCACCTGTGTTTTGGAACAGACGTTGCCTGGTGAGCGTTGTGTGCCTGCCAGCTCCAGGCTGCCCCTCTCCTCCTTGAAGGGTGAACCTCAAGGGAGCCTTTCTAAGGTTGCCCCAGAGGTGCCATTTCACCCCACTCACGGTGGTGTGGGTGTCTCTCCGTTTCCCAGGTTTGATGTGGAGTGCATGCTGATCAACCCCCCGGCACGGCCACACCTGGAAGGAGGTGCCCACGTGTCCTGCGCGGCGGCTGCTGGCCAGAGGGTTTCCAGCATAACCAGGAGGGTGGATGGGGGCTGCCACAACCACGGGAGCATCTTCTGCACCATTCTTTGACCAGGGAGGGAGGTTTCTTTGCTGGTCTCTCCGCCTGTCTTTTCTCCAGAGCTGCCACTGGGAAGCTCTCACAGCTCAGGGACGGGCACCCCCATTGGACTGTACTCCCTTTTCATGAAGGATTTTGCAACTTCAGTGGCACCTCACTAAATAAAAAATAGGTGGGCAAACAGCTGTTAGTGTCTTCCTCTTTGTCCCCTGAGGTCACTGCTGGGATCATTTACAAGTGAGCAGCTCCTTAGATGAAACTCTCTCCTGGTGGGACCCAGGGTGCACCTGGCCAGGCCTCCCCAGCCTGAGCTCCGGACACACTGCTCTTCCTCTGGTGTTATTATTTGGGAATCTCTTTGTTGGTGCTGGGTTGCTTAGAGACTGACGTCCTCTGTGGTCTGGCTGTTCCTGTTTGTGCTGATTCTGACCCAGAAGGGGCACACAGACCAAGGCAGAGACACGGGTGCATAGACAGACGTACCTGCAGTGCAGGGCCCTCTGACAGCCGGGCTCAGACGCATCTGCCCAGCAGCTGCCCCAGGATCCCAGTCTCCCCAGTTTCTGGCCCCAGGACGTAAGTGCTGGAGCGTGTCCAAAGGAGAGCCACCAAGCTGGTGAGGGGGCTAGAGAACAAGTCATATGAGGAGAGGCTGAGGGAACTGGGCATGTTTAGTTTGGAGAAGAGGAGGCTGAGGGGAGACCTCATTGCCCTCTACAACTCCCTGAAAGGAGGGTGTAGAGAGGTGGGGGTTGGCCTCTTCTCCCAAGGGAATAATGACAGGAGCAGAGGAAACGGTCTGAAGTTGGGGCAGGGGAGGTTTAGATTAGATCTGAGGAAGAATGACTTTCCTGAGAGGGTGGTCAGGCACTGGAACAGCCTGCCCAGGGAGGTGGTGGAGTCACCATCCCTGGAGGGATTTAAGAAATGTGTAGACATGGCTCTTCAGGGCATGCTCTAGTGCCCGAAATTATTGGTTTGTGGGTGGGTGTGATGCGGTGGGGTGTTGTTGATTTTGCTTTGTTGATTTTGTTTTGTTGTTGGTTTTTTTTGTTTTTTTTTTTTTTGAGGTTGGACTCGATGACCTCAGAGGTCCCTTCCAACCATGGTGATTTTGTGATTCTGTATGAGCCCCTAAAGGCTACAGACTCCCCCGGACAAGAGTCAGGCAGACACAGAGTGCCAGCACTCCCAAACCTCTTGACTCCCCCACACAGATACAGATACCCCCACACCACTGATGCTGGCACCCCCAAAGAAGGGAGAATTCACCCCAATCTAGGAACTAGTGATGATCAGCGGTTAGGACGGCTCATGCTGTCAGGCAAAGGCTCGGCCGGACCAGCCACCGGCCACCTCTTTACACATAGTGGGCCACTTTTTATCTCCTTATGCCTCCGTTTTCCCACATTTGTTTTCCCCAAACCATGCCGATGCCTGTGTGTCATCCCCCCCCCCGATTCGGCATCCTGTAATGAGCCTTGTGCTGTCCTGGCCTGCTCTTCCCCTGCACCCACAGATCTCCTGTACCCCTGGCCATGGGCCCTGGGTCTGTGAGGTGCTCAGCAGAGTATGGGTGCCCCCCCCCGGGACTGGGGGGAGGTGGGCTCCCTGTCACCCTGCCCTGGTGGGTGCTGAGGGACAGTCAGGGGCTGCGCTGGCCTTGCTTCCCCCTTGCACAGCCCAAAGCTGCCAAGCATGTACATGACCTGCAGCCGCTGCCTGGCACAGCACAGACCTTGCATTCTCCTTTCCTCAAAGAGTGCATTTGTCTGCCTGTAAGTTTATTAGAGCTCATAATTTCCAGAAAGGCAGCACCGGTGAAAGCTGTGTGCCTCCCTGCTGCTGCCCTGAAGGAACCGGCTGTGGGACAATGTGCCAACACTGCGAGAGAAGCTGACTCCAACGCAACAGAGCCCCACGCTCTCAACTGTGAAAAAGCTCACGCTAGAACCTTTTATCTGGTGGCTAGACATCTGATCAAGAGGACTACAGATGCCATCCCTATGCTAGTGAAGCACTGGAGTGATATCAGATGGTGACAGAGGAGTATTGGGGAGAGCTGCTGGTCACCTTCAGGCCAGGCAGCGACGCTGCTCCCTTGGGAACAGGCTCCCACTCAGGCAAGGAGGAGGATGTACCCACTGTGTGTCCTGCCTCACCTGCTCCTGTGCTGGCTCAGCTGTGCCCACGCTGCCTGCTGGGTAGGATGGTGTCCACAGCGCAGGCTCAGAGCCCTGTGGCTTCTCCCCAAGGAAACACACAGCCACGACCATCCTGCTGCTGGCCGGCCGCCTGGGTGGCACTGAGCTCTGGAGAGCATTAGCCATCTCTGACCTGCAGCTGCCAGGCCCCTCAGCCTCCCACTGGGCAACCTGCACACAGGGCACAGCCTCTGCCAGCCTCTCCTGCACTGTGTCCAGGAGGTGCTCTCCAGTAAGGTGACCTCAGAAAGTTGAGTAGAGCACTAAAATATTTCCAGCAGAGCATCCTTCCCCACTGCTACTGGACTTCTGCTTTCCGCCTTTCCTGTGGTCTCCCAAGAACCAGCCCATCTACTCACACTCTTCTCTTGGTTATGTGGAGGACAGTATGTGACTGGGGGCTCCAAGTCCTGCCAGGCCACCTGTGTCTGTGGTTCAAGCCTGGTGAAAGCCCCATCCATGGGACCCGCTGGCAGCCCTGTTCCGGCTGCTCCAGCCCTGGGACCATCTCCATCTCTGGTCCCCTTGCCCCATGGCCACATCCCTGCCTTGGCGCTCCTTTCCCTACAGCGAAGAACTGCTGTCTTGCCGGGAAGGTGACCAGCTGCTTTCTGAAGTGCAACGCTAATAGTGAGACGCAGTGCAGATGAGTCATTCTGCCATTTGGACTAAATTAGCACTCATTTTCCCCGAATCAGGGATGCTGTGCTCAGACGCAGTCAGAACAGGCTCTGCTGCACCCAGTGGTGATGTCAAGAGAGGCAATTAACATCCTCATCGCTGCTGCAAGTGGCTCCAAATCACGGAAAAGAGCATCGCTTTTTCCTCGGTTGGTCAGGCAACCACCTCTGCCTTCTACTCCTCTGCTTGCCTCGTCACACAGGAGCAGCTTTGAACAGCAGTGAATTTTTCATCCAAAATTCCACAGCATTGTCAGGGTGATTCACGTCTGCTCCCCTCCTCATGCCCCAAATCAACCGTCTGAAACACTGCAGCAATAAACTGGAATTAGATCAAGAGGAGAAACTAATCACGTATCTCAGCTAAGCGCTTCCTACCAGTTGAAGTCAGAGCTCCTGGCTCCAATATGCAGGAGACCAGATCCTAATGAAAATTATAAAAACTGCAAGAAGCACTCCACCAGAACAGCTCCCTGAGCAAGTTCACTCTGCTGAAGCCTTGAGAACAAGTACCGGGCAATCTTCAGAAGCTTCCAAAGTTCAGGGTCCTACAGCTGGGGAGGAGCAACCCCACAGACTGGGACACGCTGCCCAAAACCAGCTTGGCAGAAAGGCACCTGGTGGACACCAAGTTGAACACAAGCCAGAAACATGCCCTAGCAGCATGGGCCAAGGGTGTCCTGGTGGCACTGGAGATCCATCTCCAGCAGGTGGAGGGAGGTGCTCCTTCTTCTCTGCTCAGCACTGGTGAGGCCACACCTGGAGGGCTGCATCCTGTTCTGGGCTCCCCAGTACAGGAGACACAGACGCACTGGAGAGTACAGGGTAGGATGACCAAGGTGCTGAAGGGACTGAAGCATCACTCCTGTGAGGAAAGGCTGAGAGATCTGGGACTGCTCAGCCTGAAGCAGAGACCTTATCCCCGTCTACAAGCACCTGAAAGGAAGGTGCCAAGAGAACAAAGCCAGGCTCTTCCCAGTGGTGCCCATGGCCAGGACCAGAGGCCATGGGCACACATTGAGCCACAGAAGGCTTCCTCTGAACATCAGGGAATACTCTTCCACTGTCAGGGTGACCAAGCACTGGCACAGACTGCCCACAGAGGTTGTGGTTTCCATCACTGAAGATACTCAGAAGTCATCTGGACAGTCCTGGGCCCCTGGCTCTGGGTGGCCCTGCCCAAGAAGGGAGGATGGACAAGGTGACCTCCAGCAGTCCCTTCCAACCTCAACCAGTCTGTGATAAAAACATTCCTATTGATTATCTGCAGCCTGCAATTCCCGTGGCATTAATTATCCCCTACTCAGAAAACTGGCTGTTTGTGTTACTTCTAATGAGCTATGAACATTAGGTCACTAACGTGTGCAAGGAGTTAATCCTTAAATCCCAAAATGATGTACTAAACCAAAATTAGTATCTGAAGCAAAGAGATATCCCAGGCTCCTGTTTCACATTAGCTTTTTTTCTTGGAGGTGATCCTCAGCGTTTCACAAGATTCCTTCAACCTTGCTTAGCACACACCTGCAGTGAGGCTTGTAGCCCAGGACTAGACCAAGAATGCAGAGAAACTAGCCAAGAATTCCCTCTCCCAAGACTTTGCTTATTCTCTCTCTTTCTATGGTTTCTACCTTGCAGGTGTGAAAAGGGGGTAAAATGGGCCACGAGCCAACAGAACCAGACAGTAGTCAGTGGAAGACCTGTGGTTTCAGTGTTCTCCTGCACTGGCACATCTTTCTCCTCTCATATAGGCAGGAAAAAATAAAAAGGTTTTATTCTAGCTTTCTTCTACACAAATACAAAAAAAAGAAGCAGCTTAATAAGGTGATCATCTGTTCCAGTCTAGCCTCAAGACAGGGTTTCGGCAGGGTCCAGAGGTGGTGCTCAACAGCCAAATCCAACAGACAAGAGCATCCCCGTGACTGTGTGCAGAACGGCAGCTGAGGAATGAACTGTTTTGCTTTTGCTGAGACTTCCCAGACATTTTAATTCATTTTCCTGCGCTTTCGTTGGTTCCCTGATGCCTTCTGCACAGGCAAGGGGAGAGAGAGAGTGCCCAGCTTGTGGTTCTGATCATTCTCAAGTCCCGGCAGCCCCTTTGCCTTGGAGACCTTCAATCGCATGGCCTTTGCGATGTCCATCATCCTGGAAAACACCAGAGACACACCGTCAGTGGGACACACAAGTTTTCTGTACCATAACACTGCACCAAAGATCAACAGGCTTTTGCCTCGGGGGAGAAGCCAGGAGGCACCAGCAAGCAGGATGCCTTCTCTGCATCTCAAGGACACCATGGAGACAGAAGATCAAAGGCTACAAGGCAGAGCGTCCCTGGGGAGGGCACTGCCACCTCAGAGAGCTGCCTTACTCAATCATCAGCTGACTTGAGAAAAAATAACGCTGCTCTCCACTGCCCTATGAAGAGGAAGAGAGGCATTATTCATAGATTCAGTTGCAAAGGGTTCTTCAGTCAAACCATCCCATCAGGTAGCTCAGGGCTTGTGTCTCTCCTCAGTTTTTCCAGGTCCCATCCCAGGTTTCACCCACCCAGGGTGGATGAGGTCCCAGCCTCATCCACCCTCTTCAACAGCATCCTATGCCCCGTGTTCCCAGCTCCAGAACAGCAGCTAAGAACAAAACCTGGGTGTCAGCTGGGAAAACCAATGTGGATTCCTTAAAAAGCCCAATTCTGAAAAGGAAAAGAAAAAGAAGGAAAAAACTGGATAGAAACCAACAGCAAACACTGCTGTTAAACTCACTACTGCCTATCAAAGAATACAAAGCATAACAGGGGGCAAAATCGGAAGTATTTGTGTCAAGACTGACTAGGGAGCTTGCAAAAGCAAGAGGTGACTAAGGGCTCTGATAACTTCCAGTTATTGCCAGATCTTAGCATCTTGTCCCTCAGCCAGAAGCCCCAGGACAGTCCCCATTTGTCCCACTTGCAGGAGGGGTTTGTGTCCCTCCACAGCTGCCACCCAGCTGCACAACTGAGCAATCCTGATAAGACAAGGCAACATGCCTGCATTAGAAAGCACATGTCCTTGGCATCACCATCACCCACAGAGGCAGACAGTGTGGGAGAGACACTAATGAGCACGGCTGAACTGTCACTAACTAGGCCACTTGACCCCTTCCAGCCAGTGCTAACACGCTGCCACTGAGCTGACGCCTGTGGCCTGTCCGACAGAACAGCCCAGTGACTGACACACTCTGTCCGACAGAACAGCTCAGTGACTGACACACTCTGTCCGGCAGAACAGCCCCGTTACTGACACACTCTGTCCGACAGAACAGCTCAGTGACTGACACACTCTGTCCGGCAGAACAGCCCCGTTACTGACACACTCTGTCCGACAGAACAGCCCCGTTACTGACACACTCCGCAGGGGCCGAGCAGGCGGCAGCACCAACAGGAGCTGGGGCGGGCTCCACTGACACCTGCTGGGAAGAACAGGCCTTGCAGCCAACAGGAGGCACACACTGCGGGTATTCTTCCATGGAAAATTAAAATTAGACAACTGCCCCCAAGAACTAACACAGAAGGGGGTGTTTGCCCTGCAGCTTATTCTGCAAGCTGTCTTCTACCCATTCACCCTCACTAACTCCGATTTGGCAAATCCTCATGTGAAATACTATGGCCAGCAGTTCTTCCCACAACCTGTCCCCATGATGCTTTGCTGAAAAGTCCCCAAGTCGATCAGTATTTCAGAAACAAAACCAATCTCCTTGGTGCCAAACCCAGAGTAGGTAAATTTCAGGGGCCTAGGGTTCCTCCATGTAAACACCAACAGTGCAATTATGGGGAAAATAAAAAAATCCCTGTTTCCTGTTGCAGTCAGCTGCAAACCTGAACTTCCACCCAGAGTGGTACCTGACCCCCACCCAACTGGAGCCTGGCAGGAAGAAGTGGCACAGAAGACAGGAAGGTGAAGGGTGATGTGATTTGTCAGGCAAGAAATGGGGCTGGATGGCAGCGGACAGGTCTTGCTCTGGAATCTGCCCGCTTTGGTGCTGCCTGCCCCCATTCCTGTCCTTGCAGAATAGCTGGAGAGCCTCTTGATGCACCGAGAACCTCTTTGTGACAAGTTCAAAGTTTGAGTTTCAAAGTTTGAGATGTAGAACCACCCTCCTTCGTGAGCATCAGGGCTTCAAAACAATGCTTCAACAGAGTCATGTAAAACAGAATCCAACTACAAAAGGGACTCGCCAGCGGGTGTCACAGTACTACCCAGGTGCTAGAGAGGCTCCAGAGCTCTCTGTAGGAGGATCACAGTATATCTCAGCTCCTATGAACAAATGCAACAACTCACCTGCTTTCTTGGAGCTTCATGTCATTCTGCAGGATGGTGAGGTCTGTTTGGAAGTTGTTAATGTGCAGAGCCAATGCGATGACGTATGCTGTGATTTTAGCCTTCATTGATGCCGACACTAGATTCTGGACACTGCATGGCAAGAACACGTGAGATGTGGAGTGTTAGTGAACCCAAAACACAACCCCCACGAGGTGCAGACACAACTGGAGCCCCAGTTAGTGGCTGGAGAGCTGCCTGGCAGAAAAAGACCTGGGGATATTGGTCAACTGTTGGCTGAACATGAGCCAGCAGTGTGCCCAGGTGGCCAAGGCAGCCAACAGCATCCTGGCCTGTATAAGGAACAGTGTGGTTAGTATGACTCGGGAGGTGATCGTCCCCTTGTACTAGTGAGGCCCCACCTCAAGTCCAGTTTTGGGGCCCTTACTACAAAAAAGACATTGAGGTGCTGGAGCGGGTCCAGAGAAGGGCAACAGAGCTGGTGAGGGGTCTGGAGCACAAGTCTTATGAGAAAAGACTGAGGGAGCTGGGACTGTTTAGCCTGGAGAAAAGGAGGCTGAGGGGACACCTCCTCGCTCTCTACAACTTCCTGAAAGGAGGGTGTAGAGAAGTGGCGATTGGTCTCTTCTTCCAAGTCACAGGCGATGGGACAAGAGGAAATGGCCTCGTTGCACCAGGGGAGGTTCAGGTTGGCTATTAGAAAAATTTTTACACTAAAAGGGTTATTAAGCATTGGAATCGTCTGCCCAGGGAAGTGGTGGAGGCACCATCCCTGGAGGTTTTCAAAAGATGGGTTGACATAGTGCTTAGAGACACAGTTTAGTAATGTGGCAGTTTATTTTGTATGGTTTTCTTTTGCTTTTTTATCAGAGTTAGGTTGATGGTTGGACTAGATGATCTCAAAGGTCCCTTCCAACCTAGACAATTCTATTATTAACTTTTCCTAGACACCAAAAAAGAGCTCAAAGCACAGGGATCTCTGATCACAGGGGCCTAACAGGCTTCTCTGTCCTCCTCACATGCCTATTCCCACTGAAGTGCGGGCCCCTGCAGGTGCTTATCACTAGGCAGCCTTGAAAAATCACCAACTACTGGCACTTCAGTGTCCTCTTTGGGAGGCTAGTCTCTTGCAAGAAGAAAGGAAAGGGAAGTTCTTCTGAGGACATTCCATGTAACTACTAATGGCACCTCAAACACACAATCCACATGAGGCAGATCCCTGTCTGGGATCCTGGGAGCGTTTGACTGCTTGTCACTGGTCTGAGCCTTCAGACAGGTGCTGGCCCATCTGGACTCCAACTCCCTGCTCAGGATAGCACAGCCATGTGGTGGCTGAGCCTGTGCAGAGGCTGTTGGTGCCCCGAGCGGGGGCACCCCGGGGAAGGCACCATGGCAAGAGTGAGGATACTGTTCACTCTTGCCTGCATTTTGGTGCTTCCACTCAAGAGGATTGCTGAAAACATTTATCCAAATTTATAACTAGTTAGTTCTAAGTGGGATAAAATCACAGAATGATTCAGGTTGGAAGAGACCTCAAAGATCATCTAGACCCACCCCACTGCCCTGGGCAGGGACACCTCCCACCAGACCAGGCTGCTCAAAGCCCCATCCAATCTGGCCTGTGTCAGGCTCTCACCACCCTCATAGCAAAGTTCTTCCCCACATCTCATCTCAATCTCCCCTCTTCCAGTGTCAAACCCTTCTCCCTCCTCCTAGGGCTCCCCTCCCTCATCCAGAGTCCCTCCCCAGCTTCCCTGGAGCCCCCTGAGGGACAGGAAGGGGCTCTAAGGGTCTCCCCAGAGCCTTCTCTTCTCCAGGCTGAACAAGCCCAGCCTTACTTAATGCTGCAGCCATAGGTCAGCCGGTCAAAGGCAGCCTCCAGCAGCTCCCTGCAGCGAGACAGCAGTCAGCACCACACAAATGGCTCTGACATGGCTGGAAAGGATCTTACAGGACCTTCCCAGCCTCTGCTCCAGTCAGCGGGTGGTGGCTTCTCCTGGCTGACCATCACAGCAGGACCAGACCCTACCTTAGCATACCAAACTTTGTCATTGCTGGCGGGACAATGCCTAGGCAAAGCTGAGGCAGAACTCTCTGGCCCGTACCCATAGGGTACAGATGTCAGCCCAGCATCAGTTAAACAGTGCAAATCTTTACGTGGTTCTGTCTGTGTAGGTTTCAATGGAGAATCCAAGGTCTGGATTCAGGTAAAAGTGTCCCTGTTATGCCAATTAAACTATGTGAGTGTAAAAAAAGCACCATTATTTAGCTACGGCAGTACCTCTGCCCTGACCCACTCTGGGACAGTGGAAGAGCTGACACATCCGTCAGCTGCCTTGGTTCAGTGACACTGCATGCAGAAATCTGCCTGTTTAATTGCCCAGGCAAGGGTCAGCTGCAGACCAGCACCCACTCTCCCAACCTGCATCCAGAAACAGCCATGCTGACGGCTGGACAACCCACTTCTTCACAGTAGCTAACTCCAGAGGTGCAGACTTTTTTTTGCACACATGTCCTGGCTTCTCCAGTCATGTTTTAGACCTGCTCTTTCTAAAATGGGCTACCACCAGCCCTGACCCAATGTTCTGCAGGGCTGGGGGTGTGAAGCAAGAGAAGCTACTGCCACCTCCCATTTTGGTAGGAGGTTTCCTGATGTGTCCATGGCCCTTCAAGCTGAACTCTGCCCTATCTCTGCCTCAAGAGCAGTAAAGCAAACATATCTCCTTACCTGCCGTCGTTGTAGGTCAGTGAAGTGAAATTCTTCATGAGTTTCCTACTAATAA
Source organism: Calidris pugnax (assembly GCF_001431845.1). Lineage (NCBI taxonomy): Eukaryota > Metazoa > Chordata > Aves > Charadriiformes > Scolopacidae > Calidris > Calidris pugnax. The sequence continues at coordinate 172,774 of NW_015092476.1, forward strand.
TGTGTGGGCATTCAGGACCCATTGGATCTAGAACAGAAAGGAGGTTTGCAGTGGAACAAGAAATACATACTCTTTCTTGTTACTGCCTGTCTCCTGCTACCATAATAGCACATCTATTACCACAACATTTATCCCCTCTTCCCAGGAACACAGAGAACCTAAAAGGAACCTGGGCACTTGATTTCTAGGTCTCATTGTTTTTTGGGTCAGAGACAAGCTCCTAACAGCTTTTCTTTATAAACAGGATCTCTCACTTCAGTACTATACAATCTAAAAGGTGTGCACGTGTGCCTACACATGTGTTTAATAGATTCCTGCCTTTTAATAGATGGCCCTGTCACAAAACATTATTAAAACTGAAACCACACTAACAAATTCCTATTAGCACCAAGACTAGTCATTTCCACATCCTCCTTGACTAAGTTTTACAGGGTGACTCCTGTGTCTCCTTTGGGTGAGGACTAACGTGTGAAAATATCAAACATGTCTATAAGTATAGAATCATCAATGAACTAGAAAGAATCTCAAAATTTCCAATCTAAGCTACGCTGTCTCCTACCAAGAGGATCTCATGGTGCCATCCTGATGCATGGCAGTTACTAAGAGACTGAAAAGGATTAGACATACATCTCCTGGCAGGTGCAGATCTAACAACACAACACAGAGATCCTCAACCTCAGCATGAAAAAGACTGGAAGCAGCTGCTTGCAGCCAGAAGTTTGATCACAGCTTGCTCTGGGCAGCTTTACTGTTCTCTACTGCAGTAATTACAAACCAGGTCTCAGCAGGGAGCTTAAATGTGGAGGAGCTGAAAACTCTCTTACGCTTCTTCTTGATCACTTTCAGGCAGCTGAACTTAATGAGGGTGTCCAGGAACCAGAGGCATCGGGCTTTGTGATCTCTTCTCTTCTCATCATCAGGCAGGAACTTCAGCTCCTCTAAAACAAAGGAGCAATGGCTGAGGGAGAAAGAGAGGGATGATGAGGCTCACAGAACCAGGAACCAGTTTATATCCTCAGAAGGACAGGACACACACGTAACTTCAATGTTTAGCTTTCTGAGAAGAGTTCCCCAGACAGCTACAAAGGACAGCCCAGGAAGCTGCTCTGTGAGTGCACTTTCCTGTCAATGCCGGTCACGTTCCGCCAGCCCCCTGGTGCAGCTAACAAGAAGGTCCCTGCACTACAGAAGCTGCAGGCTCTCAACATGGCACACAATCACGCTTCTACTCCAGCACAGACAGGAGGCACAGGGAGCGAGGTGCAGTTTGTGCTTTTCCTGCTCACTTCTGCCCCTCAGCACAAGGACTCAACAGCTCTCAGCATCTGTCCATGCCAGCTTGCCAAGCCACAGCAACTCCCACAGCAAGCTGGTACTCGTCTGGGACAGTGCCCAGCCACGGGCACACCATGCCCAGCACAGGTCCATGGCTGCCCTTCTCAGCACCTGCCTTCACACCCCACTTTGGGTTTCTCCTCTCTCTTCCTCTGCAATGGGCTCCCCAAGGCACAGCCGTGCTGCTGTGCACACAACTTCCTCACCTGTAAAGCCATACTCCGCGTTCCCCAAGGCAGGTGCTGCTTGGATCAAACGTGGCCTCTCTGCACTAGAAAGATCAGCGGAGCTGGCAGCAGCAGCCATCCTGCCCCACAGGAAGACCACAGCATCACAGGACCCACCTCCACTACTACAAGGCTGTTGGGACCAGCATTACCTTTTATCTTCTGTCTTCTTGGTGATTTCTTCTGGAGTGATGTTAACAAAGGCTGCTGCTGGAACCCGCAATGCTTCATACTCTGCTGGGGACAGAACTGGAAGGATTTTAAAGAAAGTAACAAGTGTGCCTTTGCTCTCCCTTCTGGTCTGAACAGCTGTTTAGGTCTGTTTAGGAGGTGTGGGGCAGGGCAGGAAATTATAAATAGGCAGGACATAACGACAAGATTAGGAAGCTGGCCAGTAACAAAGAGCTCCAAAGGACTGTGGCTCAACCACAAGCCACCGCCCCTGCATGGCTGGCCTCATTACCACTTCCAGTCAAACTGCTGCCAACAGGGAGGCAACAGCATCTTGGGCACAGCTCTCTGTGGGAAGGAGGCAGAATATGAGACTTGCAGGCCCAAAACAATCTCACAGCATGTCCCTGCTCTCAGCTTTCAGCTTGTGAAGGGAGAAGGCTCAGCTCATTCACACATGCCAGACCACTGACATCGAGGCTTAAAGGCATGGGAAACCATTCTGCCACAGAAAAGATACTGTCCTCAAACTTGTAAACATTTTCTGGTTTGTCAGCATCTTCATTACAAGGTGGGAGGAAGACGGAGATGTTCTGTACATCATCTTGGGCCACATCCTGGATCAAAGCTTTGGAGGGAAACAAAAAGAAAATTATTTGGACCACGCGAACAAAAACTCAAAGAAAATGATTACAGCTCAAATCCATTCTTAAAAACAAGTCTACTCAACAGTGGTTCTTGGGTCAACACCAGTTTAGTCACAGTCGGAGTTTTAAAAGTTTAGAACTCCAGTTCAGTTTATTTCCTTTGGGTCAGTAGTAAGGAAAAGGCTACAGCTCTTCCCTATTTTGTTTCATTACTGCCACATGTAGGTGCTGACTGTACAGAAAGCTTTCCGTAGGCACAGAAATGCTGAGAGCTTCTTATGTGCCTGCCATGTAAAGAGTATGCTGGGTTTTAGACTGGTGTCATTGCTTCCACCAAGAATTTTCTGTTCCTCAAAATTTTATAAAAGCGACTTCAGACTAGAGAAAAATCTAGGAGAGAAGTGCACCACAACAAACTGGTTGCTGCCGCTGCACCTCTTGCCTGCTGGTGGGCAGAATATGGTTTTGGCACCTTGGGTTCCATGGGACATCCATCTGGCATAAAGCAGCTCTGAGAGGACTGTTAATACTCAACCCAGAACACGGGGATGAGAGCTGACGGGTTCCACAGTAAACGGATATCTCTCCTGTTCATAGCAATGAAACTCAGAATCCCAGAAGAATTGGTGGAAAAGAGCTCTGGAGGTCTCCTGTCCAATCTCCTGCTTGGAGTAGGACTATCTACAGCACTAGATTAGGGCAATTCTGGCTTTGTCCTGCCAAAGCCTGGAAATCCCCAAGGATGGTGACTCCACACTGCTCTGTGACCTGTCTCAGGTCTGCACCACCCTCCAAGGCAAGGTTTCCCCAGTCTCCCCCATGGACCTCCCATGGTCCAGGGACCACTGCAACTTGGGCCATTGAGCCTTGTTGGCTCTGCTGAAAAGGGCTGGGCATTGGCTGCCCTTCAGGTAGCTGTGTCTCCTCTTTGCCAGGCTGACCAAGCCCAGTCCCCTCTGCCTCTCCTTTACAGTTGTGTGCTGCAGGTCCCTGCCCACTATTGCTGCCCTGCCATGACTCCTCAGCCATTTCTCCACCTCCTTATTGATCAGGGCAGAGGTGCAGGGGGGTGGCATGGGCTGGACAACAGATGCAGCTTCATAAGCACCAAGTTCTCCTTGAATCATTACCTCAGTGTGATGCTTTGGAGAACAAACTTTCCCTGCAGCAGTGACAATACCTAAGGCCATGGTGGACTCCTCTCTGCTGCAGGTTCCTCCACAGCAGAAGCCAAAGTCCATCAGTCTGACTCAAAACAGCATGGGGGATGGCACTTGATGGGGCTGTGACCCTGAGGCAATATTCTTACCTGATACTCCCTTTGCATCTATGATGTTTGCTGCTGCTTTTGTCACAGCAGTATTCAGAATATCATTGCCAACTGCATTCATTCGTCGAGAGCTCAGAGCCCGCTTCTGTTTGCTGGTACCAAAGGCCTCAATACACAAATCCATCTATGCAAGAGAGAAGCAAATTAAATCACACTGCTGAACTTTTCACACTTTCACTTTTTACACAAAATCACACTTTGCATTGAAGAGGAAAGCCCAGCTGACCACTACTTGTTCCATATTCACATTCTCTAAGAAAACATCAAACATTTCACTGGGCACAACCCAACCAAACAACAAGCACTGATCTGCAAGGGGGCAGGGAGTAACTGGGATTGTATTCAGGTCTGAAATAATTATGAAAATATTTCCAAGTTAGGCACTAATAATGTGGTGCATAATAAACTTCCAAGGCACAGAGACAGTGCTGAGTGTGCGCAGGTTTACCCTGCAGTAAAACAAACATCACAGCCTCAGAGAAGTGTCATCTGCTGCTGTTAGCTGGAGAATCACAGTACAACACCATATAGGGTTTCAACTTTACCTTCTCCCTGTATGATTTATTCTGATACTCCTTTGTGTCGTCAGGTATTAAGTTATCTACAACAGAACAAAAGTTAGTATGCTTGGCTTGCAGCATCCAGGACAGCACGCTTATTTGATATCCCTTTAGCTCTAATCCATTACTGAAAGACTTGGCACAACACTTAAAGATCTCCTCCTTAAAGATAGGACTTTGTCAATTAAACAACACATTGAATATGAATATGTACCCAGAACAGAAAAAGGAAAAACAGGCCAATTTTTGCTATAAAGCATGGACTGCAGCAATACCCAGCTCCTGCTGCACAGGGCAAAACCCAAAAGCTCCCAGAAGACTGTATTCTTTGGGTTATCCTCCTGGGATCAGTAACAAAAAGCAGTTCTGCTGAAGAAAAGCTCTTTTGCTTTTTAGTTATCTGGTCCCTTGACCTGCTAATTTCCAGGCTTCTCTCAGCAGAGCAGACCTAGATAAGGCTGCACTTATTCTGAACAGTGACAACTTCGTTGGTGAATCCAGCATTTGCACCCTCCCACAGTGACACCCTGCTTAAGCACCACCCAAAATTTCACCTTGCTTCATTTTCTCTGTGTGTCACATCATGCCTTGCCTTAGAAAGCAAGTGTAACGTACCCTCCCACCTCCATGCTGAGGGAATAAGGCAGAAGTGAGGAAGAAAGAGCAGCCAGGGAGGTGCAGAGAGCACTGCTGTCAGCAGTCAATAGGTGAGTGCGCACAGAAGTCCCGCACGCTGTGACTCTGGTGCTGGCGTTAAACACAGTGTCTTCCTACCTGACAGCAAGGGCTGCATGTTGAATATTTCAGCATTATACACTTCCATTTGCCCAGACTCCTTGTCCAACACACCAACAAAATACCTGGGAAGAACAGGGGCAAGTGATTAGCAAGACAGTCCAGTGGAAATGACGTTTTAAAATACATGGTGAAGAGCCATGTGTATTGCCTACCCCCTGCCAATTCTTTTGTCTTGCAAATACAAGTTTTCAAAGCACATTCAGAATGTCACAATAAAACAAGTTACCTCCAAGGCATGCAATATATATATATATGCACACATACATTGTATACATACATACTTGTAGCTCTAAGTAAATCTGGCAATCTTAAGAAAATTAAATTAGCTTCAAAATGCACAAAGTCTAGGTGGCAGAGTCCTAGCTGCTATTCTGTCTTTTCTGACGTGCCACGATCCTTAGTTTCTCAGTGCATCTATGCAGTTTCTTGTGTTTTTAAAACTGGAGTTCCCTGTGGACAGCCCTCTGTCTAGTACAAGTCACTTTAAGTCCTGAGAGCTTTTCAGAAATCTGACTCTGCTGTGTCTAAACCAGAGTAATTTCTCTTAGGTATCTTCCTTTTCATCCCACACTTCAGAGGGGAAAGCCCAAACGGTTTGTGTTGCTCCTCACCATGTCTCATGAGCTACCAGCAACAGGCTGTATGTCACCCTTGGTTGAAGGAGACCTGGGTATCAACTGTGCCAGCTTCTTATCCAGCCAGAAGAGCTTATTCCACGTGATCCCTTCTGACCAGTGCCTGAACTAGCTCTGCGCCATAACACATCTTCCTAAAACTCAGGACGTGCTTCCTGAAGACAAAACTGGCTGGCCCAGCAGGCTGCTTGTTGCAGTGGGAGGACAACTCTCTATGCAACTGCCCTTGGAGGAGCTGCCCAAGTGTAGTGGGAATCACAGCACTCCACTGGCCAGAAAAGATCTCTGGGCAGTCCCTGCAGTCCCAGGAAGCCCAGAGGTTTGGCAGACTCACTGCCTTTCCACTCAGGAGAAATCGCTGTTTGCTCAGAGGTGGTTTCTGCTCCCTGTTACAATGACATTAGCAGCTGAGTGCACAGTTTTAGGCCGACAGCTGCCAAGAGTTACAGGAATAGATCCACTGGAGGAAATCCTCATGCATGCAGGTGAAGCAGGTGTGGGAGGAAAGGGACAGAAAAATGGGGTGGGAAAACTTGAAAGAAAAGCAAGCAATTACTTAATTGATTCTTGCCTGCATCTCTGGATGCAGACACATGTACACACCTAATGCAACGCTAATACTTAAGTTGAACACATATCAGTGGTTAGCTCGCCTTGGTAGTTTCCATAGCTCAGGATCTCCAGAGATGCAGCCACGAACCACTTAAGTCACTAAAACCGTATCTTAATTAGCGATGTGAAGTGTTCAGAGATAAGAGTGCTAAATCTGCCTAGAAATAATACTGCATTGATACCTCTATCATACATATTCATTAAACTAAATTTATCTGTCCAAACTGAAGAAGAAAAAGGCCCTCGTTGCCTTTCTTAGCTACAGTCTTAAGCTGAAGACTGTAACATCTGAAGGTCCAGCTCTTCTGATTTCGCTTCTCAGAAAGAACAAAGATGAGTATTAGCATGTTTTAAGAGACTACTTGCAGGGGTGAAAGTGGATGAAACAGGGGTGTAAATTCCGTTTACACAACTATAGAACAGAACAGAGTATTTCAGTTGGAAGGACCTTCAATGATCACCTGGACCAACCGCCTGACCAATTCAGGGCTGACCAAAAGTTAAAGCAAATTATTGAGGGCACTAATGCCTCTTAAACCCTGACAGGCTCAGGGCATCGACCACCTCTCCAGGAAGCCCATTCCAGTGTTTGACCACCATCCTCATAAAGAAATGCTTCCTCTTGTCAAGTCTTTTTCAGAACATAGGACCACCAGGGCACTAACATCTGAAAGCACCTCCTCTTCCTAGTAGTTTTACACAGCTGTTTGCTCTTCACTCCCTCATTCCACCTGTACTTTAACTAGTCAAACACGACCAGCTCAGTGCAGACCAGCTAGAGAAGAGATGAGCTGTATGAGCAAAGCATGCAGGGCAGCTGGGGTGGATCTACAGAGCAGAGTGTTTGGTACCAGGAGCCTGACGTGTACATGACGTGCATTTCAGCACTGTGTAGGCTGGCAAGTGCAGCAGCATGCATCAAAGGAGAAAAGAAACACCTCTGGGTATAACAGGGGAAGACAGTTTCACATTGGCTCCCCATCTACTTGGTGGTTCTCCTATTACAGAACAAGAAAGATCTGACAGACAGAATACTTCTTAGGAGGCCAGTGGGATCTGCCCCAGTGCCACAGAGGTCACATTCTTAAATCTGGACATGTAAAGGCTGGTGGTCTCACCAATGCTTCCTTTTACAGTTTATGGCACAGACAACTTATTAGTTTACATAGCAGCATTGTGCTGTGGCCCTGAAGTTAAATGGTCATTTTTTTAATCTTTGCGATTATCTTAATTTCTTAGTTTCTCACTAACAAAGCTGTCATTCCTAGGTTTCAGCTACATCAAATCATCTCCTCACCCTTTCCTTCACAAGGCCTTCACAAATACATTCTATTTGTATCTAACACCACAACTTCAAGGGAATGTAATGTGCAAAACCAATGCAGCTGCCAGGCGCTGGAGTCTCCTGTCAGAGTCCTCTTGATTCAAACCACGGCCTCTGTGGGAACTTCTGAGCCAGCTTTAAGAAAGGCTGCTAGGAACTTTGGGTCTGAGCAATTCCTCCACTTCCACCTCCTTGCTCCTACCCCTACTGTGCCAGCAGCCCATGGCCCATACCTGCACAGGGAGTTACATTTCGGAACCCCGGTGCCGAAGTTATTCCCCACATAGGAAAGTCTTTCAGTTTCTGAGACCTGAAAAACAAAGGAAAATTACTTGAGTACAGGGCTGTGAATAACTTTCTGTCCATCTGTGTTATTTCCCTGGTGACACAAAGCTCTATATTCCCAGGCATTGGACACTAGTCATGTGTAGGCAAACTCCACTTTGCCCATTTTGGGTACTTTTTCCATCAGGTCAAATTCTTTAAGAGACAGACATCATTTCTTGAAGCTGAAACTACCCAAGATATATAATTCTACCTTAGCTTTCACTGCGCCAGAAAATGAGGAACCATTGCATAAAAATAATAGGAATCATAACTTAGAGTTTACCAGTGAAGCAAACCTGGGTGTCATTGCAGTTGAAATGTGTTGACCACTGTACTTCAATCCAGAAGCAACAGTTTGTGAAAGAAACTGGGTTAACTCACAGAATCACCAGTGAGGAGAGATCAGGCCTCTCCACCAGAGAATCTAAGACACTATTTCCAATGCTTTAGGGTCCTTAACAGAGCTGCTCAAAGCTCCTCTAAGCTTCCAGCCAGGACAAACCTTACAGATTTCAGCCTGGGCCAAAGGCACACTCTGGGCAGAGCCACCACTGTAAGGTGAATTTGGTTAAAATGTAATGTTCAATGATTCATTTAAGGCCCTAGTACTGCCGAGTTACTGATATTCACTGAGTAAAAAAAAAAAAACCTAGCACTACCAGCAATGACTGAGCCACCTTAGTGCATTCCAAAATGTTCGTGTCTCTACTATATGGTAGTATATTTCCCCTAAGGATTTTGGCTGAAAAGTCATTTTGAGTGAATCATGCATGTAAGCAGCTGTAAAACTTTACAACAATAGCAGAAAGCATCTTCTGACCTTAAGCTTGGTTCTCTCTTCACTGAAAGAAATAGATCTCCTTATTATCTAACAACACCAAAAAAAACCCCAACTCTTTGGTCAAGCATTCACTGTGTTCACTGCATAAACCTAACAGAACAGATTTTGTGGTCAAATGCACCTATCTAGCTGCTAAGTAAGAGCTTTTAATTTTCAACTGTTATTTCCCACTAAGTTATTAAAATAAATCACAAACACACACACATGCACACACACAAACTTCAGTAAAGGAACCTTTACATGAGAATAGACAACCATGTATCAATCAAAATTTTTCAAGTAACAAGTAACTCAGTTTGGATGGAAAGGTCTCTCGCACGTCACTCTCAGTATCATTAATCAGAACATCTCACATTGCATGATTAGGTTCTTTTCTGTCCCAAGAGGGCACGGTCTGATCCTGACAGGCTCCACAGACCCGAGACCTGGCGGGGCAGCAGGACCCACACCCGCTTCTCTGGGGCCCAGGGGTGGAACCACGGGTTCTCCTTGGGGGTCTTGGCAGAAACATGGGCTTGGTGGGAGCACAAGCACTCTATGGGCTACAGGAACAGCTCTCCCCCTGCCCGGGGTTTCCCTGAACATTAAACGTTTCCTTGTTCTGCCACCCCCATCATGCCCACTTCATTGTGGCATCAGACCACATAAGAACTCCCGCTGAAATCCTAAAGATTTTGTGAATTTTGGGAAACTGTTCTCTCTCTTGCACAGGCTGGGACTAAACTCCAACTATTTTTTTTAAATCTCCTGCAAAGCAAAGCTCCATGCAGATTTCCTGAGCCTTGCTCACGGTGGGCTAAGGAGAGCAGCTAGAGCAGGGTGGCAGGAGTGCGGGGAGGAATGGCAGCCTGCCCGCAGCAGGACCATGGGGACTGTGCATCCGAGGTTTCCAGCTCCTCGTTGCAGGAGCTGCCATGACCACAGCCATAAGGGCATAAAAGGGTGAAACCTGTCACTGTTTGCTGAGGCAGGGATTGCCTGGGTGCGAGGATGAGTTAATTAAAGAACTCCTAATCAAGGAAAGCAAGGATTGTTATTATTCTTGAGGAACATCCTGGAACACAGAAGCATATGGACCTTGAAGATGAAACTGTTGTCCCAAAGCGGGGTCATTTACCCAGCATGCAGACGCCCATATACACAGAGTAGAGGTTCTACTTACCAATCTACATGTTTTGAGCTTAGTCAGCTTGGCAGAAAGTTGAAAATTCTTAGTGTCCTAAGCAGAACTACCATCATTACAATACTAAAAATCACACCCATAGGCCAGGAAGACCCTTGCCCAGGTGAAAACCCTTCCCTTGAGCACGTGTGGTAGCTATAACTTGATGGCGTAATCGTATGTAAATCACTAACCAATGGAACATAGGTAGGAGGCGCTAATATTATCATGTTGTAAAATGTGCATAAAGTCGCGTGGAGAGTCTCGAGGGCAGTGCCTGATGTGCGGAGAACCACCGGGCACGCAGCAGCGCAGAGGCAAATAATCAGCCTCTCGTCCTGGCACCTGAGACCGGCGGTCACTCACCGGGGAGCGGATCCGACTTTTCGGACAACACCGGCACCCCGAGCCGCCCCCGCGCCTGCTCAGGCCGCGGTGGGGCGGGCCCTTACCAGGATCCGCCGGTGCTTCTTGCGGGGATGGGCCGTGTCCCGATTCCGGTAAACGGTGAACCGCATAGCGTCTGGCCGCCGCAGCCTGCCGTTGGAGAACCGCACTGCGGGGGTGGGGAGAGACCATCAGATCGAGCGGCGGCCCCTGCCCCGCGCCCCGGCCCCGCTCACCCCGGCCCTCGCCTCACCCAGCACCGCCGGCTGATCCGCCTCGGGGTCCCCGCGGTAGCGCCAGGTGGCGGCGGCCATGGCAGCAGGAGGTCCCGCCCGCCTCCCTGAGAGCCCTAAGCTGCTGCCGCCGCCGTGCCGCTCGCCGTGCCGCTCCCGCGCCGCTCCAGCCGCCGTGCCACAGCTGGGGGCGTGCCCCTCCGCGCTCTCGTAAGGCTGAATTGGACCAATCATGGCAGCGCTTATTGCCGAGTCTCCGGGGGACCCCTTAGCTTCTCAGTAATGAGATTGCTGATTGGTTTGCCTACAGGTGGGCGGGCCGAGAGCCCACGCGTGCCGCGCGGGGCTGCTGCGCGATGGCGTCACTTCCGGCGGCCGCTGTGGCCGCCGTAGCGCAGGGCGGGGGCGGAGCGGTGGCGCGGGGCCGCAGGGCCGAGGCGGAG